>NW_022111368.1:41540072-41557787 GCF_000313985.2 Echinops telfairi
AAGCAGGGGCGTCAGAGGCTGCAAGACATCCTGTCTCACCCCGGGGAGGAGGGCGGGGGCCTTGCTCACACCTCCCCCAGCCAGACTTCCAGACTTTAGCGGTTGGGCCCCAGAGGCAGATCCCTTTAGCCGCCCCTTCCCCCCACCTTCCCACGGGATTTGCAAGCTTGATGCCCCTGCTGGAACTACGCACTCTGACCACAAAGGTCCTGGGGCCGGTTCTAGGCAGCCACCAGTTTACCTAGCAGCAAAGCCGTGCAGCCCGTGCTGGTGTTGGTGCGACTGTCAGGGCGTTCTCTATGGGAAAAGACGCCTGTGGCACGCACTTATACACCCTGCCATACGCCTGACAGCCCTCTTTCAGACAACCTTACTGTGATAGTGACAAGTCGCTAGGTTAGGGACAAAGGGGGGGTGTCTTCCCTAATGCCTGCGCTAAGTAAAAATTAGCTATCTATGCCACAATAATGGGGTTGGAAATCAATCAGGCACCCATTAGACACCTATGGGAAAATCCAGAACTGAGCATGCTCAGACACAAGCGCCCCACCCCCACCCCCTCAGGCCTGCATGAAGCAAACCTGGGCACATCCACCAGCAAGATGACATCACACAGGTGGGCTTAAATGCAGCCAATAAGGTCAGCCAATACCTTCAAGCAAGCCTGCCCAGCCTGAAGGGAGAAAAGCCTGCCACCGGAGGGCAGAGCCCCTTTGCTCTGCTTTTTCAGCTGTGCCTGGCAGGCGGAGGGTAGGACACGTGGCACTTGGACTGGGGGCCCGAGCTCCTTCTTAGGCCATTCTCTTGGCCCCTGGATTTCCTGTCCACACGCATGGTTTTGTGCTCCCGTTCCGGTTCTTTCCACATGTTTTTTGAGTTCAGCCATGAACCCCCTGCCCGGCTCCAGGACAGCCCTGTAGGGTTTCCTGACAGACGGTAATGCCTGCAACTTCCCTTTTCATCATGAAAGTCACATGGGTTGCAAACGCGCTTCTGCCGCGAAGCAAGAACTGAGGTACCCCAATCCAGAAACCTAACAATACCAGCCAAAAAATACAAGTCAAGCTCGTTAAACTTTTACTTACTGAATGCATGGTTACCATATGAAAATGACAACCTTACCTTTCTGGTTGTCAATGGTGAAAATTGGTCTGGAACATGCTCAGCGTTGTTCTAGTTCCTCCTCCTCCTCTCCCTTCCCTACCCCCCCTCCCCTCCCGCCCCTCTTCTCCCCTCCCTCCCCCTTCCCATCCCCTCCCCCTCCCCCCTCCAGTTCCCCCTCCTCTCCTTCCCTCTCCCCTTCCCCCTCCCCCTCCTCCTCTAAGTGGAGCAGCTCAAACCGCTGCCTTGACCCTCCCCTAAGAGCACTCACTGCCATCATGCCAGTTGGAGCCCTTTGTGACAGCCACTTTGCCAGTCCATCTCCCGAAGGGCCTTCCTCCTTTTGCTGCCGTTCTATTTTACCAAGCATGGTGTCCTCCAGGGACTGGCCTCGCCTCACATGTCCAAAGTATGCGAAACGACATCGTTGCCTCTAAGGAGTACTTCTCCAAGATAAACTCATTTGTCCTTTGGCAGTCCTCAGCCGTACTTTCAATATTCTGCACCAGCATCATAACTCAAATGCTTTAATTCTTCTTTGATCGTCCTTATTCAATGTCCAACTTTCACACGCAGATGCGGCAGTTGAAAATACCATGACTTGCGTATGGTGCACATTAGTCCTCAAAGTAACATCCTGGCTTTTCAACACTTGAAAGAGGTCTTTAGCAGATTGACCCAATACAATGTGTCACTTGATCTCTTGACTGCTGCTTTCCTGAGCATTGATTGTGGATCCAAGCAAGACACAGTCCTGGACAAGTTTAATGTTTCTCCATTTATCATGGTGTTATCTATCGGTCTAGTGACAATTTTTGTTTTCTTTACAGTGATCTTTATCAGCAAGTGCTCGAAGTCCTCCTCAATTTCAGCAAGCAAGGTTGCGTCATCTGCGTAGCACATGTTGTTACCAAGCCTTCCTCCAATCCGATGCCATGCTTTTCTCCATATAATCCAGCTTCTCTGATTACTTACTCAGTTTACAGATTGAATAAATTTGTGAGAGGATACAGCACAGGCACACATCATTCCTGATTTTGAACCCTGGTTCTGTTCACACAACTGTCTCTCGATCCAAATACAAGTTCCACATGAGCACAATGAAGTGTTCTAGAATTCCCATTTTTTTCACAAAGTTATCCATAGTTTGTTATGCTCCACACCATCAAATGCCTTGGCATAGTCAATAAGATACAAGTAAACATCTTTCTGGTATTCTCTGCTTTTAGCCAAGAACCATCTGATATCAGCTCTATAATATCCATTGTTCCATGTCCTCCTGAATCAGGCCCTGACCTCTGGCAATTCCCTGTCAATGTATTGTGATAACTGTGATGGCAACATAATGGTCTCCAGTAAAATTTTCCTTGCATGGGATATTAGCAATTTGAGCATTCTGTTGGGTCACTCTGTGGACTTGCAGGATGCCTGCCCCTCCCCCGAGAAGAATTTATTTCAAAGGATGATACTGAATCTGCAGCTTTCGTGAGAAGGATATATCTGACCAGAGCACACAGGAGCAGATGACCGGGGAGGAGGAGAGACTGGAGCACATCCTGGCTCATTATACTCTTGGAGGTCAACTGCTTAAAGGCTATCTGCCATCAAAAGCTGGCAGACAATCTAACTCTAAGTATAGCCCACTCTCTTCTCATAAAGATTGTTCCCTTAGAGAAGCACTCAAGGAAATCTAAGGTCAGGCCAACTCTGAGAAGACCAAAGTTAGGCTGTCATGTTGACTGTAGAGCCTACTCATCTTGTTATGAATCTGCCTTCCTGTCACCTGTATGCTTCTAGTGCCTTCTCTTCCTACTGCATGTACACCCCTAGCTGGTCCCCCTCCTCTTACCTGGATGCCTCCATTAGAACCCCTTCCAGTTACGTACGTGCTTACTGTGGCTTGCCCAGGATTAAATAAACGCAGGAGAATACATTACGCTCTCTCTCTGCTCTGACCTGGTTCCTGAAGCCATGGCGGAGGTGAGTCTTGCTTGCTTTATCTTGTGTGGTCTCTTTAATTTACCCCTCAATTACACAACTGCCCCATTGGACCCATTCCATTGTGGAGGCTGGTCCCCCACACCCACCGGCCCAAATCCCTCACCCATATAAGGTTTGTCCTCTTTGGATGACCTCTCCTGCTGGGGAAAACACCCCCTCGGCTGTGCACTGTGGATTAAAGGGATGTCGGTTCTAAAAGGCCCCTGTGGCTTTAGAGAGCCTACACTGTGCCCTGAGATACTCAGGGGAGCGGCCCAGACTCTGCAGTTCTGGAGGCTCAGAACCGCTGCCATGGAGCACACTGGGACTCACAGCATCCCGGGTAGTGATTCCTGGGCTGCAAATCTTTCTCCCTCAGAGAGACGGTGGGTTTGTCCCAACCACTGCACAGTTGGTAGTTCAACATTTACCAAACAGTGCCACCAGGGCTCCTTCACAAACAGTGCCACCAGGGCTCCAACACAAAAGCCTGTTGAGGGCGGAAGGAGACGGAAGTCCTGGCTGAAGAGTATCAGTCCCAGAGCATCTACGCTGGGGAGGCGGGCAGTCTTGCTAGGCCGCCTGGTGTGAGCACGGAGGAGATAAGGCCCAGGGGGAGGAGGAGGAGTCTACCTGCGGCAGGGGCTGTGCACAGTTTTGCTCGGGCACAACCATAGCTGGGGCCCCAGAGCCACGTGTGGCTCTTGCTTCTGACATGCGTGTAGCTCTGACACACGCTTGGCAATGAAAGTAAAGGACCATAGTTTCATTTGTAACCTGTTGAAAGGATGCTACTAACATCTTGGTGATTTCATTTGTTGGTACAAATAATCTTTCAGTTGTAGTGAGGGACAGGATGGGCTCTTCTGCCTCCAGCCTGCAGACTCCATCGGGCGAGAGGGTAGACGGTGTCAACTCATGTCACGTGGGAGATGGGCATGGAGAGGGGAAGAGGGCAAGCCATGGCGAGGTTTAAGAAGTTGTTTAATGCAAAAACGATGATCTGATATGTGAACCCTCACGAATTCATCATAAAACGTCTTGGGAAAACAAAACTAAACAGAAATAGAAAAGACTACCCTGTGGGGGGTCTTCCTGATACACTTCCTGCCTTCACATCGGCCGCTGCTCTTGGGGGATCTTTCTTAAATCGGTGATGTTAGGAGTCGGTGGGGAGATATCCCTTAACTCCCCAAATCTACCTGGAAGCTGCCGTCAACTCTAGGAAAAGTTCCGGCAGGGAGACCTTGGGCAGGCTGGGTAACTCCCAGGGCCCTGCGCTATGCCCGCCCCTGAATACACAGGCCTTTGCTGCCTGGGAACCTGGAAGCTGGGGCAGCTGGGTGGCCTGGAAATGGAGGACTGGGGAGCCCAGCTTGTTTGCTCCGCCGTCCCACCCTTTGCACAAGAGCAGGAAGGGAAGTACAGGTTCCTGGGAGCTCATACCCGCTTCCCAGGGTCCGCAGCCAGTCATCCAGCTGATGCAAGGTCAGCAGTGGGCAGCTCAGCCTGTCCTGGGTGCTTGGAACATCTAGTTCTAGGTTAGTAGTGGGCAGCTCAGCCTGTCCTAGGTGTTTGGAGGAACATCTAGTTCTAGGCCAGCAGTGGGCAGCTCAGCCTGACCTAGGTGCTTGAATCATCTACTGCAAGGCCAGCAGTGGGGAGCTCTCCCTGTGCTGGGCGCATGGATCATCTAGTGCAAGGCAAGCAGTGTGGAGCTCAGCCTGTCCTGGGTTCTGGGATCGTCTCACCCCCAGCTCTGCTCTGGCAAACATACCCACCCCTGCCCCTTTGCATTAGCCCCCTCAGGTGTCCGACTCCAGTCCTTCTAGGAGCAGAGTGGGGCCGCCCAGGGATGGGGCTGGGCTGCCGGTGGCACTGAGCACAACTGGCATGCCGAAGAGTACCTCCCAGGGACCTCCCCTGGCACCCCTCAGTTTTCAGGCTCTGTCCTCACTAGCCCCTCAGCGTCTTCAGCCTTCCTCCTCAGAAGGGCAGACAGCCCAGGAAAAGTCTCCAGGGCCTACATCCCACTAGCAGGGTCGTCTTTTCTCCGGGACTCTACCCACCTCAAGATATCGTTGGCTCAGGGCAGGATCCCGTCAGCATTCACATACCAAAGGCTCAAGAAAAACAGCTCTCATGTCCTGATAGCAGGTCACATGATACACAAGCCTCATTTCACAATTTGCCTTCATGATTCAAGTGGGACAAGTCATCTGAGTGACAATGCAGGGGCAGAGGGAGGCCCTAGGTAGAAAAGCTGAGACCCAGAGTTTCATTGGCAGAATCGGGAGTCACGCCCACTGAATCTTCCTATTTCCTCACACTTCCTTCCCAAACCTCAGTCTTACCCACGACTTGTGACTGCGCCCGTCAGTCACTGCCAAACCCAAGCTCCAGACCCCCTGCCTCCAGGTCCACCCCATTGCAGAGCGACCCCACAAGACAGACAATGGCCCCTGTGGATTTCGAGATGGTAACACTTTAAGGGAGTGGAAAGCCTCCTCTTTCTCCCAAGGAAGGGCTGGTGGATTCAAACTGCTCACCTTGCAGTTTGCAGCCCAAGGTGTAAGCCACTATGTCCCCGGGCTCCTTTGCCTGTCACTTGTTGTTTTTGTTATTAGGTGCTATCGAATTGGTTCTGACCCATAGCAACTCCTTGCGCAACAGAATGAAACACTGCCTGGTCCTGGGCCATCCTCTGAACTGTTCTTATGCCTGAGCCCACTGATGCAGTCGCTGGGTCAATCCACCTTGTCAAGGGTCTTCGTTTCCACCACCTTTCCACTAACCAAACACGATGTCCTTCTGCAAGGACTGGTCGCTCCTGACAATATGTCCAAAGTCGATAAGACGAAGCCTTGCCATCCTGGCCTCTAAGGAGCACTCTGGGCTTACTTCTTCCAATACATGTCAGTTTGTCCTATTAGCGGTCCATGGTGCTTTCAATGCTTTTCTCCAGCATCACAAAGCGAATGCACCGATTCTTCTACATCTTCCTTGTTCACTGTCCAACTTTCACATGCTTATGATGCAATGGAAAATACCATGGCTGGGGTCAGGCACCCCTTACTCCTCAAAGTAACATCCTTGCTCTTCAATACTCTAAAGAAGTCTTGTGCAGCAGATTTACCTAATGGAACCCATCTTTTGATCTCTTAACCGCTGCTTCCATGAGCATTGACTGGATCCAAGCAAGACAAATGCTTGGCATCTTCAACCTTTTCTCCATTGATCACGATGTTACCTGTAGGGTCTCCCTTGTATGGAGTTGGAATCCCTGCTGAAGGCTGCAATCCTGTCACTAGACAGGATTTTAGATCGAGGGACAGAAAGGGTGTCGCGCCTGGGGGTTGGGGAGTTGTGGAGGAGGCTGACAGACTAGGATTGTGGAGTCAGGATAGAGGCATGCTGGGTAAGCACATGCGTGAAAGACAGAGTGTTCTAGGGAGCATGGAGACTGATGGAGAAGGCAGTAGAGCATGGAGGTTTCAGCTCCCGGCCCAGCATTTCATTTGAGAGAGTCTCCTGGACCCAGCCCAGCTCTGGCTGCACCAGGTGGCTGCTGGTGCCTCTGGCAGACTTCAGGGCCGAGCCCTCCAGTCCTCGCCCGGTAGCAGAGCCATGGCTGGCTTCTCTGTTGATTGGAGGTTGACTGAGGAGTTCCTCTTCTGTCTCACTCTGCCTTGAGCCTGCTCTTGCCCCTCAGTGCTGTCTGTGGGTTGCCATACACACCCCTTCATGCCCCTTTGCCCACCCTTCCAGCAGCTGTTGGAGCTGACGTAACATTAGAGGTTGGTGAGCTCAGGCTGGCAGGCAGGCAGACAGGGGAGCACACAGAGCCCAGTCTGGAGGTTACAGCCTGTGCTAACTGCACCCCTCCTACCCTGCTCAGCTTCTCGGGCCTGCCAGGGAAGCTGTGGAGGGCCTGCAGGCAGGTGTGCGCCTTCTCACCGAAAGCTTACACGGTCAGGAAGACCCAGCTCTGGGCAGCCACAGAAGACCAGGCCTGCTGGGCACTCCAAACCCTTGTGCCTACTTTCCTGTCCTTTCACAAACCCTCGTGCCTGGGGAAGGGGTCTCTAACGAGAAATCCCCATGCAAAGCCAGCTCCTGGCTCTGCCCAACTCCCAGAACCAATGGAATCACTTAAAAGCAACTTGGCTATTGCAGTCACATGATATGATGAAAGAGGGTAAAGACAAAGAATATCAAGGAAAACAAGTCTCCCTCACACCTGTGCCTCTCAGCTGCCCTGTTCCCCTCTGGGAGGCAAGCAGGGTTATCAGTCTGTGTGTCTTTCTGGCGGTTGCCCAGATTACCCAGTGGCCTTTGATTGAGCAACACAAGGTCACTTCTTGCTTAAGTTTTGAGCCACAGGTGAGGAAGGAAACATTCTCCGGCCTTGAAGATTCCTTGGGCAGGAAAGAAACCCTTCCCACCACAGGCCCCTAGGCCAGTTCTCTCCCCCGTCTTCCCTCTCCATTCACGGAGGAGAAGGCAAAACCAGAGCACGCAAACTCACTGCCATCGGGTCGATGCCGACGGGTCGATGCCGACGCAGAGAAACCCTATAGGACAGGGTTGGACTGGCCCTGCGAGTTTCTGAGACTCCAGCTGTTTACAAGACTAGAGAGCCCTGGCTTTCTCCCTCGGAGCCAGCTGGTAGTTTAGAACTGCGGACCTTGCAGATTGAAGCCCAATGCCCAACCACTACAGCTACCAGGCTCCTAGAAAGGAAGGCAGACAGATGGAACTTGTCTTTGAGGAGATGGGATGTTAAAGAGTCTTGAAGGTTATAACAGCTAGCTGAGGTACCTCCATTTTTCTCATCATAATATCCTATCAACGATTAGCATCATTTGATCTTAACTTGAAATTTAATGCCATGTGATTATAAAATCCATCTGTTGTAGTGATCCTGTGCTGCTAGAGCAGAAATACCACAAGTGGATGGCTTCAACCACCAGAAATCTATCCCCGCACAGTTTAGGAGACTAGAAGTCTGAACGCAGGGACCCAGTTCTAGGGAAAGCCCTTTTCTCTGCTGGTGCTAGGAGACAGTCCTTGACTCCCTTCAACATCTGGGGGCCCAACATTCCTCGGAGGTCTACATGTGTCTTGACATGGAGTTCCTCCTGGACCTAGGAGTTCTCAGCACAGGGACCCTCATTCCCACGCTGTGCTCTGCTTCCAGCTCTTCTTTCTTGGTGGTGCTGACGTCCTTGTTTGCTTTTGTCCCTTGTAGAATCAATGGGGATGCTGGTCACACCCCAGGGAAACTCCCCTTACATCAGGTCACGGCTGTGACTTGAGTAAGGGTGTTGAATCCACCCTTTTCCTGCTTCATTAGTTTAATAAGTAGAACCTAATCCTGCTTCATAAATCACAGGCAGAGGCCAGGGTTTATACAAATCAGAAAATGGAGGGTAATTACATCAGATCACCGAGTGGGAGACAATCAAACAATACTGGGAACCATGACCTAGCCAGGTCATTGTAGGGGACACAGTTCAATCCATGACACCATCCTAATAGCCTCCTACTCTCATAATGTCCTCTCCTCACCTTGTACATGCCCTCAACTTTTAAAATATCTCATTGCCACACAGACCTATGAACATCTCAAGGCTGAGCCAAGGGCACCCCTTTGGTCAACCCCTCAGAGCTGGACTCTGAGCCAGGTCGCTGAGCAGGGCCTTAGCAGTGTTCAGGGGCACTGGACCAATCCAGCGAGAGAGGTAGAGGGTCCATTGTTCTGCCAGGGGCTCCCTGAGGTCCTGGGGTTTGCTTCCTGGACATAGGCAACTCCCTGACCACCCAGCACACTAAAACGTTGGCCCTGAGCCTCAGTCCCTTTGATCTGCGTGGTCGGCTTGGTTAATTCCCTTGCTCAGAGGCCCAGGGGCTGGAATCATCTAGTGGGAAAACATTCTGTTCTTTGGCCGTGAACTGTACACACTACACAACGTTGCAAGTTACAACAGTGTAACAAAAGAGCTGGTCCCCAGTGAAAGACACAGTGTGAGGCTCTCTACCCACGGGAGGGGTTTCCTTTGTGATCCCCTGGCCCTCCCAATCCTTGCCCCCTCCCTTCCTTCTATGACCCTTGCTCTTCTTCTGGGCTAAACCTTGGTCAATCTCCTGTTCTGCACATGAAGGTTATTTTCAGAAAAGCTCTCTCAAGAGCACAGCATGCCCACAATCGTTAGGCTCTCAGACAACAGATCCGCAGGAGAGCTGTAGCAGGAAGGTGTGGAGCCTGACTAGCGCTCCATCAGGAATGAGGGCGAGGCTTTTGATTTGTCTCAGAACAGAAACTGGCAGCCAAGGGTGTTTGTGAGCTCAGGCTCAAGCATAGGTAAGGCTCGAACCAGTTCTTCCCTGGTCAGTCAAGGTCATCAAACCGAAAAGCTATAGACATCCAGAATGGACCAGAATTTGTCAAATGGGAGGACAATAGCAACGGGAGCAGGACAAAATGTGGGTCTGTATCCTACTAGAAACGCCCTCCCCATCCTGGCCAACAAGAGCAACAGGCATCTTGGGTAGCAACTGGGTTAAGTTGGGTTGTCGGTCCGCAGCAGGGGGCTGCAGGTCTTTGGTCCATGGAGCCATATGCGGCTCTTTCTTTACATACATGTCGCTCCGAAGGGAAACCGGATGTGAAAACAAAACTAACCTGGTTTCTTTGAAAGGATGTATGTTTGTACAAATCTACTTCAGCCTGGAATAATGTGTAAATTGTTGTGAGGACTAGGATTGGCTCTTCCGACTTCAAAGTTTGCCAACCTCTGATGTAGAGAAATAAACCCAGTGACACTCCCTGTGCATAAGAAAGAATTTTACATCCAGACATAGTGTGTACCCAGAAGGCATCCTAGGCCAGTCTAACTCAAGTCCATGGGGCCCAGGCTGGCTGGAGCCCTCTTCAGACTCTCGTGGCTACAGGCAGGCCACACAGAAAGGTGAAGCAGGAAGGAGGGCGGTCACCGGAGGCAGAGTGCTGTGGGTCCAAGTTTAATGGGAGCATGGCAGGCTACCAACAACTGCCACAGTCAAGGCAGACACTGAATCTAGCAAGGAAGAAGGTGAAGGGTGAGAGAGAGAGAGAGAGAGGAGAGAGAGTGGTTCCCGGTGTCTCTTTCATAAACGGCCACACTCACAAGAGGATTATCAGGCTGTGAACTGATTGATAAGTCAGACTCTACCCCTATACTTCCATCCAAGCAGAAGTTGACCTAAAATCTAACCACGACAGCGACCAAATCCCTTGATCGGCAGAGTTGGAAGCAGCAGTGCCCAGCTCGAGGACGGCAGCCAAGCGCACGGCTCTGCATGTGCGTCACTCGCTCTGCACAGCCTTGGCAATCGGGCCGTCACTTGCACTGTCCACGGCAATGACTTACCATGCCTCCTCCCGGCCTCTCAATCTAGGGCGTGGATCTGTAATTTTCCCTGCCCTAGTTATTGTTCCAGTACTCCCACAGTTTACAGAGTTGGGTCTGTTATGGTTTTGCTGTGCTGGCCTTGATGGAACCCATTCAAACTACTTTGAAGCCCTGGTTTTAGGAAGGGTGTGCAGACATCTTTGGGGAAGGAGGAGCCAGCAGGCAGGTCTATTGTGGTAGTTACATAATGTCATGTCAACTTGGAGATCTGTAAGTGTAGGGGTGAAGTTTAGCCTGTCAATCAGGGCTCAGCTTGATGACCTCACTTGGAGGCATGAAGGAGATACATACTTTCTAGAACTGGCCCCTCCCTCTCTGTCTTTACCTTTCTGCTTACTGACCACCCTGAGAGCTGCTAGATCCCTGCCATGTCTTTCCCCAGACCCAGATCTACAGGACGTTGCATCTACCCTCCTGTGAGCTTGCTACATTCTGCATCATTGCATGTGGACCAGCATCATTGCATGTGGACTTCTGGACCAGTATCAAACTTATAGACTTGAGTTGGACCGGACTGGAATGTTTTGTTGATCTAGAATTACTTCATGCAGGTTAACAAGTGGTCATCTAGCTAAGAAGCAACAAAGCCCACATGGAAGAAGCACACCAACCTGTGTGATCACGAGGTGTAGAAGGGATCAGGGATCAGGCATCAAAGAACAAAAAAATCAAATCATTGTGAATGAGGGGGTGTACAGATTGGGGACCCAAGACCCATCTGTAGGCAACTGGACATCCCCTTGCAGAAGGGTCTCCCGGAGGAGACGAGCCAGTCAGGGTGCAGTGTAGCAATGATGAAACATACATCTTTCCTCTAGTTCCTAAATGTTTCCTCCCTGCCACCCCCACTATTATGATCCCAATTCCACCTTACAAATCTGGCTAGACCTAAGGATTTACACTGGTACAGATAGGAACTGGAAGCACAGGGAATCCAGGACAGATGATCCCTTCAGGACCAGTGGTGAGAGTGGCGATACCGGGAGGGTGGGGTGGAAAGGAGGTGCATAGAACCTCCTCCCTGGGGGATGGACAACAGAAAAATGGGCGAAAGGAGACATCAGACAGTGTAAGATATGACAAAATAATAATAATTTATAATTATCAAGGGTTCATGAGGGAGGGGAAAATGAGGAGCTGATAACAAGGGCTCAAGTTGAAAGCAAATGTTTTGAGAATGTTGATGGCAACCAATGTACAAATGTGCTTGACACAGTGGATGTATGTATGGATTGCGATCAGAGTTGTACGAGCCCCCAGTAAAATGGTTAAAAAACAACAACAAAGAATTACTTAACGCTCTAAAGTTCTTCCCTCCACATCTATGAATGTCAATGGATTTCTTTCTCTAGTCAACCCAGCCCAACACACCCACGAAGCAGGCGTGGCTGCTGATTTGAGAGGATCCGAAAGGTCGTGCTGCCGAAGGAGGAAAAGCAAGTGGACCTTGCAGGAATGACATCGGAAAGGGGTAGAAAAGAAGGCAAAGAAGTCAGATGAGGGGGCGGGGCGGGGTGGGGGCGACCCCGAGCCTGGAGAAAAGAGGAGGGGCAGCAAGTCAAAGGGAAGGGGTGTGAGGAGAAGGTCCAAGAAAAGGCGCCTGGTCTCTCCACTCCAGTGGAAAGGGAGCATTAATGTACTTACATTAACATTACTGCCAATATTAACCCTGCACATTGATGTACTAACAGAAGAACACATCTGTCTTCCTTCCCCCTCATTCTGAGACATCACAATCCCGTGGGAGCAGAGGACCTGATCCAGACTCTTACCAGTCTCCTGGCGAACAAAGATTTATTGTGCACATTCGACCTCGCTTCCCTGCTTGGAATTCCAACAATGGCCGTCTGCTCCGCCTGGCTCCCTCCTTCCTCCTGGCCTCCCTCATGATGTGTTCCCACCGAATTTCTACCAGAAGGGTCTATGTCAGGGTGAACCAAATTGAGAGAGAAGGCATGACTCTTGCATTACATGGAACTGGTTGGTCCCACCGTTACCCATTGAAAAATAGTGACCTTTCTTTAATATAAAAATGACACCATTTCTGCAATGATATCGTTCTTTCAGGGAACCTGTTGATAAAGTGTGAACATAGTCACTCATCAATAACCTGGGTTCAGTCGGCCAATGAGAATAGCAACAACAACAACAACAACAACAACAAGGGTTTGTATTTATTGAGCATGTATCATGTGTCAGGCCCTGAGCTAAGCCTGGAATAAGCATGACCCCCTTATTCCACTCCCAATCCTGTGAGCTTAGTAATGTGATTATCGCTGTCTGGTGGAGGACGAACCTGCCCAAAGCCAGATCCACTCCCAAACGACCTCAGTACCCTCAATTCCAACTCACGGTGGCCCTACGGGCAGGCAGAGCTGCCCCAGTGGGTTTCCAAGACTGTAACACCTTATCAAAGTCGAAGGCCTCATCCTTCTCCCTCCAGATCTAGAGAGGAGCACAGCTGGGCTTCAAACAAAGAGCAGTGGTGACCTGTCAGGGTTAATCCAGACATCCCGGTCTGGATTAACCCTGACAGGTCACCACTGCTCTTTGTGCCCCTCGTGCCTTCCTCCTCCTGCCAAAGTCAGCCACGGGTCAAGGGCCCCAGCTTCTATCCACAAGGCACATTCCTAGATGGTAGCCCTCCTTCAGCATCTCCCAAGTTCAGTCTAATCCTTTAGAAAGCATAATGTAGTCGATGCTCTTCTTATCAAGATAGCATATTGCACACGCACTCTAGAAAATAAGGAAATTAATTATTTTTTAAAAAAGGAGAAAGAACAAAAATTGCCCGTCAGCTAGAATCCAGAGAACACCCTGGTCACTGCGTTATGCATCTGGTTCCTCTCTTTCCTAACCTTTGCACCGGAGAGGCCACCGCTCTTCAGACCCACCTCGTTTCTGTGCTTCCCTGGACTGCGTGCTGCAGACGATCCCTGGGTTTTGGTTTTACGAGATTCAGCAGGTTCTGTTGGCATCATTTCCCCCCTAAAGCATGAGCTCACTTGTCTCTGCATCGCACGTGGGTAATTCTCACATTATTTCAAATGTTACTGCATATTCAATAGACTGTAACCAAAATAAAACAAAATGGAAAAACCCCACCCTAATTTGCTGCCATTGAGTCGATGCTCATTGAGCGACGACTCCCCTGTGGGTTTCCGAGACTGTAGCTGTTTACTGGAGTAGAAGCCCTCCCTGTCTCCTACGGAGCGTCTCATGGTTTGAACTGCCGACCATGCTGATCACAGTCCAATGTGTAACCACTACCCCACCAGGGCGCCTCAACAGACTACAGTGTAGTGTAAACATATAACATTTATACACACTGGTGAACCAAAGAATGAATGTGATTTGTTTTGTTGCAACACTCACTTTATTGCATCAGTCTGAAAGGAAGCTGCCAGCTTCTGAGGCACGCCTGCCATTTGGGCCACTAATCGGCCACACACTCACCACTGTGTCTATTCTGTCTCATGGTGACCCTCTGCGATAGAGGAGAACTGCTCCTTAGAGTTTCTGAGACTGTAAATTCTTACCAGAGTAGACAGCCTCCTCTTTCTCCTGTGGATCTGCTGGTGGGTTTGAACCGCTAACCTTATGGGTGGCAGCTCGCTGCTGAGCCCATGGCACCATCAGGACTCCTTTCTGGGCCACTCATCACAAGTATATGCTTCTCATCTCAGTATAGCAAAGAGAAGGTGTGTAGTGGACCTTGACAACTGGACAGGCTCTGGATCGAAACAAGGCAGACAAGGACTAGCTAAAGGAATGGGAATAAGAGGCAGCTGTCTTGTCGAGGACATGGGGAAAGCGAGGTCAGACTGGAGAGTCGTGAGCAATAACTAAATCCAAGGGATTTGGAGTCAACAAGGGCAGTTTCCAAAGACTCTGGGTATAGGGTGGAGACACTGGAGGCAGGCAGACTCCTCAGAAATCAAAGGTTCTGATTAGAGGTAATTAGGAGTCCTGGCGGCCTGGCCATTGGAAACCCCCACAGAAAGAGGGGGCTTTCGACGCCTGGCCAGAGTTCCAGTCTTGGAAGCTCACTGGGCAGTTCTAGCTGGTCCTGCCTATCGGGTCACTACGACTTGCACTGGCAGTGAGTTTGCCAGGACTGGACTAGAGAAAGGGAAGAGTCAAACGTGGCTCTCGAAGGGAATCGCTGTTGCCGGAATAGATGTAGTGCCTTCACTGAGGCTCTGAAAGAGCGGGAACGTGTCTGGAGGGCTCCGATATGGATGGACGTGGGCAGCTGCCTCTCCCAGGTACAGTGTCTTGAGACGGGTGTCAGATGCCTCCTTGAGGAGGAGGGAATGACAGGTGGAAAAATGAACACTTCTCAGTTCGGGACGACGGTGCTCCCTGGATGGACTAGGGGCCTCCCCACTCCACGTCTGCTTGGCGCCCGCCACCCTTCTTTGCCTCCACGTGGGCAGGGCCGCCACTCCCCGGGGCCTAGTGCTCTCCCACATCCTTGTTCACGTCACCCCACTTAACCGGCCTCCAATCTTCCCGAAGGTCTCCCATGTCTTGCTTCACAACAGCATTCCTAGTTCTTGGGGGGAGAGGAGGAGGAGATTGTGTGTGTGTGTGTGTGTGTGTGTGTGTGTGTGTGTCCTCTGCCGGTTAACTCTCCACCAAAGGCCGGGCTTATCTGAGAGTTGCAGGTCGCCTCCTTGGGGTCTTAGTGTAACCTTGCTGCATGGGGCAGACGGTGAGCCGTGTGAGACTGGCTTCCAACACAGGTTCCTGCAACAACGACCTGTCGTGGTTGATTGTCAGCAGGTCAGTTCCGTCTCCTGGCACGTGCAGCCCAGAAGAATTGCTCCTTAGGGTTTGCTTGGTCTCTCAACAGAAGCGGACGAGCAGGCCTTTTCTTCCACGGTACCACTGGGTGGGTTTGAATGGCTAGCCGTCTAGACCAGCTTTGACGTGCCCCCACATCATCTGGGGTTCTGGTTGGAGACAGTTACGTTTATTGTGCCAATCTAGCTGATAAACACATGTGGGGTTACTTAAAGGGCAGAGAGATAAACGGCTCGGTGAGCCTCGTCTTTTGAGTTCTCGGGTCTCTTGCTTTGTGATGGCTGCACCAGGGTGCAGCTGCCTTAGCCAGGTCCCTGCTTCAGCTGGCAAGGCTCACTTCCTGCAAGACAACCTCAAGGAGAAGCCACATGGACCTACCTCAATGCAGCCCTGGGTGTTGGAGCAGCTGTGTGGAGACCCCTGCCAGCACTGAGATGCTTACATGCTCACTGATTTGGCTTTCCTCCTGCAGTCTTATACATATGAGTTTCTGTGGATTTATTTCTCTAATGTACCCAGACTAACACAGGTTAAATCTCATAGTTTGGTCCAGTGGGCCTGGGATGGGGGCCACAGTCCGGCATTTCTCACAAGCTCCCAGCTGATGTCATGGGCCTCACTTCGACGCATGTGGGAGCAACTCTTCAGTTTGGTTTCTTTGGGCCTCATTAGATTATTTTGGCCTCATCTGCCAACTCCAGCTCCGGTCATTTCACTGGGTGGCAACAAGGATCAAAGGGAACTAATAAAACCACGACCAAAGGCACTGAGCAAATGTTAAAGGCCACCATCGGTCTCAGGGGCCGCTGCCAGCATGGATGTAATAGAACACACAGAAGCCCGGCTGGCTTCCCAGGCTCTTCCTCCTCCGTGGTTCCAAGGTGGTGTGAGTTGCAGTCTGCTACAGGGTAACAAGACAGCTACGAGAGATCATTTCTAAAATTTAGGCAAATCCTGGGGTCACCCCCATCATAAAGATGGGGAGAAGAGATACATCAAGGGCAGAAAATGACCCTTGGCCACACCACACCGAAGAAACACAGGCCTAAGTATTCCCAGAGAGGACACCATCCCCATTAAGTCAAGTTGTGTCCATAGAAATCATTTAGCAGCACACACACCAGCCATCGCTCCATCCACACAGACGTGCCTTGAATGTTCCTACGTGCCCTGCTGCGTGACTCCCTCCGACCCTGGGAATCTGGCATTGGCCTTGGCCACAATCTCCTCCTGCCCCCACATCACTGTTTCAGTTGGCTCCCACACAGACTAGTTCTGGTGTTTGTAACAGTTCCAAGTGGGGTTCCTCCTGCCTCCTCTGTCTGACGGTTGTACACTCACTGTCCGCTCTCAGCCAGAGAGGATGGGGTGAGCGTGAAAGCCACTCCCAACACTGGTGACTACGACATGGTGACCAACTGCGTGCCGACACCAAGAAAGAGGTAAAGCCAAAGAAAACTAATGGCTGACGGGTTGATTTCAGCTCATAGCGACCCCACAGTGTCCAGTAGAACAGCCCCCCACCCCCCAGAGTTCCCAACACTGTACGTCTTTATGGGAGTAAAAGCCTCCTCTGTCTTCTGCCAAGTGGCTGGTGGTTTTGAACTGCGGACCTTGCAGTCCAGAACTTACTTGACAGTGTCACCAGGGCTCCTTAATTTCTTTCTTTCTAATCATTTTATTGGGGGCTCGTACAACTCTTATCACAATCCATCCATACATGCATGTGTCAAGCACATTTGTACATTTGTTGCCATCATCATTCTCAAAACATTTGCCTTCTACCTGAGCCCTTAATATCGGCTCCTCATTTCCCCCCTCCCTCCCCACTTAATTTCTTATTAAGTAGATAGGAAATGGTTTGTCTTTACGCTTTTTTTTGGTGGGGTGGCGGTGAAGGGTCACTCAGTTCATGTTCTTGGCTCCCAGACCATCTCATGTGTACAGGACAAGGACTTGGGGACATCCCTGCAGCCGTAATTGCTGGATCTAGAAGGAAGGTGAGATCCCAATAATGTGTCCAGAGAAAACAGAGCAGAAGGTTGGGGACTGGACACCTGGGGACGGACATTTCTGTCTCCCATGAAGCCAAAGGCAATCTCAGGCGGGGATATTCTGCCGGGATTCTCAAGACAGCATGTTTGCTCTCCCTGAGGCCTCCAAAGACTTCCCTCCTGACCCTGTAAGAAGGGGTTCTGACCCTCAATGCAAGGGCACTTTGTTCTATTAAACTGGCATTCCATGATGCTCACCTCCCCCACACAATCGCTGAAGACCAATGGATGCATAAGCAAATGTGGTGAATAAAGCTGATGGTGCCCGGCTATCAAAAGAGATAGCATCTGGGGTCTTCAAGGCTTGAAGGTAAACA
>NW_022111368.1:41558904-41560195 GCF_000313985.2 Echinops telfairi
TGGAATGCCAGTTTAATAGAATAAAGTATTTTTGCATTGAGGGAGTACTTGAGTGGAAGTCCAATGTCCTTCTGCTACTTTAATACTAAACCTATACATATATGCACATAGATCTATTTCCACATCCTCATATATAAATATATTTACATATGTACATGTTTTTATTTAGACCTCTATATATGCCCTTTGCCTCCTAGCTCTTTCCTCTGTTTCCTTTTACTTTCCTCTTGTCCCACTATCATGCTCAGTCTTCATTTGGGTTTCAGTAATTCCTCTCGGTTATATTACCCTTGGTCATGCCCTACTAGGCCTCCTACACGCTCCTCGCCACCGATTTGGATCACTTGTTGTTCCCTTGTCCCTGGGTTTGTTAACACCACTTCCTTTTCCCCCACCTCCCCCTCTCCCATGTCCCCCTGGAACTGTCAGTCCCGTTGTTTTCTCCTCCAGATTGTTCATCCAGCCTATCTTATTTAGACAGACCTGAGAAGATAATAACATGCACAAAAACAAGACGGTGCAAAACCAAGCACCGATATATACAACAAAACAACACCACTAACAAGCCAATGACAGAAAAACAAAACAAAACACGACAGGAAAGAAAACTTGTAGTTAGTTCAAGGACCGGTGTTGGCCTTTAGGAGTCTTTTCTGGTTGAGTCTGATGGGGTGCCAAGCCCTGGCCCCAAAGTCTATTTTTATTATTCCCTGTGGACTTCGTTGCTCTGTTCCCCTTGCTGTTTTGTTCCACACCCTTAGTGTTTTGCCTCGGTGTGGTGGTGTTAGATCGGGCGCAATTCTCACACTTTGTCTTTAGTATTGTCCCCTGTAGGGCTATGGGTCAGTGAGGGATGTCGTGTCTCATAGTGGGGTTGACCATATGGTCTTCTCTGTGGATTGGCTGCTCTGAGCGGGAATATCGTCCTCAAAGCTTTGTGGGCCAGGATGTGCTCCACTCTCTCTCTTCCTCCCCCTTCATTTGCTCCTCTGTGCTCTGATCAGACATGTCCCTCTCCCAGAGTTGCAGATTCAGGGCTGTCCTCTGAAACAAATTCTTCTGGCGGTTTCCTCTAGGTCTTAAATGCTTCCTCCACCCCACCCCACCCCATTATCACAATCCGAATTCTATCTTACAAATCCAGCTAGACCAGAGGATGTACACTGATACAGATAGGAACTGGAAATACAGGGAATCCAGGACAGATGACCCCTTCAGGACCAGTGGTGAGAGTGGCGATATCAGGAGGGTGGAGGGAGGGTGGGTTGCAAAGGGGGAAATGATTATAAGG
>NW_022111368.1:41560768-41563708 GCF_000313985.2 Echinops telfairi
TGTAAACTTGTTTCTTTATTGGGAGGGTTGGGGAGCACCAGGGAATGTCCATTCTAATCTTCCTGGGCTGGTTTTTTAATTTTTTTCTTTTTCTTAGTGCTGTTGCTCTTGCTGCTAGCAGCTGCCTCCTCGCCTGACCTGGTATTCTTTATGGTATAACTAAAGGGCCCTCCTAAATCAGAAATGGCCCAGGGACTCTGCCTTTGCTCCTGTGCCCAAGCACCAAGAAGACCTGAGTTACCAGCGGACTCCTCAGCTGCCCTTTGAAATCAGATCGATTAGGGTCTGCACTCACCTGGATCCAATTTGTTTTTCCTTTTAATCTTATCTCCCACCATCAGCTTAAACAATCCTCTTTTGTTTGAAAAGAAATATCATGTTCCAGTAAAATTCCGCTGTGAACACTGAAATTGGGATTCGTGTCATTTTCACATGCCACAAAATCTTCTTTCGAATTTTGCTCAGCCATTTAAAAATGCCACAACGCTTCTTCCCCTAATGGACAACATTTGCCCTCAAGCGCACACGATGACGCTGGGGCATGGGCGGGCGAGGCCAGGTGAGCGGAACTGGAGCGATGGCAACGGAAGCCATGAGAATGTTGACCCAACGAGGGATACGTAACTGATGTCCCTGAACAGTGTGTAATACTTGCTAAGAGGGTAATACTGTGCTGGGCAAGCCTTCTCCAGAAACATAATCAAATCTTTAACGAGAAAAAAAAAGAAAAGCCATTCTTACCGTGTGGGTTCGACAGAAACAAATTGCGGCCAGATTTGACCTGCAGGTCGGAGTCTGAGGACCCCTGGTTTACCACAGGGTGGTTGGGTCCTCACTCACCGCAGTCAGAGCTTCTTAATTGATATCATGTCTAAAGGGCTGACGTCAAACCCACACGTACTCGGCTCATCTGCTGTGAATCACCTCCAGAGGAGGCCGGGGGCAAACCTTCTGAGCCCATTAGCCGATGCTTCCTGACATTAATCAACATGTACCAGGAAACATGTCCAGCGTGTTGGGGCCGAGATAACATAATTTAGAGCACAAATTGGGATTTAGATATGCACGAGTGTGGCTGGCTGCTTGTTTGCCCGAGTGATTGAGGAACCTTCTGGGAAAGCTCTCATCCCATAGGACCGATGACCTAGGCCTGGCCTGCTTAGCCCGGGTGAGACAGGCTGGCCGTCGCAGGAGAGGGACCACAGTGTGTCTCCGCTTAGACCAACAAAGACAGAAACATCTTTTGGGGTTCAAATGGGTGGAGGCATAAGTAGCTACAGGGTCCTCTCAATGGATGTAACAAAATAAGGGTAAATTAAGGGTCCTATTTTTGCAAAAGAGTATTGTGCAATGTTGGCATCACAAGGCACCAGCATCTCTTCAGAACTCAACCTGGAGTGGCACCCAAAAGCTACCTGCTTGGTGGGAGTGGAGGTGGGGGTGGGGCATAGGGCAACTCTAATGCCAGAGAGAAGCTTGTTTATTCTTAGGTCCTTGTAAGCCGACCCCCAAAGGTTCCCAGAAGTTCTTGGTGAGCCGCTTGTAGGAACTGGGGTACTACACAGTTGTATGTAAGAGAGACCCACACTCAGGCGCTGGATGGGAGGGGGTCAGGCATTCCTGCGTTCACTGTCAGTGATGGGCCCACGGTTCCTCTGCCTGCCCCAGCTAGCTTGTGTGTGTCCAGCGTCTCCCTGGTCCCATTCAGGAGCACCAGAGAATCCCGTTTCCCTTGAAAACTGGACATGCCGTTCCTACCACAAGAGCTCCGAGAGTCTCGTTCTTCTCCTGTCCCCTTAGCTTGTTTCTGCCTCATTATGAATGGTCAAGGAGTCTGGACTTAGAACCAGAACCCCTAGCTTTAGTCTCCAATTCCTTAGCAGCACAGGATGCTAAGGGGCCAATCTGCTGAGAGCACCTTTTCTGGAGACTGTCCTCCCCATCTGGGTGCCCACGGGAGCCGCAGTGTTGGCAAAATGAGACCCCACCTCCCACTGCCATGTTCAGCGGTCCAGCTTGGGACAGGGGTCTGCTCCTAGACCTAGACACCCTGCGCCGCTCCTCTTGCCAAAGTGAATTGGTCTGCAGCTGGCAGTGACTGCAACTACAGTCATGATTCACTTCTCCAGGGGTTTTGAACTTGAGATTGAGAGGGTAAGTGTATGTCTTGATGAAAAAATTAAAATAAAAAAACAAAAAGGGACAATGGAGGGATCTGTGAAAAGGACCCAAACTGAACAGAAGAAAGGGGGCCGGGAGGAGACAGAGAAAGAAAGTCTGAGAATCAGGAAACCAGACGGCTGAGTGGGAGCGGAGTTAGCCATCTGAGAAAGCGGGACCCTTAGCCAGCTGTGAAGAAAACTAAAAACCAATCCGTCTACATCACAGAAAGGCTCAGGGTTGGAAGCATCAGGTACCTCCGAACAGAGGACAAAGTTGGGGCTAAATCGGAGGGCAGGCTAAATGTCTATTGAAAGAAGCAGTTAGACCCTCCGTTCCTCTCTCACCCTCTTTAGTGGGGGACGACCCCTGCTCTGCTCCAAATAGTCCGCAGAAACCTATTCCCTGGAAAGGATAAAACAAAGGTTTTCCGGCCTGGGAGACTCTGGTCACAGTGAAGGCATAGTTATTACATTAGAAATAGCCAGCTTCAGTGGTGGTCACCCAGCATAGTAAATGAGGACTCTTCTAAGGCCTGTCTTCCTGTCCCTCATTCAGCTCATGCTCTCTGGGTAGGAGGAGGCTGGGAGAAACTTTTCTGGGAAATCTTACTGACTCAAGAAACAATCAAACCTCCAGATACTGACAGCAGAGGTTTCCCAAGGAATCAACTCAGCCGGGTCACTACAGTGAAGCGCTCTTTTGATGAGCCACGCGTATGCACATGGGCTTCTTTTTTTTTTTTCCTTTTCTTTCTTTTTTTTTTTTTTTAAACATTTT
>NW_022111368.1:41572393-41575742 GCF_000313985.2 Echinops telfairi
GCTTCCACTGAGGTAAGCCAAAAGCCCCAAGCCCCTCAAAACCCCGTGGGTCTGTGCCTACTTATCTTTATGATGCTCCTCCTGTGTTCTAGTTGTGTTAAAGTTCCCTCTAAGCAGCTCTCCTGGGCTGGATTCTGGGGAGTCCCTCTGGTACGTGTCACTCCGTCGCCCTGCACATGGGCTTCTAACTAGCCTCTCCACACCCTCCTCCAACATATCTCTGTAGATAAGAAGTGTCCAGAATGACGGCTCTGGGAGATCTCAACCCCACCTGCTCTACGGCCTTCCAATGGAGCTGCCCATGTGAACGGGATCCAGTCAAAGAAGGGTATGTGGGAGATATTTCTCCTTGGGAGATCTGATGAAAGTGATGGATCCTCCACTGTACTGGAACACACTGAGAGGCAATGAACACCTCCCCAAGGGTCAGGGTCACCGCGTGTCCGAGATCAGTCTGTCCTATCATCTGGGCTGGCGTATTGGTGTTGGGAGCTACGTTACTGCTATTTTCAAATACTAGCTGGGTCACCTCAAGTGAACAGGTTTCAGCAGAGCTTCCAGATGCAGGAGGACTGGGCTGCCCACTCCAGAGGAATTAGCCACTGAAACCCTCTGGACAGCCCTGGAATACTGTCAGATCATGAAATAGTCAAACGCAGCCGTGAACATCATCAGAGACAGTGCCGAAGATGAGGCCGTGCTTGGCTCCCCAGTCAATGCTCGTGGAAGCAACAGTCAAGAGATCCAAAGAGGCATTCCGTTGGGCAAATCTGCCGCATAAGACCTCCTTAAAGAGGGGAGGGACCTTGTGTCATAGACTTTGGGCATGCTCTCAGGAGAGACCAGTTCCTAGAAAATGACATCGATCGTAGGGATAAAGTACCGGGGCCTCAGCAGAGAGGAAGACCTAAGACCTTCGGCAAGATGGATTGGCACAGTGGCTGCAAAAGTCAGCTCAAACATAATACTTGTGAGGATGGCCCAGACCTGGGTGGCATTTCATCCTGTTGTCTGTAATGTTGCTATGAGTTGGACATGACTGGATGGGTCAGGGTGGGGGCTGGGCTTGAATCAGTGATGCCCACATAGTAAACCAAGCCAACATCTACTGAGAGCTCAGAATTGGGCACGAAAGGAAAGGGAGACTGGGGTGGGGGAGGCAGGTCAGGATGGTAAATAATTTCTCATTCTCAAGTACGTTCTAACTTCTTGTTGTTAGGGACCATCGAGTCTGTTCCAACTCACCGCAAACCCATGTGCCACAGAACAAAACACAGACCGGTTCTGTGCCATCCTCACAAGGGTTCCTACGCACTTTGTTGACACCCGATATATTGGGTTTCCAAGGCTTTGTAATGATGTACAGAAGCGGACAGCCTCACATTTCTCCCACCGAGGAACTGGTGGGTTTGAACTGCCGACCTCACAGGTCACAGTCCACCACTTACTGGACAACACCTCCAGCACTCCTCCACGGGTGAGTAGGAGGGCAAATTATCACTTACATGGGACATTGAATTTCTCCTAAGGGTGGTGAAAAATAATGTCAAAACTTCCAGTGTCGATGGCTTCACAACACGGGGACAGAATTAGTGTTACCTCAGTGTGCACATAAATATGGATAAGCTGATTTTGTAAAGAGGGGCTTCCTCTTCCTAGAAAGAGTTACAGTCTGGGAAACCCACAGGGCAGCTCTACTCTGCCCTGTAGGGTTGCTGGGAGTTGCCATCCGCTCAATGGCAGAGAGTTTTTAATGTATAAATTATACAATACAATTAAAAAGCATAAGTAAGACCAGGTTTTAGGAAGAAATCAGCACACATGCTGTCATTCATTTGCTCTTCCTTTATCTCTTCCTAATTTGGTTAGTTGAATTGTTTTCACAAAAGAAATGGTAATCATGTTTACATTCCATTCTTCTACCTCAACCCTCACAATTATTTTCTCTTAGTTATATTTAAATGGATCCAGGGCTTATCTTTGGTTCTTTTACCATGACTTTTCTATTTCTGATGTTTAAATCGGTGGAATTTCATCATCCAATAGATTTTTTTCCCACCTAGGTCTCATGGGTTCACGCATGCTTACAATTGCGTTTGTCTTTATGCTTAAGGGGAAGTGGATAGAAATGGCCGGGTCATCCTTTGCCTCACATCGTGGTCATCGTTGCTCCTTTGTCGTCGGGTGCTGAGTTCTGCACTGAGTGAAGGTGAACTGAAATGAGGCTCCACGTGATTTCCTTCTTCCACCTGAATCCACTTGCAGCTCCCTTTGTAATCTCTAAAAAGGAGCAATTTCACCAATCTATGCCTTAATCACTGCATTATTCATGAATCTTGAGTGAAATCCTTAGGGATTTACATTCCTTTACCTAGTTGCTTCACCATCCCTAGGATATTGCCCTTCCCCACATGGTCCAAAATGTATAATTTAGGCAGTAAGAATGGACCCAGGGGTAGGGGACATTTCTTCCCGTTAAGAGTATACCCAGAAGTTGCACATATTGATTTTTTACTCCCACCTCATTAGGTAGCTCTTGATTACGTGACCCTATCTAACTTTTCACAGGAGAAAGGAAAATGAATGCTGAGAACAACTCATGAAGATCATTCTGTATTAATTTTTCCTGGAAATGATCTACCCTTTCAATCTGAAGATTCACCTTTGGATCAGGAAAGCTTCCTTCTGTAACAACCATGTATATAATTTTTCCTGTTCCACTGGTTCTACTGTACATATCTTTGTTTGTTTCATGTTATATATCTTCTGTACTGCTGTACCTGTTTCTTTTGTTAATGTTTGTGTATGTGTATTTTTGAACTTTTATTTATCTTGATGCTTCTCATCTTCCACGATGCCATGGCTGGTATCTGGTGGATCTTGGCTCAAGGCAGAGAATGCCAGAAGGATGTTGATTTGTGTTTTACTGACTTTGCAAAGGCATTCGCCTGTGTGGAGCATAACGAACTATGGACAGCCTTGAGAAGAATGGGAATCCCAGAACACTTTATCTGTACACGGAACAAGAAGCAGTTGTTCAAGCAGAACAAGAAATACTACAGGGTTTAAAATCAGGGAAACGTGCTCAGTGTTGTGTTCTCTCACCACACATATTCCATCGGATGCTGAGCAAAATAATCAGCAAGGCGGGAGTGTCTGATGAAGAACGAGCATCAGGCTTGGAGGAAGGCTCACTTACAGTCCGCGGTGCGAGGAGGACACAGCCTTGCTGCTGAAAGTGAGGAGGACGTGAAGCCCTTGCTGACGGAGAACAAGGGCTGCAGCTCAATGTGACGAAGACCCAGATCCTCACAGCTGCACCAGTAGGTACCATCAAGATAGACAGAGA
>NW_022111368.1:41577634-41637932 GCF_000313985.2 Echinops telfairi
CCATCTTGGGAGAAGTACAGCCAAATACTCCTGGGCAGCAAGGATGGCGAGAACTCATCTGATGTACTTCGGACTTGTTAGTGGAGAGACCAGTCCTGGGCACAGGGCGTCCTGCGTGGGTGAGGGGCAGTGAGAAGGGAAGACCCTCCGTGCGCTGGATGGCCACGGGCTGCCCCGGTGAGCGCAAACGTAAGAGCACCTGTGTGGATGGCAGAGGACCGGCTGGTGTTTCTTTCTTGGTGCACAGGCAGCGTGAGTTGGAACCAACTCAATGGCACCGACCAGCAACCACCGGGCCGGGTTTTTAATTCAGTGCGGTTACTTCAAGTCCACGTATGTCGTCTTCAGTACGTCCTTTGTGCTCCCAATAGCTCATCCTAAACAAAGGAGTGATTTCTCTATCTGCTCCTCATCATTTGGAAGATAGAGTCATTTCCCTTTTTATTTTTTCTTTTGTTTCTGGAGTGACATGTCCTGGTTCCAGCGCCTGAGTGGATCCATGCTCATTGAAGGCAGCTCACACGAATGGCATGATGCCTGACGGCAGGGCTGATATCTTCCCTCACTCAGGAATTCTGGATCTGTTCTTGATAGAACAGGTATTAGGTTAGGCCCGGGGGCCCTGAGCCCTGGCCTGGAAGAGTCTTCATGCCCAAACTTGGTGACTAGTCAGGCATGGGGGCAGTATGGGGGCACAGTGCCAAAAGAGTTCAGCAGAATTTTTCAAAGCCAGCATGCCCTGAGAGGGAATCTGGACTTTATCCTAACAGCAATGAGGGGTCAGTACTGGGTTTCTAGCATAAACAGGTTAAGGCTTGAATGAGAAGTGCATAATGGGAAATATTCCACAGGTCTTCAGTAATTCCCTTAGAGGATCTACAGTGTATTAGTCACACCAGTAACCACATACGTATAATCAGATATTTTATCGGGCAAATCTCAGCAAACGTTCCGAGTCCACATGCCCCATTCTTTGGAAGCTCAAGACTTCCCGGTTAGGTGCTGCTCTGGTGAATGTTGGCACAAAACTGTTCTTCCGGCCAGCAATGAGCAAGTTGAGCTTCTCCTCTCAGTAGGTTGGTAAGACCATGTTGCCAGCACAAGGTAGACTACTTGCTTTCCCATTTGCTATAAGCGACACATATCCACGTCATGTGGTGACTGTTATAGTCAACCATTGAACACAAAAACTGAGGGAAGAGACAAATATCCAACTCATTTTTATGCCAATTGGGACTGTATCAAGGCTGCTGCTGCACTGTTGAATTTCACCCCAATGTGATCATTCTTTTATTAAAGTAGCAAACATTCAACAGAGTCAAGAGTTGAATGCAGATCAAGTTGTGGGAAAACGGACTCATGAAAACATATTAGAGAAAGTGTAGAATTGGTATAACCCTGGTGGGAAAAACTTTGATAATACTTAGAACAAAATTTTTTAGAGTTGTCTCAGGACAATTGACTAAGTTCAAAAGGTCTAGGGTAAAATGTCTAGAATAACAATCCAACCATTGAAAGTCAAAATTGATAATCCTACGGGTTTAGTACCTCTCTCTTTGACCCTGTTTGATCTGATATCAGACCCACTTTCTAATGAGGAACTTAGAATATGGATCCGGGCAGTAGTTTGAAAGTGCACGCACTTCTCGATAATACTTAAGCGGAGTTTAAAGAAGGTGTTTGTATGTTGTGTTTTTAGAAATCACACCCAAGTCTTCAAAATGTGAGCACACACAGTAGCCCACGACTCTTTATACTAAAAGATACCTTGTCCATTATATATTTAATTTCTCATGGGTAGCTCTAAGGCCAGCTTAATTTTTGCCCATTTTATAGAGGAAATCTAATTTTATAGAGGAAATCTAATAGCCCAAACTAGGTCCCTGAGCTAATGAGTGGTAAACCCAGTCTAGAACCGATGCCTGTGCACTTCAGGGAGTTGTCTGTACCCAGCCCTGCATGACACAAGGCAGTCGTTTGACGGCACTTTTTAATGTTAGAAGAGACTTCAGAATTCAACCTACAAATGAGAAACCTGAAACCCAAAGATTGTCAATGCCTGCCACGTTTACACCAGTGGTCACAAGATGTCCACGGCTGTCTCTGTGCTACATAACTATGTCTCTCAAAAAAATAATTGATCTATGATGAAAAAAATTGAAATTGAATAGTAGTGCTAGTTTCACGATATGGTGAATGTAGCTAATGTCACTGAATTACACACTTAAAAATGCTTAAGATGGCCAACTTTTTTCCTTTTTTAATCTATCTAACTTGCACACAAATAAATACATAGGTGAGCATCGAGTAACTCGCTCTGAGTTAGTGCACCCAGGGGCATCGCCTGGGAAGATTCTCTCTGGTCACAGCGAATTTTTTTTGGCAAAAACAGTTTCACTCAAACCTTGTTTTTTGTGATGGCCAATTTCAGAGAACAGTGTGTGGCTGTGAATTTTTTTTTCCTGCTCGGGGTAAAATGCCGTAACATCACTGTTGTGATGTTGAACACAGCTTGTAAGGACAGTACTATGGGAAAACCTCAAGTGTGCATGTGGTTTTCTTGTTTCAAAAAGAAAGAAATGTCCATGGATGGAAAACCTCACTCTGGACAAACCTGGTCCATCAACTTCCGGAACGGACGAAAATGTCAGCAAAACTCATGCCCTTGTGCTGGAAGACCGACGAGGGAGCATTGAAGAGATGGGGAACTTATCTGGACTGTCTTGGAGCTCGGTTCAGCGAGTTTTAATGGAAGATTTGGGAATGAGAAGGGTCGCTGCAAGATTTGTGCCCCTGGTTCTGACTGACCAGCAAAACGAGCGTTGCCCGGAAACATGCCAGGCTTTGAAAGAACAGCTCCAAAGTGACCCAGGCTTTTGGTTCCAAAGTCATTACTGGTGAGGAGACCGAAAGCACACATCAATCAAGCCAGTGGAAGATGCCATCCTCACCTCGCCCCAAAAAGCTCATCCAGTGAAATCAAAGATCAGGATGATGCTCTTTATTTATTTATTTTTGATATGAGGGGGTTAGTGAATGGAGTTTGTCTCACCAGGTCAGACTATGAATCAAGCTTTCTATTTAGAGGTTCTGAAAAGATCGTCTATCAGTGTCCTACAAAAAAGGTCTCATTCGTGCCAGACAGGAGCCTGGTTTTGCTACTATGACAACGCACCTGTTCAAGCAGCCATCTCAGTGCTCCAGCTTTTGGCAAAAAATGACATGCCTCTCTTGTCCCCCACACTTCCTCACCTGTCCTTGTTCCATGTAACTTCTTTTTGCTTCCAAGAATGAACAGGGCCATGAAAGGACAGCGATCTGATGTCATAGAAGAGGTGAAGAAAAAATGAGGGAGGTGCCCTCCAAATAGATGACATTGAAAAATGTTTCCAAGAATGGCATCGCAGATTTGACCAGTGTATTAAGTGTAATGGAGAGTGCTTTAAAGGTGATAAGATATTTTTGCAAAAAAATTTAAATACGTAGCTTTGAAAATAAATTAGTTTTGGGGGGGACTCCCTTGTCCATACACTCACAAGTACATATACATGATATACGAGGAGGCTTCATAAAGTACTCGAGAAAAATCTGTGAACTTTCAATTCTACTTTTCCATGAACTTTCTGAAGCCCCCTCACATATATGTGTATATATAAACACACACATGCATATTGTACATATATATACAAAATAACAATAAATTTTATGTGAAAATGAAATGGCATTCAATAAGCCAGGTTATAAATGTTTTCTTCCTCATGCAAATGTTGTTTATTTATTTTGTTTTGTATTTGATTTTAATAAATCATTTTATTGGGGACCTTTACAGCTCTTATAACAATCTCATACATCCGTTGTGTCAAGCACATTTGTACATAAATTGCCATCATCATTCCCCAAACATTTTCTTTCTACTGGAGCCCTTGGTATCAGCTTTCCTTTTTCCCCTCCCTCCCTCATGAGCCCTTGATACTTTATAAATTATTTTATTTTAATGTTTTACACTATCTGCGTTTACACGCTCCACGTTTCTGTTGTTGGTTCCCCTGGAGGGGTGGATAATGTCAATCATTGAGATCGGTTCCCTCTTTCTCCCCCTTCCCCGCCACCTCCTTCCCCTACCCTCCTGGTATCGCTACTCCCATTATTGGTCCTGAGGGGTTTATTTGTCCTGGATTCCTCTGTGTGTCCAGAGCTCGTATCTGTACCTGTGTAGAACTGGGGTCATGATCATATGGGGGGAAGGATGAAGGAACTAGAGGAGTGTTGTGTGTTTCCTCAATGCTGTACTGCACCCTAAGCCAGGGTACAAACAGGTTTAGTCAAGCTGGGCTTCCAGTAAACTTATTGTGTTTCCGTTTGATCATTTCTGTACCAATTATTCAGTAACATGCATCGCATGTTGACAGTGTGCCAACATTCTCTCTGTGGTCTAGTCCTTTTATTTTCAGTGCCCGGGTTCCCTGTCCTCTTATCTACTCCCCTTTGCTTGTGTACAGATATTGATCTTTGGGTCTCACATAGATAGTTTTTTAGTAGAGCACTGTACTTACGGGTAATATCCTTTATTTCATGTGCCACTTTTTGTGTTGTTTACTTTGTGTTTTAATTGCACTGTTTTGTTGTTTCCCTAAAAAGTGATCTCAGGGACTAGTTTAAGTTCAAGATTTAAAGATCATCTCCAGAAAGCAGTCTCAGGGAGTCGTCTGGTCTCACCTGGCTCACTCAGCCACATCTTTTCTTTCTGTCTATTAGAAGTTGAATCTTGTTCTGCATTTTTCTCACATTTTATCTGAGAGTGTTGTGTTCCCAGTCTGAGTCCTTCTGGTCATGACAGATGAGGCGATGGGAGAAAGTTTGGGTAGCCTTGTTTCTTCTCTGAGACGTCGCTTCCTTCTTACTCTTTTGCATCTGATGAGTAGAGGTCAAGGAAACTCACTGCCAAGTCCTTTCCAACTCCAATGACCCTAGAGGACAGAATAGAATTGCCTGTGAAACTGTCACTTCTTTTTCGTGCTGAGTGGCTGGTGGGTTTGAACCAGGGACCTTTCAGATAATAGTAGTGCTTTAACCACTATGTCACCAGGGCTCTATAGACCAATAGATGGCTGCTGACAAGTTCTGAAGACCCTAGATGCTGCTCCTCTAGGACGCAGAACATGAACTCTGTGAACTATGTTATGCCAAATGACTGAGTTGTCTGCCCATCTGATTACAGAAATAGTATTCATGGGAGCAGGTTTAAATATGTGTTAATGTGACTTGGCTCATTTAATCCTCACAACATCTGCTGAGGTAAACACTTTTATTGCAATTGGAACTAACAACTTAATTATGTAATATAGTATTTAGTATCCATGTCACGTGGCAACAGTCTTCATAAGAGCAGCGAGTGTGCCTCTCTTGTTTTTCCTTGCGTTCTTTGTATCTAGAAAAGTACTTGAAGTTCGGTAAACTTTCAAAGTGTATTTGTTGAGTGAATTGTTCACTCTTCTTTCACAAGCGAGGACGCCAAAGCTTCTTGCTGTTGTTAGGTGTCATTGCGCGAGTTCTGACTGATAGTGCCCTACATATGACAGAGTGAGACTCTGGGTCCCCTCACAATCACGGCTCTACGTGATGGAGCCCATTGTTGCAGTCCCTGTGTGAGTTAGTTAGCTTATTGTGCCAACCTGGCCGATAAACACATGTGGGGCTAATTGAAGGGCAGAGGGATAAATGGCTGGTGAGCCTCGCCTTTCTAGTTCTCAGGTCTCTTGGTTTGTGATCGTAGCACCAGGGTGCAGCTGCCTTAGCAGTTCCCTGCTTCAGCTTGCAAGGCTGACTTCCTGCAAGACATCCCCAAGGAGAAGCCACATGGACCTACCACGAAACAGCCCTGGGTGCTGGAGCAGCCATGTGGAGACCCCTGCCATCGCTGAGATACTTACTCATTCACTGACTCAGCTTTCCTCCTGCAGTCGGCGTCATTGCTTCTGTTTTGTGGGATGGAGGAGGATTTCGTGGATTGGTGCTGGACATATGGGTTAATGAGTTGATTTTGGACTTGAAGGTTTGGGCAGCACTGGGTTGGGATGTTTCCTTGATGTGCACTTAACCTTTATATAAAACTCTCTTATAAATGAATTTCTGTGGATTTGTTTCTCTAAAGTACCCAGACCAATACATTATGGTACCAGGAGTGGGGTATATCTTTTCAAAGCTTTGTTTGCAGGCACAGTCTAAACCCATCTAAAGACCACATTTTAATGGCTGAAAGCAAGTGGACTTTCAAACTTTCTATTTTCCTACTTCTCATGTTTCCCCCATAAAACAACCGAGTAAATATTGTCGCTTTATCTGACCTCTGGCTAGCCAAAGAAGAAAAACTTCCATGATGGAGAGGTCAAACAAACATCTACTCTCCATCTTAGGATTTGTTTCTCCGGTACCCCGCTCCTGAGGTACCATAATGTATTTGTGTGGGTCCTCACTCCGGGTCTCCTCACCACCAGCGCTCTACGTGATGGAGTCCATTGTTGCAGTCCCTGTGTTACTCTGCCTCATGGAGGTCTTCCTCTTTCTCATGGCCCTCTGCTTCACCAAGCATGATGCCCTTTCCCAACAATGGATGCATGGATTGTTGTAAGAGCCCCCAACAAAATGATTTAATAAAAAGAAGGGAAGACCGCCTCTTGGTCTATGGACATGTTCTGTATCAACACACTCATGTGTTCCGTAGAAATCATTCTTCACACTGTCACCTGAGATGTGTTATGATCCACACAGTTGAATACCTATGTATAGAGATGAAAACACAAGTAAGCAACTTATTGGTACTCTGCTTTCGGTCAAGGTCTATCTGACATCAGCAGTGGTATCCCTTGTTCCATGTCCTCCTCTGAAACTAGCCTGACTTTCAACAGGCCATGCCTGTTGATGTATTGCTGCAATGATTTTTGAATGATCTTCAGCTTAATTCTACTTGCCTATGATATCAATGATTGCTCAATAGCGCCTGCATTCTGGTAGCTCACGTTTATTTGAATGGGCACAAACATGGATTTCTTTCAGTCACTTAGCCAGGCATTTGTTGTCCAAATCTCCTGGCGCAGGAGAATGATTGCCTTCAGTGCTCTATTCATTTGTGAAGTATTTTAACTAATATTATGTCAATTCCAAAAAAAGTAATGGGAATAGTGAAACCATTTTGGGGGGAAGGGGGAGGAAGGGGGAACCAAAAGCAATGGTGGATGTATAAATCCCCCTCCCCCTCAGGGGGACAAGTAACAGAAATGTGGGTGAAGGGATACAGTGGACAGTGTAAGATATGAATATATATATACATACACACACACACATATATATAAAATTTATCAAGGGTTCATGAGGGTGGGAGGGTGAGGGAGGGAGGAAAAAAAGAGGGACTGATAATAAAGGCTCAAGTACAAAGGTAATGTTTTGAAAATGATGATGGCAACACATGTACAAGTGTGGCAGTTCCATAGTTTCCTGTCAACTTGAGCACAGGGGTGGCATCTAACCTGTCAATCAGGTCATAGCCAATGATGACTCTGTGTGGGCATGGCCTTCTCCTGAGCATTGTGGGAACTCCAGTCTTCCTCCCTGGAGGCGGGGCATATACTCTCTGCTTCACATTCCTGTTGACAAACCACATGGAGACACACTGATGGACCCAGAGCCCTGGAGCTGGAGGAGCCATGTGGAGAGATGCTTCCACTACCACTGGATCCACAAGACTTTGCACCCACTGGCCTGTGATCTTCCTGCATTTGACATCCTTGCATGGCTGCATGAGTCTAAAGAGGAATTTATGGACTAGTATCAGACAAATAGGCTAATATCAGATTTATGGACTTGATCTCGACTGGAATGGGATGTTTTCTTAATATTCAGTTGCTCTTTAATATAAAGCTCTTTCTTACACACATACGAGTGTCTATGAATTTGTTTCTCTAGTCAACCCAGACTAACAAAAAAAGTTTGTTTGATATAATTGATTGATGGATTGTTTGTTTGTTTGGATTGTTATATCTGTAAGAACCCTTAATAAAATGATTTTAAAAAATAATTATGTCAATTCCTGGAGCCTTACTATAGCAGTTACATAATCTCCTGTCAACTTGCGAAGGGATGGAGTCTAGTCTGTCAATCAGGTTGCAGTTTTATGACCTCATTTGGAGGCACCACAGAGATAAATAGCTCACTGGAGGTCAGACACACCAACACACTCTGCTTTGTCTTCCTGCTGATAAGACACATGGAGCTATGCTCGAGCCCTGGAGCTGGAGGAGCCATGTGGAGACCCCTGCCAGAGCTGATATGCTCTACTGCCACTGGGTCTACAAGACTTTGGACCCATTAGCCTGTGATCTTCCTGCATTCGACATCTGTGATAGGTAGGTTTAATGTTTCAACATGGCCAATGAACACATTTGAGAGTCATTGAAGGGTGGTGAGATAAATGGCTCAGCAAGTCTTGCCTTTCTTGTCTCTTGCTCTTTGATGATTGAACTAGTGTGCGGCTGCCTTTGCTTGTTATCTGCCTCCATTTGCAAGCTACACTACCTGTGGGACACCTAACAGAGCTGGGGTCTGTCAGACCCTGTCATCTGGCTGACTGTTGGTGACCTGCTTTGCTGTTTGCTGCCTGTGGCAAGAGAGTCTGAATTTCTCTACAGAAGACTCAGCTGTCAGCTTCCTTGACTTGCACCCAGCGGCCCTCAAGACTTGAAGGACTGCCAGTGTATTAACTGTCTCACAGAAGTGAGTTGCACTGAGCTAGTTGTACTGCTCTGTAGATTAATTAGCTGTTTATTTCTTATATCTATCTATCTCTCTATATAAATAAATATAAAATCATAAGTGTCCTGGTTTTGTTTCTCTAGAGAACCCTGTCTAACAGCATCATTGCATGTTTTGTGTGAGTCTGAAGAGGAATTGATAGATTGGTATCAGACATAAGGGCTAATATTGGACTTATGGTCTTGATCTGGACTGGGTTGGGATGTTTCTCAATGTTACAATTGCTCTTTGATATAAAGTTCTCCTGCATACTTGCTTTCACTGATGCCTTCAGTGCAGTCTGGGCCTCTCCCTTCAATGCCATTGGTTCTTGATCATATGCTGCCTCCTGAAATTGTTGAACATGGACATAGTCTTCTCATTTTCTTTGCTCTTCCCCTCCACTCCCACTCCCCTCCCTGACCCCCTCCTCTTTTTTGTAACAAGCCAGGACACCAAGACTTAGAGATGTTTAAATAGCATAACCAGGATCACCAACTAATTCAAACATCTGTTGGACTAATCTCCTTACATGCTCCCAAAGAGTCTAAGGTGTTTATTAGGATCATATAACCTGGTCAAGGCAATAGCTATTGAAAGATCAGTTAACACCTTTCAAAAGGTCTTTCTTTATAACCCTTTTAAGAACCTACACCAAAATTCAGAGGTGAGCAGTAGTAGAACGGTTGAGGTTAAGCTGTGTCATAATGTGAGAAATCCATACCTGGCATTTGAGAAGAAAGCTGGCATAGAACCTGAAGGAAGTAGAACACCTGCCCCCACTTATCAATGACCTCACTATCTTACCTTGCACATTTAGGACAATCCTAATATATATGTTCTCTCTCTCTCTCTCTCTCTCACCATTTTGCACATTAATGCCATGCGCCCCTGGCAGTAATCAACACCATACAGTGAAGTAAGAGTAACTCAGGTTGTGATGATTAAGACTGTGCATCAACTTGGCTGGGCTTTGCTTCTCAGGGATCTGTGTAATGAGGTAACTTGGCAGTTCTGCAATGACACAATACTCTCCATGTTGTGATCTGACATAATGTGATCTGACAGCCATTTTCACCCAATACTGATTGTTCCACAATGAATTGGTCTTTGGAACCTATCTCTGTCAACAACTGAGGGGTGGGTGTATTAGGAATTTGCCCAACTAAATCTTCCTAAGGCTATTCCCAATAGGCCGTTTCCTTCAACACTGAGATAGCTCCAGTTTTATTCCCGATCCTCTCGGTTGGATGTTTTAGAGGAGAGGAGGGCTTTCATAGACCGCCTTGTCTTCATCATCATTCTTACTGAACAGTCCTGAAACCATTGGCCAAGGGAGTCTGAGTCCTGGTTCCAGATCCTTGACCACTCGCGATTCTAGTCTGGGCACAAACTGTCTGATAAACAGCCAAGACTCCAAGACCTTCAGAAGAAGAATGAAAAGCATACTATCATGCCCCTTGGGAAGAAGGATACTGAAGTCTCTTGTGCCTATCACCCATGGTGAAAGAAAGAGTGTGAAGTCTCTGGAAAAGCGCTCTATTTGAAGAAAGTGACGAGTCCTGACTTATTCAAATCTCATCCCATTTCTAGATAGGAGTTTAGTAACTCTGCCAACCACACCCTCAACCAGACAACGCAAGAGCTGGTACATGCGCATGAAGAGTGCCCCCACCAAGGGACCAAGTCTTCTCTATGGGTCCCGTCACCCAGAGTGTGACTCGAGAGGGAGCTACACAAAACCAGCCTCAGGTTTCAATCCATTCACCAACTCATTAAGGTTCCAATATACTTCCCAATTCATTAAGTCAACAGTACACTTACAATTGAACATCAGAGTGATGATACCAGGAGGGGTTTGTTTATTTTTTTTCTGTGTGGTACCAGGAGGGATTTTTAAAAGGTCACGGAAAAATGACAGTAAAAGATCATGAAATGACTCCATGAGGCGCCCTCATAGCTGTAGAGTAAAGAAGGCAAGTAACAGCATTATTACAAAGTTCTGAACTAATGGACTTGAAGGGAGAGGTCCAGTGTATTAATATAGGCATCCCTGAATGGTTCTTTGGAAACTGCTGTCTGGATAATTCTCCTCATAGCACGGGTCCCTCGGGGTCAAACCCATCCCCTTGCCCTTTCACCCTTCTGCTCTGCACCTTTCCACTCGCCCCTTCGACTCACTTGCCTGAGCCGGCTAACCCAGGAGTTGTCTGAAGGTCCTGGCGGCCATCCTGCACTGCCCAGGCCTGTGTTGCCCTCTCCTTCAGCTCGCCCGCCTCGCTGCAAAGCATGCTTGAGATAGTTCCCTCCTCATCCAACGGCAATCATTCAATTCATCGGACTCCTGAGACCCACTCCTCCGGGCAGTCGCTTTGGCTGTTACACTATGGCTCGTGTCTGTAGGTTGTCTGAGATCCCAGTCTCAAGTATATTGAAGGAGAACACTGATTCCGTCTTAAAAGGGACAAAGACCATGCAAAAGCACAGACCCACCATCTGGATGTGGGAGACGGTGGGTGCACAGCCTCCACAACTGACTGGGTCCTAGGGGGAGGTTGTGTAATTGAGGGGTCAATTAAAGGAACAGCGGACAAGACAGGCAAGCGTTCTCCTCTACCATGGCGACCGGGGCTTCTCAGAAGCTTATATAATCACGGGCATGCGTCGCACACATATGTAACAGGAAGGGGTTGTATTGGAGGCATACATGTAACATGAGAGGGATGCGGTAGAGGTATACATGAAATTGGAAGGGGGCTACTAAAGGCAGACATGTGACAGGCACGGACAAAGCTAACAGAATGGGTGGGTTCTAGAGTTAAGATGGCAGCCTAACCTTGGTGGCCTCTGAACTGAGTTGACCCTAAGTGGCCCAGAGTTCTTCTCCAGGGGAACAATCTAGGATCCTTGTCAGAAGGGAGTGGACCCTACTTAGGGTGGGAAAGACAATAGGGTCTGGTTGCTCTGGATGGCGGACAACCTGCAGGCAGATAGCCTGGAAGCCTTAGCTTTCGAGTGTGTACAGTAAGCAACCATGTGCTTGCAGCAGTCCCTGAGAGTGGCATTATTAGGGGGACATCGTGGGGAACAGCTTTCAGTTAGGAGAATGTGGCGAGGATGCATCACCCTATGACCATGAAGGCCTCCCTCCATGAGAAGCCTGGCCTTCCAGGATTCTTAAATAGGAGTGCGCAGGATTTGTGTGCATACACTCTCTTCCTGGTTCCCAGGTTCCCATAGGAGACCATTAGCATGAAGTCATGGTAGAATCTGACGAGTCGCAGTCCGGATCCTAGTTAAATAACACCTGGATCAAAGGAAACTGCCATAAATTCTTGATTGGTGGAGTATCAATGCATCACAGTTACAAGTGGGATTATAGAAGCAGGGACAGGACTGTGATTGGGACATGTACATTGTGTTATATCAGCGGTTCTCAAACCTGTGGGTTGCGGCCCCTTTTGGGGTAGAATGACCCTTTCACAGGGGTCACCTAAAACCATGGGAAAACACAGATTCCCGATGGTTTTGGGAACGGAGACACCGCTCCTCTATCCTCCAAGCGGGTCTGCCCATATACAGAAATGCTGATCTGGGGAGAAAGAAGCCATCTCAACCTTTGCACTGATGTTAGCTTTCACTCATACTGTCACAAAATGTAGCAATGTAGTGTACTGTTGTTATATTAAGACTGTTACCCATGCTACACCATGCTTCAAGACAAAATGTCATTTATTTGTCATTAGAAATAAATATTTCACAATATATCATGTCATATTGTTTTGTGATTGATCACTATACTTGTGTTCAATTTGTAACAATGAAAATGCAGCCTGCATATCAGATATTTACATAATGATACATAACAGTAGCAAATTGACAGTTATGAAGTAGCAATGAAAATAATTTTATGGTTTGGTGTCACCACAACATGAGAAACTGTATGAAAGGGTCACGGCATTAGGAAGGTTGAGAACCACTGTGTTAGATAAAAGAGCATACAAGCTTGGTCCAGGGCCTTCCATGACTTCTAGGGCATGATTCATGGCTATGAGACCCCCAGGACTGTCCATCAAGGACACACTCAGGCAGGCTCCCAAGAGAGACCAGGCTGGCTGGCGAGGGGTGGGATAATCCACATTTCAATACACTCTGCTGGAGGGGTAGATTATCTGTATCCTTGGTTAATGATTGGAAAGAATTTGATGAAGGCTTAATCTAAGTGGGGACTCTGCAAATGAGCTTTGTAGTTTCACTGCCATCCACAGCCTCTGCAAAAGGGGTGCTGAGAATGTAAGGTGCGTGTGCAGTCTTCTCCATACGCCTGAGGTCAGGAGGCAGCTGGGACTCAGGCCAGACTCTGCACCTCACTGCTGTTGGGATTCCAAACACCAAATTCCCAGCCATCCATTCTCCGCTGCTTCATAGCGATCCTGTAGGACACTCTAGAACGGCCCCTGTGGGTTGCTGAGATTGTAACTCTTTACAGTAGCAGAAAGCCTCATATTTCTCCCGAGGAGCAGCTGATGGTTTCTGAATTACTGGCCTTTCGGTTAGCAGCCCAATACAGTGAGGTGTCGTCATGTCAGTTCTGAGTCATAGCAACAAGAAGGAAACACAGTTGTAACTCTTACTATATTGGAGTCCACAGCCACTATGGCAGTCTATCTTGTTAAGGATCTATCTCTTGTTTTAAGGTACAAGGGTGACCCAAAATCTCAAACATCATTTAAGAAGAATATTTATTAAGTGTTAAACAGGACAGAGACAGACCATCGAATGAGGGAGACCATTAACCTGAGGCCATAATAGTGTCCAGGGTTTCCTGACATTAAGATACTTAAGAGGGACATAGGAGGGCAAAGGACACGGTCACAAAAGTGTGATTGGTGATGGAGCAATACATACATCATAGCTGAGACTACAGAAGTGCGAGCAGGACCATGACGGGGGCACACGCATTATGTTAGAAAGAAGAGTTTACCACATGGGCCCAGGTCTTCCAACTCAGGCAGTCCAGGCATGACTCATGATTATAAGAGAGGCTGCCCCGCCCTAGGCTGGCCAAGGTGGTGGGGGTCCTATCCATTTTCAACCCACTCTACCTGCCGGCAAGACTATTCACATCCCTAGTCAACAGTCACAAGGAATTCGCCTCACTGCCATCAAGCTGACTCTAACTCATAGTGACAAAGTCGTCCTGGGGGTTTCTGGGACTGTAACTCTTTAAAGGAGTAGAAAGCCTCCTCTTTATCCAGAGGGACCACTGGTGGCTTTGAACTGCTGAGTTTGTGGTTAGCAGCCCAACAAGTTACCACTATTCTAACAGGGTTCCTCTAGAAGGACTTCAGTGGAGGTTTAATTTATCTGGGAATGTGGGGACTCTGCAAATGACTTATGAGCTTTCATTGTTAGCAACCCACATTCCAACCTCACTACCACCAAGTAGATTCCAAGCCTGGTGCTGTAGTATACGCTTTACCAAACATGAAGACATTCTCCAGGGTTGGATCCATCCTGATAATTTTTCCATGGGACAAATTCTCCACATCTTCTGTGCTAAGGAGCATTTTAGCTGTACTTCCTCTGTGACAGATTTGTTCCTTCTTCCGGCAGTCCACGGGACTTTCCATGTTGGCCTCCAACACCATACGTCAGATGTATCCATTCTTTTCTGGTCTTCCTTTTCCATTGTCAAGGATCCCCGGTGATATAGTTGGGCTGCTAAGCTCAAGGTCAGCAGTTCAAAACCACCAGCCACTCCACTGGAGAAAGATGGGGCGTTTTGCTCCGGTAAAGATTTACAGCCTGGGAAACCCACAGGGGCATGCTCCTCTGTCCTCTACGGCTCCGGTGAGCAGGGGATCCACTCAATGCCGGGTTAGTCCTGGCCCGGCTTTCACATGTGCATTCCTGCGCTAGCCTCACCTTAGTCCTCAAGATGAGGGCTGTGTTTTCAACACTGTAAAGATTGGCCCAATACGCTACAATTTGATTTTTTAAAGTTGCTCTCCTGGGCGTTGATTGTGGATCCAAGTCAAACGAAATCTTTGACAACGTCATCTTCTCTCCCCTCACACGTTTGAAATGAACGTGCACATCACTAAAGACTCCAAGCCCCACTCCGTTTCACTGGTCCTCCTTTTAAAGCCCCTCCAACCTCCCCTGAGATCTGAAGGTCAGGAATCTGGGGTGGGTGGGGTGCGGTTTACCGCTGTGAGTCTTCGCTCTTGGTTTTCATTTCATTTATTTATTATTGGGTTTTTTTTTAACTGAAGCCGTTTTTATTTTTAATTTTATATTTTCCACTAAAGTCTTTTCTTTATTTTTAATTACAAGATCATTTTATTGGGGGCTCTTATTACAATCCATGTATCAATTGTATCAGGCATATTTGTACAGATGTTGCCATCATTCTTTTCTAGACAATTAATTTCTATTGAGCCCTTCGTATCAGCTCCTCTTCCCCTGCCCCCCAGAACCCCTTGATAGATGATAAATTCTTACTATTTTCATATCTCACTCCGACCACTGTCTCCCTTCCCCCATGGTTTCTGTTGTTCTTCCCCCTGGAGGGGGCTGTGGTTGTGTGTCGATTATTACGATCGGTTTCTCCTTCCTCCCCTCCCTCCACCCCCTTCTCCCTACCCTTCTGGTATCGTTGTTCCCGTTGCTGCTCCTGGATTCCGCGTATTTTGGTTTTCAGCATTCCATACTTTATGGAGCTGCACAGCTCAGCTCAACAAATGAAATCAGTACCATTATCTCATTAAACTCCCTAAAATGTAGTTTTCATTCCCCTCATCCTTCCTCCCAACCTCTATCACTTCCTACCCCTCCCCTCTCTCTGCCCCATCTCCCCCTCATCTTTAAAGTCGTACCTATTGCTGTGAAAGCCACTTTTCTTTTTCATTGCTTTTCCTTATAATAATGCTGTTATTAAATAGTTCTCTTTCTAAGATTGACTCACTTTGCTAAGCATACTATTCTCATTTGTCCATGTTTTTCTATGTGTAAGAGAGTCATCATTGTTTTTTATTGGTGTGTAATATCCCATTGTTTATTGACGTGTAATATTCCAGTGTTTGAATGTACCAACGCTTGTTTATCCATTCCTCTACAATCAGAGTTTTCGGTTGCTTCCATGTTTTTTCTATTATGGAAATTACTGCAATGGCCATAGATGTGCATATGTCTGTTTGCATTGTATGCTTTATTTCTCTAAGACATATTCCCAGTAGAGGGATTGCAGGACCATAAGGCATTTGTATTTGCATTTGCGTAAGGAAGCATCATGCTGACTTCCAGGGTGGTTGTATAATTCTATAGACCCAGCAGAAATGCAGGAACATTCCAATCCCTCCACATCCTCTGCAGCATTTGTTATTTTCTGTTTGTTTTTTTAATTTGCTAGCAGTGTGAGGCGGTATCTCATTGTTGTTTTTGTTTGTATTTCTTTTCTGCTAATGAACAAGAACATTTTTTCATATGGTTGTTTGCCATCTGGATGTCGTGTTTGATAATTTGTCTATTCATGTCTTGCACTCGTTTTTTTTGTTGCGGTTATTTGTATCTTTCTTGTTAAGATGTTGTAGTTTTCGATAGATTTGGGTAATTAGCGCTGTATCTGATGTGTCATCACTATTTTTCCCCAGTCTGTGGGTTTTCAACAACTTTATTCTTTTCTCCGTTTACCACAATGTCATCCATTGGTCCCGTTGATAGGTTTGTTTAGGTTAGAGCGTCTTCCTCAGCAAGTGTTCCAAGTCCGCGTGGCTTTCAGCAAGCAGGTTGTGTCGCCTGTATATCACAGGTTGTTGTTGGGTCTTCCTTCAATCCTGATGCCGCATTCTCCTTCAGATTCCCCAGCTTACCCGACTATTTGTTCAGCACGCAGATTGAAAATGTACGGCGAGAGAATACAACGTGACACCCACTTTCTCTGGCTCTAAACCAGGCAGCCTCCCTGGTCTGTTTGAGTGACTATCTCCTGGTCTGTGGGCAGGTTCTACATGCGCACAGTTCAGTGTCTGGGATGACCATTCTTTGCAATGTCATCCGTAATTGGATCCACACAATCGAATGCCTTGCATAATCAATAAAAGAAGGTAAACATATTTCTGGTCTTCTCACTTTCAGCTTTCAGACTGCCACTTGGAGTTGCTTCTGACCTACAATGACCATAAATAGAGGTTTCATGGCTATAGATCTGGGCAGAAACAGGTAACTTCATCTTTCTCCCAAAGGGAAAGAAAGGCTGCTGAGTTTGAACCTCCAATTTTTTGGATAGTCATCCAATGCTCACCCCACAATACTACCAGCAATGATATCCCCCATTCTACAGTCGCTTCTGAATATGGCGCACATTTCTGGCAAGTCCTTGTTGATATACGACTGCAACTGTTGAATTAACTTCATCATAATTGTACTTGCATATAACATTAATATTATTCAAGAATGTCTGCATTCTGTTGGATCACTTTCTTTCAAATAAGCACGAATGGGGATCTCTTCCACTTGGTTGGTCAGGTAGCTGTCTCTAAATTTTTTGACACAGATAAGTGAGCATTGTATCTGTTTGTTGAAAATCTCAATCGGTAGTCTGCTTTATTTCTCACCAATGTCTTCAGTTCAGCTTGGGCTCCTTTCTTTAGTACCACAGGTTCTTAATCAGATGCTACTTCCTCAAATGCTTGAAGGATGATCAACTCTTTTTGGTAGAGTGACTCTGTATTCGTCCCAACTTCGGTAGATGTTTTCTGCATCATCTGATTTTTGTCTATAGACTCCTTCAGTATTGCAGTTCTAGGCTGGACATTTTTCTTCGGCTCTTTCAGTTTGGGAGATGCCGGGAATGTTTCTCTGACTCCAGATCTTCGTACATTTCATCATAATACTTTACTGTCTTCTCCGTCTATCCTTTGAAGTCATCTCTTTATCACTTTTACTTCATTACTTTTTCTTTAGAAACTCTACGTTCAAGAAGACCAACTTCCAAAGTCTTTTCTGACGTCTGTTTTGGTTCTTTATCTTATTTTCTGTCTTTTAAATGACTTTTTCCTTTCTTACACGTGCTGTCCTCGGTGGTGCTCACACGACCCTATGCACAGAGTGAAACACTGCCCCGCCCCACTCCATCCTCACAATTGTTATTGTTGAGCCCATTGTTGCTTAATGTATTTAATTTGTCAAATCTTGACAAGCTTATCAAATTCTTGGCCACCTTAGAAGAAATATACAGTCACTGTACCAAAAAGAGTTGGCCATCATGACTCTCTGGGTTAGACCAGGTTGACTAGAGAAACAAATCCAGAGACACTCATGCATGTGTAAGAGAGAGCTTTTAATCAAAAAGTAATTGTATAATAAGAAAACATCCAAGCCCAGTTGAGATCAAGTCCATAAGTCTGATATTAGCCCATATGTTTGATACTAGTCTATATAAATTCCTCTTTAGACTCACGCAACACATGCAATGATGCCAAGTGCAAGGAGATCACAGGCCAGTGGGTGGAAAGTCTTGTGGATCCAGTGGCAGTGGAAGCATCTCAGTGCTGGCAGGGGTCTCCACGTGGCTTCTCCAGCTCCAGGGCTTTGGCTGCCATCAGCATAGCTCCATGTGGCTTGTCAACAGGAATGTGAAGCAGAGAGAGTGTGTGCCTCGCCTCCAGGGAGGAAGACAAGAAAACTCCCAGAATCCTCATGAGACGGCCATGCCCACAAGGCGGCATCAATCAGCCTATGACCTGATTGACAGGCTAGACTCCACCCCTACAACCTTTTTTTGTTTAAAAAAAATTTTTTTTAAAGCCCAAACTCCTTGCCATTGAGTCATTGCTGACTCATGGTGACCCCCTGTGGGTTTCTGAGACTGTAACTATTGATGGGAGTAGAAAGCCAGGCTTTCTCCTGTGGAGCTGCTGGTGGTTTCGAACAGCCGACCAAGTGGATCACAGCGCAATCCATAACTGCCAGGGCTCCTACAGCCCACATCCCTATTACCTTTTTAACAAGTTGACATGCAATTATGTACCGATCACACTCTCTTTTGCATAGATCTATTGCATTATTTTTCTACTTTTCCCATGAAAAATGGGGTTAGTGTGCTGGAAATATTTCACTAGACAAGTACTAGAAAGGTAACAAGCCTCAGAAGAAAGCACATTTGGACAGAAGGGCCACTGTCCTGAGGCGGGCAAAATGTCCACTTAATAATTCCCAAGGACCCCGCAAGATTTCAAGTGATTTTTTTCTTTTTAATGTAGACTTGTAAATAACAAAGAAAAACTCTAACTTAGAAAAATATATGTATTCTTTTAGTGTGGAAAAGTTACTCAAACTAGAAACAAAATCATTTAAAGAGCTCGGAGACCCCGAAGGAAAAGAGAGAAAGTCGGTTTGTGGTCAAATTTTCAGTAAGGGAAAAGCCGCACACTTGACTGACATAAGTTAATTACGGACTGGGTGCTCTATTGGCTGGCCCGTCTTCTCTGGGCGTGGTCACCTGCCCACTGGTTTAGATGCCCCCTTCTCAGTTCCTCAAACCTTCTTTGTTCCAGCCTCACCTGCCTGCCCACAAGGACTCCCGAGCAAAGAATAAGTAGGGCAAGCGGATAACTTTCTTTTAAAAGCGTATAGAATTCCTGTCCTATTCATCTCCGCTTTCCAAACACCTTTTGCTTAAATTTATCTCATTTTGTAGCTTTAGAATCCAACAAAAACCACCATGAGTGAGCAGGCAGAGTCTCACCAGCCTGTGTTCAAGGTAGAAACGCACAACTTCTCTCATCCAGGAAACAGAAAGAACAAAATGCACTGCCCTCGAGTTGATGCTGATGCCAATGCCAACTCACCGTGACTCATAGGACAGGGCAGAGCTGCCCCTGGAGCGGACGCGCTCTTTTCCTCTCGAGCAGAGGCTGGTGGTTTGAATTGATGACCTTGGCATTAGCAGTCCCACACATAGCCACTACTCCACTAGGAACAGGAAGATCACCCATAAATCAGGAGTCCTGGCTTCCTTCTCCGCCTTCAGAGTACGGCGGAGATCACAAACAGAGTTAGGCAGGCCCCCCGCCCCCAAATCTTTAGAACTTTGAGTTCTTTTCAGATTGTTACTCGATTGAAATCTGTCAGCATTAGCCCTGATGGGTTTGTGTGTGGGTATGTGTTTTCAGTTTTACTTACAAAGGGCCTTCCTCATTTCCAGATTAAATACAGTGTTGTTTTATTTCTTTCTCGGGCCGTCATACAGGCTAGCTCCTTGATCCATGTGGGGTCTTTTCATAAACTGGCGGATCAATGATCCCTCTCCTAGCATTGTGCACTTATTTGAAATGCCCTGCTGTGGATTGAACGGTGCTCCCTGAAAAGAATGCCGTCAATTGTAACCTCTCTGCCAATGGTCCAGAACTGTACCTGTACCAAAGAAAAGCGACCCGAGAGAATGAGGACATCATCTAACCATATTAATAATATCACATGCAAGTGAAATGTTACTGTATACAATTCAAAAACAGTGGTAGCAGCACACCAACAGAGAGCTGCTGGAAATTCAAGCCGGATTCAGAAGAGGATGTGGAACCAGGGCTACCGTGCCTATGTCAGATGGATCTTGGCTGGAAGCAGAAAATACCAGAGAGATGTACACATTGATTTATTGGCTACGCCAAGACATTTGACTGTGTGGAATATAACAATCCATGGGTGACTCTTGACGAATGAACGTTCCAGGACACTTAATTAGTGCTCACATGGAACGTGTCCATAGACCCCCGAGGCAGTCATTCAAACAGAACCAGGGGACGTGGCGTGGGTTAAGTCAGAAAAGCGGTGACCCAGGGTTGCATGTTTGCCCCAAACTTATCCAATCTGTAAGCTGAGCAAATAATCAGAGAAACTGGACCATCTGAAGATGAATTTGGCATTGGAATTGGAGGAGGGCTTATTAACCACTTGTGATATACAGATGACACAACCTTGCTTGCCGGAAGGCAAGAGGATTTGAGCACTTGCTGATAAGGATCAAGGACTATGCCTTCAGTTTGGATTACAACACGTTGTGAAGAAAACAAAAATCTTCACCGCTCGATCAGAAGACAACATCATGATAAACGGAGCAAAGGTCAACGTTTCCAAGGGTTTCATTTTACTTGGACCTAACATCAATGCTCAGAAAAATCAAATCTGTTCCCAAGACCTCGTGAGGGTGCTGAAGAACAAGGACTTCTTTCGAAAAGGCGGCTGGCACAGTTCATGGTATCTTCAGTCACCTCATCTGCATGTGAAAGTCGGACAATAACTAAGGGGGAGGACAAGAATGGATGCATTTGCATTAGGACATTGGTTACGAATTCTGAAAGCACCATGGACTGCCAGAAGAACAAAGCGATCTAGTTGGGAAGAAGTACGGCCAGAATGTTCCTTAGAAGCGAGGGTGGTCAGACTCCGTCTCATATGTGTTGGATCTGTTACCGGGAGCAACCAGACCAGCGCAGGGCCATCTCTGACCTCCTCAGGCTTACCCGTTGCCACAAGGCCGGGTCAGGCAAGCCTCCATTGTCCATCCTCCTTTAGCTAGTCTGACACTGGGGGGTACCAGCCCCCACAATCGAACGGGTCCAAGGGGCAGTTGTGTAATTGAGGGGTAAGTTAAAAAGCTATCAGACAGGATAAGGCATGCCAATGCCTCCTCTGCCCCCACCTCCAAGACTGCCATGACTTCAGGAGCCAGATCCGTGCAGAGAGGCTGAGATGCGTCTGGTCTCGGCCTCTGGCACTAGACGGAAACCTTGAACATGCTCTTCCAGGGCCCTTCTCTGTTTGCTCCTCTCTTCTGCTTCAAAGACTGTTCATCCTTATAGCCAAGGGGGGTGGTTACAAAGCTGATCAATCCTCTCTATCAGTATTACTCATGGTCTGTTTGCATAGTCCCACCGATCATTTGGCGGAAGTTACAGAGACTCGAGGAGAAGAGCCATGTGAAGAAATTTCCCTCCACCACAACCAGTTTCTAGAAAAGGACCTTATGCTTGGTAAAGCAGCGTCGGGGGTGGGGGTGGGGGTGGGGGGGTGCGGGGAGGAAGACCCTCGAGATGGATTAAATACAGTGGCTGCAATAAAGAGTTCAAACAGAAGAACAATTGTCAGGAGGGCCCAGGACTGGTTTGTACTGTTTGCTTCGACTGTACATAGGGTCCTGATGAGTTGGCGCTAACTCATGGCACTTAACAGTTCAAGGTCAACCCAAAGGGTACCTAACAACAAGATGCCTGTGATGGTCATTTGCTATGGTAATGAGACAGGTGTAGCATAGAGTGTGTCTTGATTGTGTTTTGAGATATAAAAGAGATGAAATGCAAACTAGGAAGCAGAGATGGGGGGAGAGAGAGGACAAGCCACAGGACTCTCGCCCAGGAATAGAAACTCAAAGCAGACCAGGACCTGCCTTCCGGGCAGACAGAGAGAAAATGCTCCTTTCGGACAGCAGTTCTCAACCTGTGGGTCTCGGACCCTTTGGGGTCGAACGAGCCTTTCACAGGGGTCGTCTAAGACCCTTGGAAAACATCTTTTTTTTTTTTTTTAGTTTAGTTTGTTTGTTTTAAAATTTTTATTGTACTTTTGGGGAAAGTTTACACAGCAAAGTAGGTACCGTCAATAGTTTTTCGACATACTGTTCCAGGACATTGGCTATGTTTTCCACTTTGTGTGTCACTATTCTCATTACTTCCATTCTGGTCATTCTGTTTCTGGTTTTCCAGCAGAAAGCACATCTTTCTGATGGTCTTAGGAACTGAGACACCACTCCTCTATCTGTCTCCAGGTGGGTCCGCCCACATGCAGATACGCCCACCTACGAGTACTCGGCGTGAAGACTGTTACACATGTTACACCATGCTCCAAGACAACATTTCACTTATTTGTAATTAAATAAATATTTCACAATACATAATTACATATTGTTTTTGTGATTAATCACTCTGCTTTATGTTCAATTTGTAACAATGAAAATACACCTTGCCTATCAGACACTTACATTATGATTCATAACAGTAGCAAAATTAGTTATGAGGTAGCAATGAAAATAATTTTGTGTTTGAGGGTCAACACAACATGAGGAACTGTATGAAAGGGTCTCGCATGAGGAAGGTTGAGAACCACTCCTCTAGGGCAAGCGCCTAGAATTCAGATTCCAACCATCCACTGTGGTATTGCTGTTGTAGCAACAAGATGCCATAGTGAATGATGAATTAAACTAAGTGCAAGGTCAGTAGTTCAAACCCACCAGCTACTCTGAGGGAGAAAGGTGAGGCTGTCTCCTTTGATAAAAATTTAATGTCTCAGAAACTCAAGGGGGCAGTTCTACCCTGTCTTATTCTGTCGCCATTAGTTAGAATCACCTAGAGGGCAGTGAGTGGTTTCCAATTCTATTCTGTTCCACCACTTTCTTCCACCGATTCTATGCCAGCACCACATTACGTTTATCATTGCAGGCCCAAGGTGTGCTTCGACTTTGGTATCCTCTCAGTTTTCTCTATTTCCATACAGTCCTTGGTTAATATTTTCTTTCACTAGTTTTGCAACCTTGAGCAAGTTATGTAAGCCTGAGAGTTCTCCCAGGTGAAAGGTTAAGACGAGTTCTAGAGTTGCATTTCCTGAATGAGGAAAGGACTCTCCCAGGAAATCAGAAAATGTTCTAGGTTTTCCAAGCAGAAAGAATTTAATACAAGGGGTTGGTAACACTGGAGATGGGAGGACTAAGACGCCTAATGCAAACACAGGAAGCTACTGTATTTGGGCTGCAACGAGAAGAGGTAGTGCTGCTGACGTTCAGTGTCAAGGCCACCTGGTGACATCCAGCACTCCTGAGAGGCCACCTGATGGGAGATAGGACCACGAAGGGAGAGGCTACAGAACAGACACCGGATCTACGCAGGAAACTGACAGACATCCTGAGTTCTCTCCTCCTCCTCCCTCCGGGAGGGGAACCAGCCCCTAACAAAGAATCACGGGTCCGGTAGGCACAATTGCACAGCTATGATATATAAAGATTATAGTAAAGTCATAGAGAGTAAGAGAGATAGGAGAGAGAGTAGAATCAAGGAGTCAGACACATTTCATGGTAGCATGCTCACCTCAGCCCTTTTTGATGGTCCATGTGGGGACAGGAAGGTGGAGAAAGCAAGAGAGAGAGGGGAGAGGGAAGGAGCCGGAAGGTGAGAGAGGGGAAGGAGGACCAGAGGAGAGTCTTTATTGTTTGGGGGCTTTATAGGTAGCCATTCGTCATGCATATTCAGGAGTTACATAAGCCACAAAGTGGGTGGTAATCACAGTAAAGTCCCTGAGCTCACAGGTGAGGAAACCTAATGCTGGCATTGGGGGAAGGCATAAGAGGGGGATGGGTGCCGAGGCGGGAGGAGATGATTAGAGAATGTCTGCTCCTACAGGGAGACAGAATCAACCATGTGCTCACTTTAAGGCAGCATAGTCCCACATCCCTCTCGCCAGTTTCTCCTTATACTTCCCCTTGGCTGAACCAATCTGAAAGCCAGAGAGCTGGAGAATCCGAGCAATGCAATTCTCTTCTCAACATACTGTTAGGAAGAATAGGAAATCAATCTCCGAGTAAGTAGGCAGTTGACCACAAACACATACGCGCTATGTGCCCTCGGAAAAGATGCTGTCACAGTTTGCCTCAGTTTGCTCCTCCTTAAAGTGGAGATAATCGTAGTCCTTACCTAATGCAGGAGCCCTGGTGACAGAGTGGTTTCCTCAGTGGGCTGTGATCTGTAGTTCGAAACCACCAGCTGCTCCAGGGGAGAGAGATGAGGTTTCGACTCCCGTCAACAGGTACAGTCCCGGAAACTCACAGGGGCAGTTTTACCTCGTCTTAGAGGGTCTCCGTGAGTAGACATTGACCTGATGACAGTGAGTTTGGTGTTTATTTGGGGGGACGTGGGGGGCAGAGGGGCTGACAGGACTAGTAAGGCATGTGGGGCACGGTGGGCAAGTGTTCCGCCACTAAACAAGCGACTGCTGGCTTGCATCCGTGCACGAGCATTGGTGGCCTGGGAACCCCTGGGTTTCGAGTCTGTTCTAGAGGGTTGCTCAGAGTTCAAATCAACTGCACGGCAGGGAGTTGTGGGTTTTGTTCTTTGTTTCTTCGTTAAGAACCAAAGCAGGGTTTTGCGATGATTCCAATGCCTTTCTACGTGTTAAAGACTTTGTAAGTCTTTAATCAGCACGATGCGGGATTGTCATCTGTGAAACCGAGACACCACCACCTCTCCTGCAGAGTACAAGCGGCAGAGAGCGAGGGAGCGTCTGTAAGTGCCTGGCATGGTGTGGGGCACTGGTACTGGGGTGCTCCTGGTGGCCCGGGCCTCACACGTAGCCCAAGCTCAGTCATGGCATCAGGACAGTTGATGACCGGGATAGCCTTCACCTGCGGATGAGACAGTCTCTTGAAAGATGGCCGGGCTCTTCTCCCACTGTCAGAGGACTGACTTCAGGGGCCTGGGCGTGTGCAGTGTTGTATCAGTTCGGTTGTCCACACTTGCAGATGAATTTGGAAACCTTTTCTGAGGCTTCTTTTCTTGCTTCCGCAGCTGCCCCTTCTTTGATTTTAGGCTTTTCATTAGCATGATAACCCTGCAGTTTTGTGTCCACATCCATTGTGAGATCATGCAGGGATGTTTAATCCCTGCAGAGCCAAGAGGTGTAATGGATTATGTAATTGGGCGGTTAACGACAAGGTCAGCATTCCTAAACCACCGGCTGCTTGTACTGGAGAACAGGTGAGGCTTTCTATGTCCGGTCTGGGAAACTCACGGGAGCAGTTTCCTGGTAGCATACAGGGTAAAGGTCTGGGCTGCTAACCACAAGGTCAGCCGTAAAGATTCACAGCCTCAGAAACCTGCAGGGCAGTTCTGTGCTGTCCTGGAGGATCACTCTGAACCCAGCAGCCGCTCTGAGAGAGAGAGACTGGGCTTTCTATGCCCGGCCACAGTTCCTGTCTCAGAAACCCATGGTGGTGGTGGTGGGGGGGGCGGGGGGAAGGGGCTGTTATGAGTCAGCATTGACCGATTGGCAATGAGTTTTGAGTCGATCTTCCTGCAAGGACGCTTTATTCCTTATCACCCTCAGTATTCAATTCAACTGATAGCAGTATTTCACCCCCCAGCAGCCAGAGATAATGTGATTATGGAGTTGGTAGACTTTGACTCCTGAACCGGACTCCCTTCCAGGAGGAGGAAAGGGGACACGCGGATGAGAACCACGCCGGAATCAGAGTCCAAGTCGAACTTGGCCGACTCTGACGGTGCCACCGTACCCCTTGCTCTGACTCTCACCGGGCTCCTCCCGAGCCGCCTGCCGTCCAGAGTGGTGTGGTCAGCAGGACGGGAGGCAGGGTGACCAGGAAAACGCATCTGCCCTCATGGCCTTGCCCCAGAGCAAGTACCAACTTCTCCTCGGAGGTAGGAGCCCAGGCAGGCAGGAGCTTGCTCTCAAACTCCAATGATATTCAACCCACTGCCCCAGCTGCCCACCCAGAGCCTGGCATCCACACACTGGCCCCTGGCAAGCTTGGTCAAGCAAAGTCCCTCACTTGCACGGGCATGGTGCACTGGCAGGAAGCACGGGGCCTGAGAAATGAGAGGTTGGACTAATAAAAGGTATCACATCACCATAACGGCATCGCTGTGTGTCAAGCACTTTGACATCAACACGTTCTTTCTGGCGAGGCTTGAGCACGCCCGCTCTGCTCACCGGCTCCAGCTGTGAGCTGCTGTTCTTGCAGGTTCTGCACTCAGTTGTTTCCGTTTGGCTTTAATCTGTGCTCAAGCCCTTTACCCTGAAATAGGAAGCCATTGTGTCCTGCTGGCCGGCCGACCTGTGCGGCAGTGGCATGGCGGAGGGCCTGGCGCAGATGGCACGGGCAGCTGCCCACCCCAACTCGATGCAGTTTGAAGAGCCTCGTTGAGAGCCTGACTGCCCGCACTCCCTGCAGCCCACAGAGGTCCCAGCACCCTTGAGAATCCCCAGGGAGATGCCTGGCCATGCAGCAGACTCTGGCCAGTAAGTGGGAAGAATAAAATCCAATGGCTTCGCCACAAGACATCAGACAGGCTGCCCATGAGTTACCCGTCAGACCTCACTTCCTCTTCCTTTGCCCTCGGCACGCTCCACTGTTCCTGGGGCGCTCCAGGCCCTCCCACCACTCCACCCTGTAGCCGCACATGCTCTCACCTCTTCCTGTTCAACACGTGGCTCTAATGGCATCTTCTCACTGGAGAATTCCTGGGTGACTTTCTCCACAACTACGTAGTCCCTACCTCCCGTGGTCCTGCTTCCCCCTCGGCCCCTCACCCTCTCTCTACCTTACACAGCTCATTGAAGTTGGTCTCCTCACTGAGGCATTTCTGTGTGTGCACACGCGTGTGGCTGCCACCGCCATGGTGCCTGGCACACAGTATGTGCTGAGTACTATTTATGGCCCATGTGAGGAACGCAGCTGGCGTGTGATCTGAGGGCACACAGGTCGTGTATGACACCAGGCAGCCAGGAGGCCCAGGCAGCCCTGGTCGTGGCCTGGCCTGGGTCAGTTCATCTGTTGAATGCAGAGGGCACGTGAGCTTGGGTAAGCTGCCTTGCAGCTGTAATAATTGATGAGTCCAGGCAATATCCACTTACCATCCCAGAGAGCCGAACAGGAGAAGGCAAGGGAAAGGAGGCAGGAAGCAGCTGCCAGGATGACTAACCGGAATCTCAAACGATGGGCGCCAAGCGCCAATTCTCACGGGCCTCAGCAAGGCCCAGGATTATAAGCTCCTGAGAGCCAGGTGGCCTCCAGGCCTGCCCTGTCCCGAGACAACCATGAAGTGCACTGGAGAAACGAACTCCATCCTGCAGGGAGGACACTGAGGGCTGGCGCAGGACGAGAGACGGACGCCCTGAACGTCATCCAGAAACTGGGCAAAACCAGACTGGACCCAGCTCTCCTTCAGCATAGACGTGCTGAGGACCTTTTCTGAGCGGGGCCCTGGGCGAGGCAAAAAACGGGTTCTCCACCCAGAAGAGTGAGGTGGGCGAGGCTCTGATCTGACTTCAAGGCCATGTGAATCTTGATGGGTTGTCTCTCCCCAAAGTCTCAGGCCGGTTTCCTCTTCCACCACCAGCTCCTCTCAGCATCTTAAATTCCCCCGGCCTGCTGAGGACATCCGGATAGATGGACCTCACCTGAGAAACCAAGCCACAAGGACAAGCACACGCCCTGCTTGGCCGAGGAGATGACAACATGTATGTCACCACATCCCCTATGTCTACATCCAGCTTTGTCCTTCCAGCTGACTCCTGGGACACCCCAGATCTCACCCGGACCCCACTGCTTTCCGGCTGTTGCTCCGTCTGTGGTTAGGTGCCATCCTGTCGGCTTTGATTCATCTTGACCTTTCCCCACGAATTCACTTGCTGTGCCCCCTGCACCCATTGCCTCCGGGCTAATTGTTCTTTTGTTGTGAGCTGCCACCAACTGGGCCCCAGCTCCTGGGATGCCATGCCCAGTGGTGCAAACGTGGGCCTGGGCCTGTGCCCTTCTTGTGATCATTTGTGTGGATGGGACCATTGTGATCCCCGGGATTTCCCCCAGTGGACTTGTGGAAGTGACTGCCTGCCAGCTTGTCTGGGTCTGGAAGCTCCATGATAGCCCATTCAGCACCGCTGTTAGACGCATGCTGTGGCTACACGGGGTGGAGAAATCTCAGTGCAGGTCCCCTTTATTTATTTATTTATTATCTATTTTCTGCAGCCAGCCACTAATTACTAAGAAATATTTATTATTATTTACTAATATATATCATATCATTCCACAGTTCAATCATGTCAAGCATAATTGTACAATTGCTAACCACAGTCAGGTTCTAAACATCTTTTTCTACATGGACTTCTTGATCTCATCTCTCCTTCACCCCAACCCCCTCCCCCAGAAACCCTGATTCTACGTGCTGTCTCGATAGGTTCATCAATCCTGGGTTTCAGAGATTGAGAAATGGGAAAATGTATAACACAACTTCAAGAGGGTGACCTCCAATGACATGACACTTCTCAGACACATCCTTCTGTGCACAAGCAAAAGCCAGACAGAACAAGGCAAACCAAAGATGCAGACAATTCAGGAACCTTGTTTGGAACCTTCGAGCCTTTGTCCAGTTGTCCTCCCTTAACTCATCTTTCCCCTCTGCCTCTGCTAAGCTTCTCTCACAGCTAAATCAGCTCTCCCAGCTTCAGCGGCATGGTAACCCTCTCCCCGAGTGCTCCATGCGCTAACTCTCCACCACCTCAAATGCTGACTTAACCTAAGGGCATCCTGATGGGGGCACCGCTTTCTTGGTGATTGTTTCATGTGCCCGCATTTCATCTCCTCGGAGACTTATCTCCTTGAGGGCAAGACACACCCTCATCTTTCTGTGCACTTCCTGGCTTGAGCTCAGGGTCTACTCCACTGAAGAGCCAGCTAGCGGTCCAACCGGAATGCACCAAATGGCGATGTTTTAAGGAGAGCACCTGGGGGGGGAAAGGTGCACCAGCATCAGGAACGATGAAGAGAAAACCGTACAAGGTTGTGTGCACGGTCTGATGACCACGATGGACGCTATGTAGGGCCAAGGGTGAGACTGGAAGGCAGCGAGTGAAAATGAGCGTTGTCTCGGGGTTGTTACTGCATGAGTGATTTGTTCAAAGAATATTGTTGGTGCATCGCTGATGGATTTGAAAAGATTTTGTTTTAAATACATGGAGGGCTTGTTAAAGAGCCAATGAAACACGGCACTCTTTGGCTGGCTTAGTGGGGCATAAGGGCAGGGGATGGGTGGGATTGGGAGGCCTTCAGAGACCTCACTCAGGCCATGTTTGCACACAAATAGCTGAGCAAACTACGGGGGTGCAGGTGTGGGGGAAGGGTGGGGGTGAGAGTCAAAGTCTAATTTTTGTCTGTAAATGTTAACTTTCTGGGGAAGGGTCAGAAAGATAAACAGTCTGGACAAATGAAACCCTGTGAGGTGTAAGGGTTTGACTTTGTTGTGTTTTGCTTTTCCTCTCTCTCTAGAATGGGAGGACCATGTCATCACCTTGAGTTTCCTGTGTTTGTACTCCGAAGTGTCACAGGTGGGGCCAGGTGCGCGACCCATCCAAACCAGCAATGTTCTAGGCGCAGGTTTCCTCCTTGGGTCCTTAACTTCGTTCTATGTGTTTGTTTTCACCCCAATCAGACTGGGGGCTCTCAAAGGTGAGGACTGCGCTCCTCCTCCCTCACCAGACAAAGAACCAGGACCAGAGAAGGAGGGAGGTGCCAGGGCCATGCCGCCAGGATTCAGCCTGCCGGCGCCAGCGCTCTGGTTTTAAAGACCCTCCCGTGTAAGCTACCTTAGCTGGGGAATTTACAGCCACTCTCACTTGGCACCCACAGTGCATATTGAGCACAGATCCTTCAGGCTATAACGATCATTAAAAACAAAGATGGGAAAAGGCCAACAGTAGACAAACCAAGTTCCCTAAGGAATTTAACATGCAATGGGAGAAATGGGGCGATTTCATAGACGAGCAAAACACAAAACAGAAAGACAGAAGGGTTGCAAGAAGCATGCACAAAGTGGGGACACTTTGTTTAGCTCTGTACCCCTTCAGTCCGTTCGAAAGACCACTAGGAGAATTGTCCCAGAGTGGTTCTCAGAAAAACCGTCCTTAGCCCTGGGGAGAAATGCACAGCGTATAAAGCCTTCCTTGGGGTAGGGAAGTGGGAGAAGAAGTTTATTATACTTGTAGCAAAGTCATTGTGGACTCTAGTACTTAGTTTCTTGGAAAAACATGACCCCTCTCAGATCGTAAAAGCTGCATGTGAGCAATTTCATGTATTTGGACAGAATCCTGCTCGGATTCTTTCTCTCTGGCCTCTGGGTGAGTTTGTGTTCTATGAGAACACTGGGTTCCCCAGTTCTCATTACCCTGCTCGCTGTAGCTCCTGGGTTTGGAAGAGGTCAATGTTGTTAAAAGGTTTTATGACTTTTGCCCCCAGCATAAAGGTGAATAGAGACCTCATCCAAGGTAGACTGCCTCCCTGAGCTGAGGTGATTCCTTTTCATAAAACCTGGAGTCTCATGCCAGGACATTGCATAAGATTCAAACTGAGTAGCCAGGTGCAAACTGTAACGTGAGAGACAATGCCTTGTGATGGTGCCCTCTCTTTCCAGATCCTGTGATTGCCAATGTAAACGATAGGACAGTAGAGCCTTTCAGGGTGGCTAGTGCCCAGAGCAGCTGCATTAAAGACCCCACAGCATCCCTGCCAAGCTATGCTTGCTGAGAACCAGGGATGTCTTCAGAATGAGCTTCCCACCGTGAAGTTTTTAGGGCACCAGGTAGCAAAATAAATAACAAGCAAAGGTGTCGCCACCTCGGGGACTAAGGTGCACCTGATCCAGGCAGGGTATGTTCAATCACCTCATTTGCAGATGAAAGTTGAGCAGTGTAAGAAAGGCAGGAGAAGAATGGATGCATTTGCATGACAGTGTTGGCGAAGGCTATTGAATAGACCCTGGACTGTCAGCAGAATACACAAATCCGTCCCAGAAGTACAGCTAGAAAACTTCTTAAGCAGTCAGGACGTAAGAGCTGTCGAAGCACTTTGGGCATGCTCCCAGGAGGCAGATGGCCCCAGAGAAGGGCCTCGTGGCCGGTCCAGCAGAGGGCCAGTTCAAAGGAGGAAGCCACGATGCGCTGGTCTGCCGTGGGGCTGCAACACTGTGCTTCAGCAGAGTAAGGATTGTGAGCACGGTCCAGACTTGTTCAACTCGGGTCACAACAAGCAGCACGGGGTGATTTGTATAAAAACTGTTTCCCCCCAAAAAAAATTCACTGCCACTGAGTCCATTCCAACTCATAGTGACCCCATAGGACAGGGTAACACTGTCCCTGTCGGTTTCCGAGTAGAATGTCCGGTTTTTCTGCTGAGGAGCTTCAAACTGGTGACCTTGGGGTCAGCAGCCCGAGAGTGACCTTTACACCACCAGGGCTCTCTACAAATTGTTCAAGGGGAACTTAATTTGCTGTGTGACGCTTTCATCTAAAACACAATAAAAGATTATTAAAAAAAAAAAAAGTTAATTCTGAGTGATGTTGTGCGTCTGGGGGTAGTCCCAGGAGGGATCGTCTCTGGAATTCTCTGCTGGGATTCAGTGGTGCAGAGAACTGTGCTCCGGAGCACTGGCAATGGCTGGGAGCCCCGGGAAGGGAGTGGGTCTCAGGCCCTTGTCCTCTGGTTGGCTCAGAGTGATCCCACTTTGACCTGACAGAGCACTGCCATAGGGCGGTGTTAAAGGGCAGAGAAGTGGGAGGCAGGAAGGCCACAAGTGCACTCTAGCCGCGGTTCTCAATCTGTGGGTCCCGACCCTATTGGGGGTGGAACAACCCTTTCACAGGGGTCACCCGATTCATAGCAGTAGCAAAATGACAGTGATGAAGTAGCAATGAAAATCATTTTATGGTTGGGGGTCACCACAACATGAGAACCGTATAAAAGTGTCACGGCATTAGGAAGTTGGGGACCACTGCTCTAAAGTGTCACCTTTGTGCTGAGCAGCTTTTTGCGCACCCCACCCCACAGCCACCCTGCTCTTCTCGGCCCTGTGCGAGCCTGACCAGTGTAAACCTCAACTGTGTTAAGCTCCCTTGTCCTCTGCTACCAGTTAGGCACTCAGTATCTCTCAGCCTGGAAGCAGAGGGAGGGGAGGGCGGGGTGGGGGCCTTCAGAAGTCTCCGGGGCCGCTATTCTTCTGCTGCGGGTCTCTTTCCAGGTTCTCGGATTGCTCCCTCCCCTCTGCCCTGCAAGCCTACAGGTTAGGTCACCCTTGTGGGTTCCCTACACCCTGCCCCAACGTTTGTAACTAATCCCTTTATTGGATTCTGCCAACGTCACTCAAGTGAGTGTATTCTCCGTGTCCTGCCAGAGCCTCATTGATGCAGCTGCCAGTGAGCCGGGTGATCACGTCACGGGGCTCCGTGTCGCCTGGTTTCCTCCTCTGTAAAGTGGGAATAAAATGCCAGTTCTTACTTTCTTACTCCACAGGGCTTTCATGGACATGACAGCAGATACAAATCACTAAATAAATACCAGATTTTTGAAAACTAATGTGTTTTCTAAGTTTCCCAGTTCCACTTATGTCTAAAACTGACATGCTGTAACCAATATGCAGGCGCTTTGAATAGTTTGTTGTTGTTTTTCTAAAATGCACATAGGTTTTTATTGATAACGATATTACAGCTTAAATTCTAAGTACTAGGTTTGCTGTGAAGGAGCCCTAGGGATGTAGTGGTCAGCAGTTTGAAACCACCAGCTGCTCTGCAGGAGAAAGACTAGATTTTCTATTCCCAAAATGAATTGCAGTCTTGGAAACCCACAGGGGCAGTTCTACCCTGTCCTTCGGGTCTCTGCGTGGGAATCGATTGATGGCGTGAGTGAGGGGCTGTGACACGGAGTCGCCTCGGTGGCAATGAGCGAATGAGTGAGGTTTATAGAACTCAGAAGGCCGCCGTTTACGGTGAGAGCTCTAGGTTCATGTGGTATCTACATAGATTCAACCTCAGTGAGTTCTTTCTGACCATTGACTGACAGTGTCAAAAGCTTTGCTCTTAAGGGCTCATGAGGGAGGGGGGAGCAGGGAGGGAGGGGGAAACTGAGGAGCTGATGCCAGGGGCTTAGGTGGAGAGCAAATGTTTTGAGAATGATGAGGGCAATGAATGTACAATGTGCTTTCACAATTGATGTCTGTATGGATTGTGATAAGCTACTAATAAAACTATATCTATATTAGGGTGACCAGATTTAAAGCGGGACACCATTGACTGGGGGGTGGGGTGAGGTTGTTCTTGATTAAAAATTTGGTCTATATGGACCAAATAGACCGTTCCCTAGTTTGTGGTGCATTCTTTCCAAAACTTGGGACTTTTAAAAACGCCGAAAATTGAGACTGTCTCACAAAAAGTGGGACGCCTGGTCACCATAATACATATATCCCACACCACCATACAGGTAATATCTATTATGGTTTTAAAATTTTAAGATCATGTATTTTATCACCAGAAGTTATATTTAGGCATTCCCCCCTTCAAAGATACCAGTTATTGGAGGGAGAGAAAAAAAGCTTTGCTCTTAAGCAGAATGGGTTTAAAAATGGATTGCTATGACCCCTGTGGCTAGCCTAGGGAGCGGGTAGCCTGGCTCTCTGGAACATGCTGGTTAAGGCTCTTATGGGAATTGGGGTCTAGGGGCACATGACGGAGCCCTGGTGGTGGGGTGGATGATGCATTGGGCTACTGACCACAAAGTCAGCAGGTCAACCCCACCAGAAGATGAGGCCTTTTGCTCCTACAAAGATGTATAGCTTTGGAGGGAAAAAAATTATCTAGGGTTCATGAGGGAGGAAGGGTGGGGGTGGGGGAAAACAAAGAGCTGATACCAAGGGCTCAAGTGTAAAGAAAATGTTTTGAAAATGATGATGGCAACATATGTCCAAATGTGCTTGACACAATGGATGGATGGATGGATTGTGATAAGAACCCCCAATGAAAATTATATTTTCGAAAGCCTGCCTTGCAAACAGAGGCAGGCCAAACTCGGCCTTATTGGGTCTCTCTGAGTTGGAATTGGCCCTAGGGCAGTAATCTCAAGGTTGCCTGGCCATGACTCATTCTCTGACCAAGAGGGTCAAAGAGCCTAAGATCCAGTCCAGCAAACTTTTCTATCTGCAATCGTGTGGGTGTTAGGTTTCTGGATTGGGGTTACCTCAGTTCTTCGCTTCACAACACTGAAAGAATTCGCGCAGCAGAAGCACTTTGTAATCCAAGTGGGTTTTTATGGAGGAGAGGGAAAGCTTCAGATATGACAGTCTCGACAGGGTACATGCTATTTCTGGAAAGCATGCCAGGCTGCTTGGAAGCCACACGGGGCTCACAAATGGGCACTAAAACCACATGGAAAGAATACAGGGACGAAGGGTCGAGGTGGGAGTGGAGGCCGGAGGAGGGGGAAAAAAAAGAATACAGGAACAGGGAGCATAAAACCCACGTGTGGAACTGGGGAACCCCGGAGGCCAAGAACATGTGGGCCCCGGGTAGGCCTGGCATGGGCATGCAGGTGCATGTGCGCCCACACGTAGGAGAGACCCCCAGCTCTGCTTGCAGTTGAACAGCAGCAGTGTCAAAGAGAGGCCTGGTCTTCCCCCAGCTCTAATTCCCTCCGCCCCACTGCCTGGGGGCGGGTGTGTGTGCGTGGTTGAGGGTATTGGCTGACCCCATCGATGGAGTTCAGGCTCACCTGTGTAATGTCATGGGCCTAGGTGGCCTTAGGGTTAGGTTTCACCTGCACTAGGACACTTAGTTTGGATCTGATCATAGGTGTCCAATTAGTGTGCCTGATGTCTTTCCAACCCTTGTAGTGGGGCCCTTTGCAGGCATTAGGCAGACAACCCCCTTTGTTGCCAATCTAGCAACCTAATGTGGGTACCCCAATGATGGTTCCTGTCCTTCTTCTATGGTCCCACTTGTAACTGTGATGATTTATCTGCTGCCATCCTGATCTTGTAATGAGTTGCCTTTGTTCTCCATGTTTTATAATTTAGCCGTCTGACTGCATCCTTGCGACGCCATTGTGATTTCACGCCAACGCTGTCCCCATCCAGATGATCCATTTTTGTCTTTATCTTGTTTAAGACCTAATAAAGGGGTCTCTATAAAGAATATGTAAATTCGGGGTCTGTTATCCCTAACACAGACTCTAAGGGACAAACTGGATTTCACTGGACAAGTATAAACACACGAAGTGACCCACTATGAGGGTAAATAAAAACTGTTGCTACAAAATTACAGAAGCCTTTATTAAACCAAAATATCGAAATTTGAGTCCAATGTTTTTAACGTGTCATCTAGATCCATCCACTTACAAGGGTGAAGTTCCCTCTCTCTCACCTGTTCCTGAGCAAGTCTGCACGCTTCCATTAATACCACGTCAAAACTGCAGCTTGTGCATGCTGGAGGAGCTCACATTGTGTTCCTATTTAATGTTGCTTGGGTTTGGAGAACAAAAGGATATCTGAAGAGGCAAGAATAGGGCCGTAGGGTGAACGGAGTAAGATTTCCCACCAGCATTTCCATAGGCTAGCCCTTGCTACGTTTGGAGAATGTGCATTGTCGTGATAAAAAAAAAAATTTCCAGGGCAACTTTCCTGGCCTTCGTCTTACCAACGTCTTCGTCGAGAGCCTCGGTGATTGTCCTGGGTCCCCTGGGTAGATCCATCGAGACGACTCCTTGGGAATTCCAAAAAGCAGTCTCCATAATCTTCGGAGCTGGCCTTCCTGTCTTGAATTTAACTGGCCCCATAGATCCTTTGGGAAGCCCCTGTGTTGAGTGAACTTTTAATGGATCGGTTGATGATTGAACTTCTTAAGTCATCCTACTGAGACTAAAGTAGCCCTGGTGGTGTAGTGGTTACGAGCTGGGTTGCGATCCTCAAAGCCACCAGCTGCGCTTCCACTCGCATAAACAGTCACAGGGTCGGGAACCCACAGGTCGTGGCTGTGAGTCAGCATGGACTCGATGGCAGCGAGTTTGGTTCGGTTAGTGTTAAGGAAGCTAAGACAAGTGTATTCCGAGAGAGCTTGCCTAATCAGAGACAAGTCTAAACACACTGTGTTTGTAATAAATCCTTACACAGATGAATAGGTTGCATGTAAAAGCAACCAGAATACTCCTTAGAATTGAGGATAGCAAGACTTCAACTCAAGCACTTGGGACATGTTCTCTGGAGCGACCAGTGCCTGGGAAAGAACATGATGCTTCCAGTAGACATCAGTGAAGAGGAGGGAGACCGTCAAGGGGATGAGAGACGGACACGGGGTGCTGCAACCGTGGGCTCAAACACAGCGACGATTGTGAGGCTGTGAGGCTGGCGCAGGACCGGGCAGGGTGGCCCTCTGTTGTATAGAGGGTCACAATGCCTCAGAACCCACTCGGTGGCACCTAGCAACAACAGCGACATACAAACTGGAACAAAAGCAACAATACTTTTTTGGTTTTTAAGCAATAGGTTTATTGGCCTATAATTCATATATAATTATATCATACAATTAGTCTACATACAAATAGTCTAATCATATGATGAAGAGTTGTGCCATCGATAGCAGTAACGATATTTTTTTACTTACCCTCATTAAAGTTGAACCCTAAAATCTATTCCCAATTAGGGAAGATTTAGACAGAAGAATGTAATTTTATATATTTTAACCAAGCATAGGATAATAAGGAAGAAAGATGGGGCTTCCTACTCTTGTAAAGAGTGACAGTCTCAGAAAATTCACAGGGGCAGTCTTGCCCTGTCCTATAGGGTCTCTATGAGTCGGCATTAACTCGGTGGGAGTGAGCTTAGTTTGGGCTTGAATATAGAGCAATGACTGCCATTTTTTTAACTAGAGGGGGAAATATCTAGGTATATATAAACACTTTTTTTTCATTTTAGATAAATTAAAAATAGCTTTGTTATCAATTGACTCCCAAGAGACTAGTCTGGTTTAGGAAAAAATTGTAGGACCTTTTATGACTTTGAAGTTTCAGTTCTAGGGATACATCAGATATGAGGGTGTGGCCTTAAGCAAAGGATTTAATTCTGCTAGTATTTTCATTTGGTCTGTGAATTGGTGGTAATAGCTGCCTTCCTGAAGTAGTCGAGGGGCCGCCCTTTCCTAGTAAATGAAATTTCTTGTAACTTCTCTAAGCTTCTTTAAATACTGGCACTTCAGGTTGTTCTATCAGATGAAGATGAAGAAACCTGCCTGGGTTGGAGACTGAATCAGAAGGCCTCTAGAGGTCTTGGGCTGAGATGTTGCCGGAGACCAAGGACTAGGCAGAATGAGTGCCGATACGCTGATTAACCTCACACCTAAGAGGGTGTCTCCACCCGTGCTGGCTGTATTTGGACACAGTTGGTGGATAGGACAAAGTATAACACATGGACAATCATTTAAAGGGGCTTATAGGGCCTCATGCAGGAAACACAGAAGATATGGACGCTGTAGCAAAGTGTGTTGAAGAAATCAGACCGTGCCCAGCTAGCAGACAGAACAGCGTCTGGGGTCTTAATGGCTTGTCTCCAAACAAGCAGCTGTCTAAGTGAGATGTGGACTAAATCCACATGGAAGAAGCACGCCAATGTCCATGACTCAAGGATTGTAAATGATATAATCTGAAGCCGAAGGAGGCAATAGTCTCAGAGCTTAAACTGTGAGATTCTGCTTTGCAGAAGGCTATGGATGACAGTGGAAACCCAAAATACATTTGCGAGATCTGCTCAGGAAGTAAACCTCTAGACATAATGGTGGTGTGGGAGTAAACTGGGCCAATGACTGTAGGAGATCTAAATGATGAACCTGGTTAAAACGTTGCCACTTGATCCCTCCTCTGATACACGTCGGACCTCATATGGTTTCAATATATGCGTTTTTTCATATTGGGGCTCATAGCTGATGTATTTTGTCATTGTGGGTAGCCCTCTTGAATTATTGTTATATGTTTTTCTGGTTTTTGATATATGAAACCTAGATTGATGAACCTATAGAAACAAGGGTTCTTGGGGTGGGGGATATGGTGTGGAGGGGGGTGTAAAGGGGAGCTGATATCAAGGAGCTCAAGAAAGAAGAACAATTTTTGAACCTGATTGTAGCAGCAATTGTACAAGATTGCCTGAGGCGATTGAACTATGGAATGGCATGGTGTCTGTAAGAGCTCCCAATAAAATGGTTTGGGAAAAATAAGTAAAAGGGGCTTATATCAGGAACTCTGGTGGGGTAATGCCTATGGTTAGGCTAACCAAAAGGTCAGCAGTTTGAAACCAGGAACGGGCTTTCTATTCTCTGTGAGTCTCATTAATCACAGAGGCAGTTCTCCCTGACCGGCAGGGTTGCTATGAGTCGGCATTGATACGATGGTCAGGAGTTTGGTTTGGTTTTAGACTCTCCAAATTGGCTCATATGACATTTGAAGTTCATGCTGACAGGTTAAGTGCCTCATGCTGGACCAGAGAGCTGGGCCTCCTGAAGGGACGGGGAGGAAGGGAAGGCTCGGCTGTTCAGAATGGCGGGAAACAGCCCAGGCCAGGAAGGGCAGCTGCTCTGGGGCGAGGATGTTGGATGGTGGCTTGCCAGGAGGAGAAGCCTGGCTTCAGAGAGCGGGCGTTGATTTTGGGAAGGTGGGGTGGGGCCTGACTGCAGGGCTTCAATCAACTCAAGTTAGAGTTGAGGCATGAACAGATAAAAACCACTGAGTCCCAAGGTGAGACTGAGTGGTGAGTGGGGCAGGTGGGTTTTACTGAAAAGTGATGGAGAAAGCACAGGCAGAAAAGACATTTTCAACTCGAGAAGCCTAAGCCCTTGTATGTAGGTGAGGGGAAATGTGGTTAATGATTATAGGAGATGGTTACACAACATGATCAATGTACTGTAATCGATGTCACTCAAGGAAACACCTGAAAGATGTTGAGTTAGAAAATGCTGTGTGTTACCGGAAGTAATGAAGCAGTTTCTGCCCTGTCTGATGCTTAAAATTCACCGACACTTTGCCCCTTGTTCCATGGCAGAAGATGCAGACAAACAGCACCTGCAAAGACACCCTCAGCCCCATCCTCCCCTCTGGCTGTGAGTATCTTGGTTGAAGTGTTAATGTTCCTTTCTTTGTATACTCTTAAAGAATTGTAAACTGTTCTTCTGTGAAAACTTGTCATGTGTTGCAGGCTGCATGCAGGGGAAGTATTTAAGCCTGCCCTCAATAAAGCTTTGGGCCCTGGAGTGTCTATACTGCAGGGATCCCTGCACCTCAAAAGAAAAAGAAAAAAGAAAATGCTGTGTGTCATATATGTATTTGGAACAATAAAAGAAAAAGGAAATGAAGGAAAGACTATGAGTTGAAAAAGAAAGAGAAAAGCCTGAACATTTGCGGTTTAATCTAGGAACAAGGCTGCATGGTTACATTTCCCTCGAAGAAGAGGTTGAATCAGAATATTTGCCTCCCTTCAAAGGGAGTTTATGGACTGTGATGGCCCTGCAGTTTCCCAAGCAGCCATGTACTTCCCGCTCCTCACACTCCAGTTATGAACGACCAAGACAGCAAAAATAGATGTGAATAGTTTTAGCGTGTGTATTTACATATATTCTCAACAGTTGTTATTTCACAGACAATCCCTGGGGTTTAATCTGACACTCTTCTTCCTCACCCCACCCCCACCCCGCACCCCCAAACTCACCCCCCTTTTTCAGCCCCCCCTGCTGGTTCGATTGAGAAACAGTCAGAAAGCCCCTGGCAGACTCTGCATGCTCAGCCCATGGGGCTCAGATTGGCCTCACCAGCACTCGGATGGCCTCTCTTGCCAGTCAGCACTTTTTGTCTCAGGGCCAAGTTGTTTATTTGCTCCTCTGAGGCCATTGGAGTCATTCAATGAGATGTATTAGTTTACTTTTGAACTTTTCTACTCTCTGGAATTTTGCTTCCTTATACATGACAGATTATGGACATTGCACGGAGTGTATGTGTTTTAAAATTCTGTATTTTATTTATTTTTTACAACCAACGCCATTTTATTTACTTATTGTCTTCCCTTTCATCCAAGTTAATATGTGTCTACCCCCTAGTTATTGATTTACCTCCTTCCCCGTCCCACCCTTGGTAATCATCAAAGAATGTCCCTTTTTGTGAGAAAACCTTTTCATGACTTTTTACAATCGTGGGCTCATACAGTACCTGTCCTTTTGTGGTTCATTTATTTCACCCAGCGTAATGTCCTAATGTCAAAGCTGGAAGAGGCCATGGAAGAAGGACTATCCTTGTTTGGCTCAAAGCCGAGAATACCAGAAAGATATTTACTTGTGTTTTATGGCATATGTACAGGTGTTGGACTGTGTGGAGATCATAACAAACTATGGGCAAGATTGAGAAAAATGGGAATTCTGGGAAACGTCATTGTGCTCACCTGGAACCTGTACATGGACCAAGAGTCAGTTGTTCACACAGAACAAGGGATTACTGTGTGGTTTAAAATCAGGAAAAGTGTGTGTCAGGGTTGCGTCTTTTCAACATACTTATGCTGAGAAAATAATCAGAGAAACTGGGCCATATGAAGAAGAGTGTGGCATCAGGATTAGAGGAAGGCTTATTAACCACCTGTGATGTACAGATGACACAACCTTGCTTGCTGAAAGCCAGGGGGGCTTAGAGCACTGATGGATGAAAACTAAAGATAACCGGCATTAGCATGGAAAAACCTCACAAGTAGACCAATAAACAACATCAGGATAAATGGAGAAAAGGCTGAAGTGATTAATGATATGATATATGTATCAACTCCCAAGTTAGAGCAAATTAAAAAACAAAACAGGTCGCGGAGAGGAGATGAGCCAGTCAGGGTGCAGTATAGCAACGATCAAACATACAACTTTCTTCTAGTTCCTAAATGCTTCCTCCCCACCCACTATCATGATCCGAATTATATCTTGCAAGTCTGGCTAGACCAGAGGATGTACACTGGTACAGATAAGAACCGGAAATACAGGGAATCCAGGGCAGATGATCCCTTCAGGACCAGCGGTGTGAGTGGCGATACTGGGAGGGTAGAAGGAGAGTGGGTTGGAAAGAGGGAACCGATTACAAGGATCTACATGTGACCTCCTCCCTGGGGGACGGACGACAGAAAAGTGGGTGAAGGGAGACGTCGGACAGGGCAGGATATGACAAAATAATAATTTACAAATTATCAAGGGCTCAGGAGGGACGGGGGAGCGGGGAGGGAGGGGGAAATGAGAAGGTGATGCCAGGGGCTTAAGTGGAGAGCAAATGTTTTGAGAATGATGAGGGCAATGAATGTACAAATGTGCTTTACACAATTGATGTATGTATGGATTGTGATAAGAGCTGTATGAGCCCTTAATAAAAGAATTTAAAAAAAGAATTTAAAAAAAGAAAAGAATTGAGGATGGTAAAACTTCAACTCACTAATTTGGACATGTTATCGGGAGAGACTAACTCCCGGAAAAGGTAATGGAGAGTCGGTGAAAAGGAGGAAGAACGAGATGGATGGACACAGCAGCCGCAATAGTGGGCTCAGACATGACAACAATTATGAGACGGTGCAGGACTGGGTGGTGTTTCATTCTGTTACACCGAGGGCCCTGCGACTTGGAACTGAGTCAGTGGCGCCCAGCACAGCAATGTCCTCCAGTTTCATGCATGCTATGAGGTGTCGCGCAGATTCATCGTTATTTTAAACATTGTGCAGAAATCCAGCGTGTGTACGTACAACAGTATGTTCATCCATTCTCCCGCTGCTGGACTTTAGGTTGTTTCCATCTTTTTGCTATCGAGAGTAGCGCTGCAAGGAACACGAGGGCGTCTGTCTGTCCTTGTCACGGTTCGTATTTCTGTAGGATATGTCCCAAGTAGAGGGGTGGCTGGGTCATGTGGCCTTTCCCTTTCCATCTTGTTAAGCGCGCACCATACCGTCTCCCACAGCAGTTGCACTATTTTACAGTCCACCCAAAGTGTATGAGGGTTCGAGTCTAGCCCACCTCCTGACCAGCATCTGCTGTTTTTTTGTGTTTGTTTTTCTTTTTTGTACTTTGTTACTAATGATGAGGTGAAATGATGACCGTTGTCATTTGGATCTGCATCTTCTGATGGCTGATGAGCCCTGGTGGCACAGAGGTTTGGTTTGGGTTGGAATGGGTAATGGTCTTGACATTTCTCAGGCATTTGTTGGCTGCCTGAATGTCTTCTTTGGTGTAGGGTCTGTTCATGTCATCGGTCCAATTTTAATCATTTTGTCGAGGGCTTGTATGACTCTTATCACAGTCCATAATTGGTCCAATTTTTATTTGAATTACTAATCTTTTTCATGTTGAAGTATTGAAGCTTTCTATAAATTTTAGGGATTAGTCCCTTGTCTGATACCAAAATATCTTTCTCACTTTTGTGGGTTCTCTTTTAGTGAAATCTTTTTATGCCTATAAGTGTCTAATTTTATTTAAAGGAGCCCTGGTGGGTTATGGTTTGGGCTGCCAACCACCAAGTCTACATTTCAAAACCACCAGCCGATCCGCAGGAGAAAGCTGAGGTTTTCTGCTCCTGCAAGTAGTTAGGGTCTCAGAAACGCGCAGGGGCATTTCTACCCGGACCTAGAAGGTCAGTATGAGTCAGAATCAATTCATTGGCAGTGAGTGAGTCACCCATTTTGTCTTCTGCTATTTCATTATAGTTGATAGTATATTTAAGCCAGGTCTTAGGAGTCCCAGTTGCACAGTGGTTATGAGTTGGACTGTGAACCGCAAGACCAGTGGTTCAACACCACCAGCTCCTCTGCAAGAGAAAGAGGGGGCTTTCTGCTCCCGTGAAGAGTTAGTCTCCAAAACTCTCAAGGGCAATCCTCTTGTGAACTGTCGGGTCGCTGTGAGTCAGCATTAACTCGAGGGCAACGAGTTTGGTTTGGGGTTTATTAGGCCCCTACATCTTTTCCTTAAGGGTCTTTATAGTTTTAGGTTTTGCAGGTCGGTCTTTGCTCTCTCTTGAGTTCATGTTTGTGTATCATGTGAGTTATTAGGCCCTTTTCATTTTCCTGCATTTAAGGATTTTTAGCCCCTTGTCAACACAGAGTCCTTTTTGCCGTTCTTTGTTACGGGAAGAGGTGGTCTCGTGTGAAATAGAAAGAGGGAATTATCCTTTATTATTATTGTTGTTGTTTTGTTTTAATATTTTTCTTGTGAAAATAGGCACATACACAATTCATGAGTTTTTATGTGAGTATTTCATTGTCTGTGGTCCCATGCTTCACACTGTGTCCCCAGTAGCTCAGACTCCCTGCCCCGTCAAGTTCTCCCTACTGCTGTCCACGTAATCTCAAATAGATAATTCTTTTTAAAAGTACATTGCATGGCACAAATGTTCTTTGTTACATGAGTTAAATTGTTTTTAGTTTAAAGATGACTTCATGGGATACTTTTGATTCAAGGCTCGAACATTGTTTCCAAGTGACAGATTCAGGGATTCCTGCCGTTCCATTGTATCCAGTAAGTCTGGTTTGCAATAAGAATTGAAATTCTGTCCACCTTTTTGCCTCCTTTGGATGGGGATCCCACGATGGAGTCACTGATGAGAATGTGCAGTAATGGTAGCTGGACACCATCCATCTCTTCCAGCCTCACAGTCTTGAAGGTAGTACTTTTGCTTATTACTACAAAGAAAAGAAATTCACCTGCGTTGTCATTTTCACCACCATGCCCTGGACTTTGGCAGTTACTGGCACAGCATATGTGGACAGAACTACCCTGCAGGAAAGTCATCCCTCCAGTCTCTGAGAGCTTACCCTCCACTTGGTGGTCTGTAGAGAATAAGCTAGATACTCTTGGTCAAATGAGGGCAAGGGTCTGGAGGAGAGAGAGCAAGCCAAAGGCTAAGGTAGTCAGGGGCTTGAAGGACCATTGGACCAGAGAAATCGAGATAAGAAGGAAATTGGCTGGTTCCTGGTAGGGAGAAGCCCAAAGTCGAGGAGGGAGCAGACACATACCTGAGGCCTCTGAAGAACTCTGCAGGTGGAGGTTGACTGGAGAAGAGAGAGAGAGAGAGGTGAGTGGTAATGCAGAGAAGGCAGGGCCACATTCCTAGAGTCTGGGTTTTGTTAGTTAGTCTGGGTTGACTAGAGAAACAAATTCATAGACACTCAAATGTGTAGAAGAAAGAGCTTTGTATACAAGAGCAATTGAACATGGAGAAAACATCCCAGCCCAGTCCAGACCAAGTCCATAAGTCTGATATTAGCCCCTATGTCCAATACCAATCTATAAAGTCCTCTTTAGACTCTCGCAACACATACAGTGACGCCGAATGCAGGAAGATCACAGGCCAGTGGGTGGGAAGTCTTGTGGTTCCAGTGGTGGTATAAGTATCTCAGTGCTGGCGTGGGTCTCCATGTGGCTCCTCCAGCTCTGGGGCTCTAGCATAGCTCCATGTGTCTAGTCAACAGGAATGTCTCACAGGGAGTGAGCCTGTGTCCTGCCTCCAGCTAGCTATTTTTCTCCTTCGGGCCTCCAAAGGAGGTCATCAAGCTGCAACCTGATTGCCAGGCAGACCCCACCCCTTCACTCTTAAGTCCCAAGTTGACAACAGATTTTGTAACTACCATACCAGGGTTCACAGCCAGCTGCAGAGGTCTTGAGCCTGACAACTGTGTTTACAGCAGGGTCTGTTTGTGTAAGCTTCTGGAGAGATGACCATAGGGTCAAAGGGGTTTGGCAAAGCCTTTGGATGTCTTGGCTGAAGGTTCTGGATTTTGTTCTGCAGAGACCAATGAGTTTGAGGATAAAGAAGAGAAAGATAACTTGGGAAGAAAATGGCCTTTTGTTATTGCTGTTGTTTGGGTGGCATAGTAGGCTCTACATTGAGATACTAACTGTGAGATCTGCGGTTCTGAACCCACCAGCTTCTCCTCGGGAGAAAGGCGAGGCTGTCTGCTCCCATAAAGATTCAAAGTCTTGGAAACCCAAAGGGGCAAGTCGACTCTGCCCTCTGGGATTGCTGACTTGGAATTGGCTCCATGGTAGTGAGTTTGGCTTTGGTTTTGAGTATTTGTGGGAAAATGACACTGAGGGAAATATGACTGGGACTTATTCCCTGACTGGTACGGAGGAAAGATTAGTATTGTATGGCAGGAAGGCCGACACTCTGGTAGTTGGAGATATAGTCCAAGTACATTTTCCTGCGGTAGTCTATCATTTCCACAGTTTCTTCCCTTAAAGCTGTGCTGCATTAAAGTGAGCACATAGTTGTTTCTGTCTCCCTGTAGAAGCAGATGTTCCTATCGGCTCTATTTCTTCCCGCCGCAGCCAGCTCCTCTCATACCTTCCTCCAATAGCAGATGGGCTTAGGGGGACTTTATCCCCCATCCCTGAATTCTAAATGTTTACTGTAAGCCTGAACTTTTGGCTATATTAATTTGGTCATTAAATTTGCCCTGACAGCTTTCAATATATAGAAAATAACCACTTCACCCCTATAGCTCTTTGAATTTTAAACAAAAGGGGAACTTATGAGATATAAAAAGGCTGTTCCCCAGCTTGTCTCCCCAAAATATATAGACCTAAGACACTGCTTGCAACTAATAGTAAATGACTGTCAAGTTCTCTCCCTGAAGGCACCAGCCATCCAGAGCAAGCAGACCCTATCGTCTGTCCCGCCATAGATGGGGTTCTTTTTTTTTTTTTTCATAGATGGGGTTCTAATGACAGGTAACCTCATACATAACAGGAGGGGGATGAGCTAGGGGTATACACGCAATAGGAAGGGGAGGCACTCAGAGCACACATGTGACAGGAAGGCACACACTTAACAAGATAGGTGGGCTCTAGAGTCAAGATGGCAGCCTAACCTTGGTCATCCCTGAGTTGGCTTGACCTTGGGAGGTTTGGGGCTCTCCCTTAGGGGAACAATGCATTATCCTTAACAGAAGGGAGTGGACCCTAATTAAGGTGGAGCAGACAATAGGGTCTGATTGCCTTACATGGCTGATAACATTTCAGTATTTAGTCTTCCAGCAGTTGGCCTCCAAATGTATAGTCAGTGACCATGTGTTTGCAAACAGCACCGTATATTTGGCTTTATTATGGGGGGACATCATGGGGAATAACTTTTACTTAGAACCATGTGAGCGGGATGCATCTCCAACCCACAAACGTGAAGGTTTCCTCTGAGGGAGCATTGGCCTCCCAGACTCCTTAACGTATGAATGTTGAGAGTTTATCCTCAGACACTCTATTCCCACACTGTTAACGGCAGGTTGTGTTTACAAACTCAGCTGCCCCCATTGCGGTTTCCAGTGTTTTTTCTTGAAGGATCAACATGCCTCCAAAGGCTCCATGAGTGACCAAGGGTCACTGGGTCACCCACACCTTGTGAGAACGTGGCATTGGACCTGTGGAGTTAACAGGGTTCATGGTTATACCTTTCCTTCAAATTGTCGCTATGGAGACAACATAAACAGAGTGGGAGAGACATAAAAAAAGGACTTCCACTTTTTTTGTTTAGCTAGGTAGATAGATCTCTGAACAGTCTTACTCTGGGTGGAGGCAGCCAAATGCTCAAAAATATCCTTTACCATTTATTGGAAGTCTATTAAAGTCACTTTTGAATTTTAAAAAAATGAGTTCGAAGACAAGCTATAAGAAGAAAAATTGATATTTTAAACACCACTTCCCAGAAGAAATAGCTAGACTTTCAGAATCTTGAAAAGAGAAGAAATGGATGAGCTAGAAATGGGATTTCCAGGGACCAGAATGGTTTCCGTTTCACTGGATCATTTCACTTTGCAGAATTTACTCTTGTCAGTGAGGCTCTGAAGGCTGCCTGTGAGCTGGAGAAAACCTACCCAATCCAGAGGGAAGATTTTCTGAGTGGCCCAGGCCAGACTCTTAACCTCTTGCCCTCCGTGGTGGGGTCTGGTGGCAGCACCACTGTGGCCCAGTCTGGATTCCTTCCTGCCCAGTATTCCCACTGTAGAATATTAGGCTGTTGCAGCTGGACAATGAAAAAGGACTGCAGGAGAGGAACTGGTGCCTTTGAACTGGGCTGTTGGCAAAGAATATTGAATGTACTAGTGACTGGCAGAAAAACAAACCACTCAGCCCTTGAAGAAATACAATCAGAATGCTCCTTATTAGCAAGCCTTTGGCGCACTTACTTTAGAGGTGTCACCAGGAAAGACTAGAAAAAGACATCACCGTTGGCAAACAGAGGGTCAGAGGGAATGAAGGGTGCCCTCAATGGGTTGGATGGGCACCAGAGCTGCCACCTTGGACCCAGACATATCCATGGTGTTGAAATGGCATAGGACGGAACAATAATTCATCCTACTATCTTCAAAGCTTGCCCTGAGTTGGAGCTGATTTGCCATCAACTAACAACACCATGGTGCAGTGCAGACAAGTGTGGCAGACATCACGCTGAGTGGTTGAGAAGCGCAAACCCAAGAATTCACTCACTACAGTGATCTATTTTCTATAAACTTCAAAAGCATGCAACCCCAGCATACTGGGAGGTATATTTTGGACACAAAGCATGAGGAAAAGCAACAGAATTATCACCAAAAAGAAATGGGAGGGGGGCTGGGATAAGAGGAGTGACATGAGGGCATCAGTGGTGTGGCTTATCCTCTCTCTTAAACTGGGTTATAGGCAGTTAGGTGTTATTTGATATACTTAGCATATATGATTGATCTATTTTTTGTATATATGTCAGATTCCTTATTATTTTATCTGTAGTTTTAGAAAAACTAGATTCCTTAGTTATCTAGTGCTTTTATGACAGAAATATCACAAGTGATTGGCGCTAGCCAACAGAAATGTAGTATTTTCTCAGAGCTCAGGAGGCTGGAAGTTCACATTTAGGGCCCCGGCTCTGGGAGAAGGCTTTTTCTCTCTGCTGATTCCCAGGGCAGGCCTTTCCTTGTCTCTCAACATCTGTGGGCCCGGCATTCCTTAGAGATCTGCATGCGCCTTGCCATCAATCTTCCCCTGGATCTAGGACGGTGGTTCTCAGCCTTCCTAATGCTGCGGCCCTTTAATGCAGTTCTCATGTTGTGGTGACACCCCCCCCAACCATAAAATTTTTTTTTCATAAAATTATTTTCATTGCTACTTCATAACTATAATTTTGCTACTGTTATGAATCTGGCGATTCCTGTGAAAGGGTCATTCAATCCCCAAAGGGGTCTTGACCCACAGGTTGAGAATCGCTGGTCTAGGAGGTTCTCAGCACAGGACCCTGGGTCTAAAGCACGGGGACTCCCAGCCCTTCTTTCTTGGTGGCATTAGGTCCCTTCTTCTCTTCCCACTTTTCTCTCCCTTTATCTGTTGTGAGATAAAAGTTAATGGAGGTCACATCCCAGAGAAACATCCTGTACATTGATTGGGTCCCAGCTGCGACCTCTGTAACCCTAGTCCCCTGATGACATCAGGAAACATCACTGGGGTCTGGGGGGTGGGGTGATTCTAGCATTACATAACTGCCAAACCACTGAGGATCATGGCCCAGGCAAGCAGACACCTATTTTCCTTCCTTTTGGGGGTGGGGTGGGGCTGGGGCTCGGGGCATCACACAATTCAATCAGGTGAGTCAGAAAGTGCCTGCAAAAGATGTGATTACAAAAGGTTAGCCTCACACTCCTGCTCCGGGAACTCAAACTCATCAACTCTTTCTTTGTTTGACAGTCAGACAAACAAAATGGAAAGGTCACCTTTATACACAGAACAAATACAGACGGGGAAATAACCCGAGCGCCCCGAATTTCTCTGCCTTGTAGATCACAGTTGCCTTTTAGCCTTTTCAATATTTTATATTTCATTATTATTATAACCTCAACAGATATTTCTGGAGTATATCCTAAGTACTGTTTAAGTTGCGAGGGTTGGACAGTGATGAGCAAGACAGGTTGCGGCTCTCATGGGTAATTCAGCAATCACAATAAAGGAGGGGCTGTCCCCACAAAAGGGTAGAAGGTTAGAGGGACACAGTATAATACTAGGTAACAAGGGTCTTGGCAGATATACTTCAGAGGGTAATAAGAGCAGGTGCTGTGTGCTAGGCCCTGTTCTCGGCCCTTTCCATATTCCATATACTCTCGAGTAACTCATTTAACCCTCAGAACAACCCTAATGAGGTATGTATTGTTATTTTCATCTCTATGTTGCAAATTAGAAAAGTGAGGCACAGAGAGGTTAAGTAAGTAGCCCGAGGTCACACAGTTTCATCAGTGCTGCACCAGGATTCACACTAATGCCCACTGCCTTTTTGGCTTCACTGAGCACTTGGCATTCTGGCTGAGATGTGAGGGACGAAGAGCCACAGGTGGGGAGAGAGCAGAGGGATGGGAACGAAGAGGGGCCCGTCCCGGTATGTAGCTCCTTAAAGTGATACCAGGAGTTAATATAACAAACGACCTCGTATTTTGCCACAAATCAGGCAAGAGACCCTGGAAGCTGGGAACATACTCCTCCAGGTCTTTTCTCTTGGACTCTGCCGGGGAGGGGCTACCCAGCTCTGAAGCGAGGGGGGGGGGGCGTTTGAGCTCTGGGGTCCGTCTCTCTGGGTGACGCTCAGCGCTCAGTGCCAGGGCACTGAGGCCATGGCAACAGCTGCCAAGGCTCCTGGGAAAGTCTCCAGGCATCTGAGCTCCTGCAGTCTTGGCAGCCCCTCTGTCCCCTAGCGGACAAACTCCCCAACCGGAGCCAGCATCAATCAAGGACAACACCTGAAGTGGGACCTTGCCAACAGCGGGCAAACGATTTTTAAAATCCAATTTCAAGTTGCACATGTGTAAGCTCCAGTGTATTTCTCGTGTGTGTGTGTGTGTGTGTGTGTGTGTGTGTGTGTGCGCATGCGTGTGTCCTATCTTTCAAGTGGAAACTTTGAAAAGTCAAAATAAGGTAATCTCTAGTTTGATTTCCATCAACCCCGAGTATGGGGGCTGTGTGGACGATGAAAAAGTGCTAATCCAGTGCAGGCACCAGCAAACCAGAGCTGGGGCGTCAGGGCTGTTTCAGAAAGGTCAGGACTCAAGGCACTTCCTGCGTTAACACGGGGAGTGTGTGTTTGACCCCGTCTAGCCAATTAGAAGACATGTTGTTATTGTTGTTGTTGTTGTTGTTGTTGTTAGGGGTCATCGAGTCCCTTTTCTGCCAAGAGGGACCATGTGACAGAGGAGAATGGTCCCCAGGGTTTGCGAATCCGTTGTCTTGACAGAAGCAAATCCACAGGTTGGTCCTCAGACTCACTCTATGGGTTTGGACTGGGCTGGAGGAACACAAACTGGCCCATATGTTCTTGAAGTTTCTAAACCTTGGGGGTCCCTCGAGCCTCCTTAAAAACAGTGTAAAGGCGGAGTGAAGGGAGGCAGGGTCGGGCCAGGGAGGGCCCATGTCTACAGGGGCGGGAAGGCAGCAGACCAGTGGCCACTGCTGCCTCTGGGATCCTGGGGGAGGACAGCTGGGCCAGGCCTCAGGCCCAGATGTCAAGATAAAGCACCTTGTCTCAAGGCCAGCCTTTCCCGAAGCACAGTGTACCTTGGGAGCCCAGCTTTCCTCTGCTAACACGTGCCTGGGTGCACGCAGTAGCCTGATTTATTTGACTGCTTTTTGTTTTTGTTGTTTTTCTTCCTGAGGCTAAAATTACAATCTGGACTGGAACATCTAGAAAAGGATTTCTCCTCATTTTTTTTTTAATAAAACATTTTAAAAATAAATCAATCAGTCGTTGTATTAGGGGCTCTTACAGCTCTTATAACATTTCATACATCAATTGTATCAAACACATTTGTACATATGCTGCCATCATGATTTTTTGTTTTTATTTTGAGATGTTTAGATTTTAGTATTGTTTTTTCATATTTAAAAAGTAGCATATGGTCATATTTGAAAATGCAGAACATATAAAATGACATAGGATCTTTATGACTTACATAATCTGGAAGCATTTATAATTACATTTAGGCACTGTAGTTACATAATTATAATGAAAATATCATACTGGTTTTATTTGAATTAAATAGAACTAGAAAAGATGGAATTGTAAGTAAAGAAACTACTAAATTTCAGATAAGTATTTATTTGGAAAAGGGCATAACTAGAGCATTTTGTTCCTACAGAGTCATATTAAGATTTTTTTTTAATTCGTAAAACATTAGTAAAGTTGTTTTAATTTTTAAACTACATACTTTCTGTGAATTTTTTAAAATATCAATTTCAGAGCACAGAATGGTAATTGGGAAAACAGGCACTAGGTCCAGAACATTCTAGATGCATAAGAACAGAGACTGTTCCCATGACCCCCTTCAAAAGAAAAGAAAAAACCTTAACCGTTACTTTGCATAGAATAGTCTCTGTTATGAGAAAGTATATGGAACAGGTTCTAACTTCACAAATGAACAGATAAATACAATATTGGCTTCACTTTTTGGTACGATGAAGTAGTAGGAATGGCTCTGTGGGACAGCTGACATGTGCCGCTGCACAGTCATCAAGGTCTACACGCACATGTGCATACATCACGCCTGTGGCTCAACTCCACATACAAACATGCGTGTTACAGCAGAAACCAATGTGACGAGCCTCAGACCAGCACAGATCTTCATCTTGTATCTGGGAGATCCAAGTTCAGAAAGACTCCGCTCTCCAAGCCTGAGAGCATGCTGCCATCATGATTTTAAAAACATTTTCTTTCTTTATAAGCCCTTGGTATCAGCTTCCCTTTTCCCCTTCCCTCCCCCACTTTTGTGATCTCTTGATAAATTGTAAATTATTATTTTTAAATCTTACACCGGTCACTGTCTCCCTTCCCCCACGTTTCTGCTCTTCATCCCCCCTGGGGGAAGGGGTGTTATGTGTCAATCATTTCTATTGGTTCCCCCTTTCTCCCTCTACCTTCCTCTACCCTCATGGTATTGCTACTCCCATTATTGTTCCTGAGGGGTTTATCTGTCCAGGATTCTGTGTGTCCAGAGCTCTTATCTGTACCAATGCATATTCTCCAGTCTAGTCAGATTTGTAAGGCAGAACCGGGGTCATGATAGTGGGGGGCAGGAAGCATTTAAGAACTAGAGGAATGTTGTATGTTCATAAATGCTGTGCTGCACCCTCACTGGCTCATCCCTTCCTTGTGACCCTTCTGTGAGGAAATGTCCAATTGTCTACAGATGGGCTTTGAGTCTCCCTCCAACTCCCTTTGTTTCCATCGATATGATTATTTTGGGTCTTCTGATGCCTGATACCTATTCCTGTCAACACCTCATGATCACACAGGCTGGTGTGCTTCTTCCATGTGGGCTTTGTTGCTTACCTGCTAGGTGGCCACTTGTTTAACTTCAAGCCTTTAAGACCCCAGATGCTATGTCTTTTAATAGCCGGGCACCATCAGCTTTCTTTACCACATTTGCTTATGCATTCATTTTTACTTCAGCGATTGTGTTGGGAAAGTGAGCGTCACAGAATGCCACGTTATTAGAACAAAATGTTAGTGTGTGGAGGGAGTACTTGAATAGAGACCAAATGTCCGTCTGTTACCTTAATACTTAACATTTAAATATGTGTACATAAACCTATAGTTGTATATTAGTATATTTACATGTGTAGATGCCTATATTTATACCTCTGTAAAGGTCTTCTTTCTCCCACTGTTTTGTCGGTCTTTTATTCTTCCATTTCTCCTTCTCCAGGTTAGTTTCATAATGGAATTGCTCCTTGTCTTCTGCTTCATATAAGATCACCAAATATGACCACGTCTACCTGAAAAGTCAGGGTCAGACCCACCATGGCTACCACCCTAGCCAGAGGCACTTTGACTTCCTAGGGATGAAAGCAATGCTGGGTGGACAGGCCCCTATTAGGGCAGGGAACTGCAGGAAGCTCCAGACAGAAGTGCTTTACAATTTGCCTGCTGTGATGGGCAAGGTCTGCCTGAGGCTGCTCTCAGGGTAGAAGGCAGTTCCATTTAAGGTCAAGGGCAGGAAGTGACTGGAAATGATTGAAAAACACTTCGGAGACACATGTTGAGGTCCATAAATGTTACATCCCAAGGCTCACCACCATCATCAGTGTCTGTAGCCATAAACAGATCACAATTTCACTAGGCAGTCTCATCATGAAAAAAAAGTTATCTTTTTAAAAAGTCATTTTCATATTGAATGGCTGAATGCCGAACACACGTCACAGCCTAGCATAAAGAGCGAATGCTCAGTACATATTAGTCAGAGACATGACAATTCTGCTGCCTCCTGTCAGTGTGGACTAAGTGGTCCCCGGGCTGTTTGCAAAGGGAACCTGGAGAGTGGTTAGGCTTCCCCTCAGCCTGAGTGTCTTTGCTTTTGAGGAACTTGAGGTGGGAGGCACCTGGAATGGAAAGTGATCCCTCCATGGGTCCAAGTTTCAAAGACTTCAAGATCCTGAACTGTTGCAGGTGAAGATGTGGCTTCTGGAAGCCATGCTTGACCCAGATGGTCTTGAAACATGTATCAAGCAAATGAACAAGACCAGGCTTGAGCTGAAAAGTCTGGAGTTCAGGGTTCAAGTTTATGGCTCCTAATCATGCAAGCTTGGGATCGAATGGATGCTTCCATCTCTGGCCACATGGTACCACGAGGAAAAGGAACCAGGGATGAGCAGACTTAAAGCAGCTACGAATGTCTTTGATCTAGGCCTTGGAAGGAGATGAAGCTGTGTTTTAATTAACATTCTCAATTTTACTTTGGGTTCTGATATCTATGGAAATGCCTACGCAGACACTCACAAACAAAATCCATGATCAAAGGGTTTATGAAGGATGTTAACAACTTGTCATGCCAGTGAGAAATGCTCAAGGTCATTGATTACCAGGGCATGTTACAAAGTTTCAAGTCTGCTATAATCCTCAACCCAAAGGCATTCAAGCTACATGCGTCAGCAAACCCAGCTCCCTGGATTAAGAGAGGTCCCCTACTCCAGTAAGCTTCAGCGGGAAGGCAATCAGCTCCACATCCATGGGTCAGTAAGTCCAACTTTTCCAGTTAAATGCCCAGAGGCACCACAACCCACCAGTCAGCCTCCTGCGTAAAAGCACTCAGCTTAACTGGCTCCGTGGGTTGGGAAGTAGATCACTCTGTTCCGTGCTCTGGGTCCTGGTCTGCTCTGCTCCTCTGATGGTACAGCTGCCATCGGGACCCGGGAGGTTCACTGCACGGGGATCTTGGGTCCAGAGGACAGCCTCCATTCCTCGATCTTGCTGGTAATGACTTTCTCCTCCTGCTTTTCAGAGGCTCCACTCATTTTATCCACAACAGGATGTGGCACTCCCAGGGAATCCTGCTTGAACTCTCTCACAGGTGAAGCCTGTCAGTATCTCCCCCTTCTTACCAGACCCATGCAGGGAAAGGTCCTTTGGTGGAAGGTAGAGGCTTTGGCTAGAAGAGCCACATTAAATAATGCTCAGCTGGACAGCACTGAAGCTACAGCCCAGGGAGAGGGACATGTCTGATCAGAGCACACAGGAGCAAATGAAGGGAGAGGAGGAGAGAGTGGAGCACATCCTGGCCCACCAAGTCCTGAGGATGATATTCCCTGCTCAGAGCAGCCAAAGCACAGAGAGGACCATAGGGCTGACCCCACGAGGAGACATGACGTTCCTTACTGACCCATAGCGCTACAGGTGGACAACACTGGAGACACAGTGCGGGAATTGCCCCCGATCTGATCCCACCACACCGAGGTGAAACACTGAGGGTGTGCAACAGAACAGCAAGGGGAGCAGAACAATGAAGTTCCCAGGGAATACCAAAAATAGACTTTGGGGCCAGGGCTTGAAGCCCCATCAGACTCGACCAGAAAATACTCCTAAACGACAATAAACAGATCTTGAACGATTTACAGGCTTTTCTCTTTTTTGTCATTGGTTTTTGTTGTTGTTGTTGTTTTGTTTTCTTTTGCTGTCTTGTTTTTTTGTACATATTATTTCTACAGGTTCTATCTAGATAAAATAGGGGAGATAAACAATCTGGAGGAGAAAACAATGGGACGGATGGTTCCGAAAGATAGACATGAGAGAGGGAGGGGGAAGGGAAGGAAGTGGTGATAATAAACCCAGGGACAAGGGGACAACAAATGATTTAAAATCAGTGGCAAGGAGGGTGTAGAAGGCCTGGTATGGCTTGATTAAGGGCAATGTAACCGAGAGAAATTACTGAAACCCAAATGAAGGCTAAGCATCATAGTGAGACAAGAGGAAAGGAAAAGGAAATAGAGGAAAGAACAAGGAGGCAAAGGGCATTTATAGAGGTCTGAATACAGGCAGGTACATATGTAAATATATATATGACAATGGGGAAATAGATCTATATACCCATATTTATAGATTTAGTATTAAGGTAGCAGATAGACTTTGGGCCTTTACTCCCACAGAGTATTTGAGTAGATGCAAGAACACTTTGTTCTATTAACCTGGCATTCCATGATGCTCACTTTGCTGAAGACAAAGCAGGTGCATAAGCAAATGTGGTGAAGAAAGCTGATGGTGCCCGGTTATCAAAAGGTATAGCATCTGGGGTCTTAAAGGCTTGAGATAAACAAGAGCCACCTAGCTGAGAAGCAACAAAGCCCACATGGGAGAAGCACACCAGCCTGTGTGATCAAGAGGTGTCGAAGGGATCAGGTATCAGGCATCAAAGAACAAAAAAATCATATCATTGTGAATGAGGGGGAGTGCAGATTGGGGACCCAAGACCCATCTGTAGGCAACTGGACATCCCCTTACAGAAGGGTCTCGGGGAGGACACCAGCCAGTCAGGGTGCAGTGTAGCAACAATGAAACATAGAACTTTCTTCTAGTTCTTTAGTGCTTCCTCCCCCCTCACTATCATGACCCCAATTCTACTTTACAAATCCGGCTAGACCAGAGGATGTACACCGGTACAGATATAAACAGGAAACACAGGGAATACAGGACAGATAAAACCCTCAGAACCAATAATAAGAGTAGTGATACCAGGAGGGGAAGGGGAAGGTGGGATAGAAAGGGGGAATCAATCACAATGATCTACATATAACCCCCTCCCTGGGGGATGGGCAACAGAAACATGGGTGAAGGGAGACATCAGACAGTGTAAGACATGAAAAAATTTTATAAATTATCAAGTGTTCGTGAGGGAGAGAGGATGAGGGAGGGGAAAAGGAGGAGCTGATACTAAGGGCTCAAGTAGAAAACAAAAGTTATGATGAGGGCAACAAATGTACACATGTGCTTGACACAATGGATGGATGGATTGTGATAAGAGTAGTATGAGCCCCCAATAAAATGATTTTAAATATAAAAATAATTCTCTGCCCTGCAAAAGTCAATTCCCCAGCAATGGGGCTGGGATCAGGCTGTAGAAAGACTATGGCCAGAGCTGGAGTGGGGTCTGGGCAGATTTGAACTTTGTTCTTGCTGGATAAGTTGGGAGAAAATAGCAGTTTTGTTTGCGTGTTTGTTTGTTGGGGGTGGTATGTGGGGGGGGGAAGGGGAGTCTCTGCTTTTGCCTGAGTTCTGATGTGAATCCTTATTTCCAAGGCTATTAATTAAAGAATAAAGTTCTTAAAAGAAGAAAAAAGCAGCCCAGTACACTCCTGATCCTCATTCTTGCTTTGCAATAAACACCGTGGTCTCAGATACATTCAGACAGGGTGACCCGACTAAAGGCATTCACCCCACGTGGAACGATGAGATTGGCCATAAGGATGAGAGTGGAGGTGAGATTTTAAACGTGAGCTTGGTGACCGGTTAGAATAACTGTGGGGAATGAGAAGGAGTCTGGTAGCACTGTGGGTCAGGCATTGGCCTGCTTACCTCCAGGTTGGCGGTTCAAACACATCAGCTTTTCTGAGGGATAAGCAGGAGGCTATTTATTCTGGTAAAGACCCTATATAGGGATGCTGTGGGCCGAAATCAACTTAACAGCAAGGAGTTTGGCTTTGTGGGTGGAGAAGACGTGCTCTCGAAAGAGAAGTGGAACTGGCAGGTGCCAGTGGCAGAGCCCCGTGGAGCCGGAAACCATGGCTTTGGAGACAGGTCATTCTCCCTGACCTTTCTCCGGAGCAGAGGCAGAAAATCCAGGGTTGGGGCTTTGCTGGGCGGGTGAGAAAGAGAAGCAGGGTCTGCACTGGTTTAAGTCGTCAGCTAAGATACCCAGCCAGGAGATGGGAGTGCTGCTCTGTGACCTCACGCCTGGTTCCTCACCTCCACCCCGCCCTGGCAGGTGGGTGACCACGAGACTCCTATCTGAAACGGGCCTCTTATTGTCTACCCAGCTTCCCCATCTCGGTTTTGACCCTGGCGCCTCATCTAAGGTGCTCCATCTCCGACCCCGAATCCTCTGGGCTCCGTACTCCTGTCTCCAGCACACCTCACTCGGCGACTCTAAGGTCCCTCCCACTCAGTGTGTTCAAGAGGGACCCCGTGCTTTTCTTCCCCACCCTCCCTCTTGGTGAGTGCTTCCTCCAGCAGCCTGGCCGTCCACCCGGCTGGCCACGGCAGGTATGGTCGATGCAGCCTCAATTCTTTCCTCTTTCTCATCCTCCTCCTCTAGTCAGGCACCAGGGCTGTCAACATCCCTCCCTCCTTTTTAAAAAAGTTTTAAAATTTTTATTTTAAAATCATTTTATTGGGGGCTCTTACAACTCTTGTTGCAATCTATGCATCGATTGCATCAGGCTTGTTTGTACATACGTTGCCTTCATTCTTTTTTAGACCTTTACTTTCTTTTTTTTTTAGATCTATGTACATATATTTATTAAGTATTTTTGAATCATTTTATTAGGGGCTCATATAACTTATCACAATCCTTACGTACATCAATAGTGTAAAGCACATTTGTACATTCATCACTCATCCCCCTCCCCTTTTTTCCCCCCTGTAATGACTCCCCTACTTATAGCGTTTCCTCCACTCCCACCATCATTTCCTACATCTGAGCCCCTGCTCTGTTGCAAAAGCTTTCTAACATTCCCCCTGGACTCTAGTCTCAGGACTCCCCTCTATCTTCCGGGCTGCTGCCTCGGACAGCTTTCTAACACACCAACTTGTTTGGTCACAATACGTTGACCCATGTGGCTGAAGCCAGGTTGTCCTGAGTCCGGAAAACCATTACCTAAGGGATGGATGTCCCTGTCCCTCTTCTGTCTCTCCTTACGTTCCTTGTCTGCTTTTTTAACACGTATTTTTTAAAGTTTTACATTCCCTTGGTATATGAACACCTCGCATGTTATAGAAAAGCGTCAGATAAAAAGCAAGCGACCCTCTCTCCCCTGCATCCCCTCGAGCTGCTCTCCACAGGCTGCCACCACTTTGCAAGTATGGTGTGTGGGTAAAATCTCTGCAGTATCTTTCAAAGTCCAACACCAGTGGGATCATAGTGTTGTGACTTTGGCTTTTTCAACGCAGCATGTTTAGAAAATGTTTCCATACCAGCTCATACGGTTTTCCTCTTGTTTCCATGGTTGCACAGTGTCTATTTTATGGATATATTTATCTGGTCTTCTGTTGATGGATGTCTAATGCCTTCCTTTTTTTATGTTATTACCAACCCTGGTGCAATAAACATGGATGCACATGATTTTAGCTTTGTTTGGCCATGTTATCCTTAGAATAAATCCCTCGCCCTAGAAATTGCTGGGTCCAGGAGCACAAACATTCAGAGTGTTGACAGACATTGCCAAATTGCCCTTCAAAGAGTTGAATCTGTTTACATTTCCAGCAACCGGGCATGAGGGTGCTTAGTTGCCCATCACCCTGTGAACACCGGCTGGTGATCAGTCAGTCCTACATACTGGTTTGCCATTCGGTGAGCTGAAAACTGGTATCTCATTGTTTGGCTTTTCCTTTGAGTGAGAGTGAAGCCATTTTCACGTTTATTGGCTATAAATATTTCTTATAAACTGCCTGTTCATGTCCGCTGCCTGCCTGGTGGTTACTTTATGAGTCTAGATGTTTGAAGCATTGCACAGTGTCCTGGGAAAGTTTATAAACGGATAAACTCAGTGCCATTAAGTCAATGCTGACTCCTAACAACCCTACAGGCTAAGGGGGAACTGCCCTGTGAACAGCCCAAAACATGACCTATGCCACCAGGGCTCCTTAACAAACGGATAGAACTCCATGAACGTCACTTTTTCCCACGTAGAGCACTTTCAGTCAGACACAGAGGACTGAGCAGCCCCTGAAAGGCCAAGAAAGGGTCCCCACCAAGAACTTTCTGTCCACTGGTGCTTGGCCCAAGTAGCTGACTGTGCCCTACTCTTCAGACACCCAGAGATTCAAGCTGGAATGGCACCACCCTCCCCATTCGCAGTCTATGCACAGCACCCAAAACAAGCAGCAGGGGAATTGGCCACACTTAAAATTATTCGACTCTTTGGAACTCAATGGCAGCAACACAAACGGATATACTTTGACTCAGTAATCTTACTTCAAGCCATTCATTCTCCTTTGGAGAACTTTCCTAAAAGAAAGGACTCCCAATATAGGAAAAGATTATGTACACAAGAAGTTAATTTGCAGTATTGTGTTACGAAGCTCACGGAAAACTACAGTCTAGCAATAAAGGAATGACTAAGTCAAGCCCCTGGGTTTGTTATGATAGAGCCCTTCATGATTATGAGTGCAAAGACCAGAGCATGAATGACATGGGAAATGGCAATGATAAAAGGAAACATCTATATTATGTATTTACATCTCTATATTATATATTACGTCTTTCTTCGCCACATTTGCTTATGCATCCATTTGTCTTCAGCAATCGTATCATAGAGGTGAGCACACAATGATATGATTTTTTGTTCTTTGACGTCTAAAAACTGATCCCTTCAGCACCTCGTGATCACACAGGCTGGTGTG
>NW_022111368.1:41639066-41645791 GCF_000313985.2 Echinops telfairi
GCCAGGATGTGATCCACTCTCTCTTCCTCCCCCTTCATCTGCACCCGTGTGCTCCAATCAGATATGTCCCTCTCCCAGAGCTGCAGATTAAATGCCGTCTTTTGAAATAAATTCTTCTGGGGCAGCTGTTCCTTTTAAATCACATTTGTGCCACTCTCCACCTCTTTCATTCTTCCATGTTGGATTTCATGTGTACCAGGTAAATACATTAGTATCAAAGCAAAGCAGGGAGAACCATGGATTCTGTTTGATCGAAAAGCACTGTTATAAGGGTCCCAGGCCACACATTAAAAACCAGACCCACAGACTGCATTGAGTCAGCTGCAACTCATATCGAGGGTTTCTTATCCTGTAAATCTTTATACCTCATCTTTCTCCCAAGTAGCAGATGGCAGGTTTGAACTACTACTCTTTTTTTTTTTAACCATTTTATTGGGGGCTCATGCCCATTCCACAGCACCAAGACTCCTTTGTTTACCCGTGTGTGTGTTTAATACAAATAAAATATTTTGAGCACTTGTATGCTGTGCAATCAGTGAAGGGTTGCAGCCAAATTTGTCAATAACACTCCTGTATTAATCTCAACCAAACTGAGCCTACTACCATCTAGACTAGCGGTTCTCAACCTGTGGGTCGTGACCCCTTTGGGGGTCGAACAACCCTTGCCCAATTCATAACAAGCAAAATTACAGTTACGAAGTGGCAACAAAAATCATTTTATGGTTGGGGGTCATCACAACATGAGGAACTGCATTAAAGGGCCGTGGCATTAGGAAGGTTGAGAACCACTGCTCTAGACAATTCCCATGCCTACTGACCATATATAGGGTTTCCAAAACTAAATTTCTATGACAACAGCTTAATCTTTCTCTCTCGGAGCTGCTGTTGGGTTTGAACTAACAACCTTGTGGTTAGGAATCAAATGCTGAATCCTCAATGCCAGCAGCACTCCTTAGCGGGCCTTCAAGAAGGGATCCCCATCAAAATGTTGGCTTCCAAGAAGACCTTCTGAGCCAGTTCAATTCCCAACAACGAGATCTGCTCAGAAGGTTATGGTGCCTATTTTTCTAGATCCCTGGGGGGTCATCTTGATAGATTTCTTTCAAAGGATACAGAATGATCGTAGAAGCTTGCTATAAAGGAGTTTAAGGAAATTGAAAGTTGTGTTGGTAAGCAAAAGGCCAGGACAGTTGTGTCAAGAAAAATGTTTTCCCATATAATATTGCACCTGCTCTTTCTTCAAGGGTAGCAAGGGCTGTCCTTGGGGAATTCCCCTGGGAAACCTTACTGCATTCCCCGATAGCCCTGCTTTTGCCCCTTCAGACTCCGTTTTGTTCCCAAAACTCAAAGAGTGATTAAACTGGATATGACTTAAGTCCTTCAAGGATGCCCAAACAATGAGTCCTAAGGTAATATCTGCTACGTGAAGACAGGCCAAGAAGAAAGAAATCTAAGCCAGGTGCGCCCAAACCTGTACCTAAACTCAGACATCTCCGACGGCCTGGGACGCAAACTAACTCCGATGGGGCCAGAAACAAGTGCTGTGCGAATGCACTCTTCTCTGGGCTTTTGATGTTTCGTTTTTATTTCTTTTTCTCTCCTAATAGTTGGTCAGATCTTTTGGCGATCCCAATCAAGCAGTGAGGAGTGGAAGAATGCAATGATACTGCGGTGAACACACCCAGGAAGACAATGCAACATCCCCTCAGAAGGGTGACCCTCCTCTGGGTCTCTGAGGCTTCCTCACCCCCACGATCATGACCCCAGTCCTGCCTTTCACTGTGGGCTAGACTGGATGGAGCATGTGCACGTACAGAGAAGAGCACACTGCACATGAAATCCAGGTCAGGCCAACCCCTCAGGAACAGAAATGGGAGTGGCATTACCAGGAGGGAAGGTGAGGAGAGAAGGGGAAGAAGGGGGAATCGATCCCAATGATCCACTCATAACCCCCACGCCCTGGGGGATGAAAAACAGACACTGGTGGGGGGAAGCCCATCAGTGGTCAGTTGAAGATATGAAAATAATAATTTATAATTTATCAAGGGGTCACAAGCGTGGGAAGGAGGGAGGGAGGGTAAAAAGAGGAGCTGATACCAAGGGCTCAAATAGAAAGTAAATGTTTAGAAAATAATGTTGGCAACAGATGGACAAATATGCTTGATACAATTGATGTATGGATTGTTATAAGAGCTCTAAGAACCTTCAACAAAATGATCTTTAAAAAAATTAAAAATAATGACGCTAACAAGAACAACAAAACCCCTCAGGTCAATTCTAACTCATAGCAACTCTATAGGACAGGGTAGACCTGCCCCTGTGGTTTCTAAACTGGTGACTCTTTTACAGGAGTAGAAAACCTCCTCTTTCTCCCCCCCACCAGGGCAGCTGGTGGTTTTGAACTGCTGGCCTCACAGTCAGCAGCTCAATGCACAACCACTACACCACCAGGGCTCCTCTAAGGATGAAAATAGCCACCATTTCCTGTCCTGGACATTATCCTCACCACCACAGCTCTTAGAACATGTTTCCTGTTTTACGCATGAGACAACAGACCCAAACCAGCAACAGCAACAAAGGGAAGGAATTTAGCCCAGGCTGGCCAGTCAGTGAGACTCACAGCAACTCGGTAGGACTGAGAAGCTTAGGGTGTCCAGGGATATAATCTTGGGAGAATTAGAGCAGGCAGCAAAAAAAGAGGGAGGAGTACAGCCCTGGCTGAGATGAATTGACCCCGTGCACAACCATGGGCTCAAAATACAAGAACAATTGTGAGCATGGCCCAGGACCAGACAGCGTTTGGGGTCTGTTGTTCCCAGGGGCGCTCTGAGCTGGAACCCACTCAAAGCCCCCGAACAACAACACAAACAGGATCTGTTTTCCACAGAGCAGCTGATGAGCTCCAGCCAGATCCTCACCCTTTAGATGAGCTGGTTAACGACGGTGCCCCCAGGGCTCCTGGAAGCAACTCACATTGTTCCTCTAGGTCAGAAGGCAGTGGTGGAGCTGGTCTGCCGTCTCCACATTTATGCTTCCTGTTCTAAGTATGAACAAATGCACCCAACAATAAAGAGCTCCCTTTCCCTAAGGTAATTACAAAGAAGTTTGATTTGTACCCTTCCATAGCTTGCTCTATGAACACATCAACACAGACCTCATAGCTCACAAAGACCAACAAAACCATTCTCTGAGACTTGGAATCTTGTCCTCTCAGTTTCTGTGGCCGTCTCCCTAGGACACTTCGTAGAGAAACCGACCACGTCGTCCGGCTGTGAACTAGGCTGTAGCACGCCTTTGCCATAGACTCGCTCAAGAGTTGCTTTGCTGCGGTTCAGTTCTTTCTCGTTTTTGACCCATTCATAATTCTAGACACCTTTGGACATCTGCTTTTATGAATCAGCGTTTTTATTTATGTGAAAAGGCTTCCCGAAGTAGGGTTGCTGAGAGAGCGGATAGATGCAGGCTTGGGTTTCAGTAGTTACAGCCAGGTCACCTTCCAAGAGGCTGTCAAAATTCACGTTCCTGCCAGCCCGGTTGGAGAATATCACTTCCTCCCTCTCTCACCAGTCCTGAGGACTCGCGCTCTTTAACATGTTTGTTTGTATGGCAAGTGAAAAATGGTAAAAGAATGATTTCATAATCTTGGGAGGCCTTTGCGAGTATAATGGAATACCCATGAGGCACAAAGGAAAAGGTTGATAGACTGGCTGCATAAACGTGACAAATTACTGCAGAAGGAAAACCAAAATGCACTGTAACACAGATCACAGACAAAGGGCTAATGCAAACTTATAAGAAAGTGACTTGAATTGAGCCCCTGTACTGCTGTGTGGACTCATGACTGTTATATTCCTTCTCGCTGTGTACACGTATCTCTCTATATAGAATCATAAGGGTTCTGGTCTCGTTTCTCTAGAGAACCCTGCCTAACACGCCACAGTTCCTTCTGTGACGGATTATAATTCTAGGCTCTAAGCCTGTGGCCATGATCCCTGTTAGAGGGCACTCTCTACTATGCTAATGGGCAGGATTCTGGGGAATTAAGACCAGATTTAGTAGAGGGTGTGAACCAAGTCACACCCTTGGTGTCCTTGGGGCCTCAGGTTGAAGCTGAAGAAACTGAAAACAAGGCCACGGGGCTCAAAATACTACCCTGCGCGTGTCCCATCTGAGCTGAGAACATCTCAGGAGCATTTCTGACGCACTGAGCACTAAGGACAGAAGCCCGGGCGAGCTGTGGGCTGCCATCAAGGACGCCTTACACAAGGAAAACAACGTTCATGAAAAAGAGGAGAGAAAGAGAAGACCAGGAGCGGTGTCCCAGGAGACACTGGCGACTGAAGAGAGCCCCGTCCCGGAGGAGGGCATCATGAGTGGTAAGTTGCAGGCAGCAAGAGGGAGGGCGGCCTTTGGGAAGGATGGCCGCGGGGTGCCTCGATGGACTCACAGGTGAGAGCAATTGTGAGGATGGCGCAGGACCAGGCAGTGTGTCACTGCTGGTTATGGGGTTGCTGTGAGTCGGAATCCACCTGCTGGGACCGAAAACAACAACATCCACAAAGCAGAGAGTCAGAGAAAGAGAGGCGGCCCTTACAGAGATGGACAGACGCAGTGGCTGCAAAGATGGACGGAAGCACAACAGCGGGGAGGCTGGTGCCGGACCGGGCAGCGTTTCCTCGACGTGCGGTCTCCATGAGCATCAGCCGGCATCTGTGGGAAACTGAGGACCGGGAAGGGCGTCCAGGAGGACAAATTCTCTATGCTCATAGTGATTTCAAACTGCTGAGCTAGCAGTTAGCAGCAATATGTGTAACCACTATGCAGCGAAGCTCCTCCCCTTGCCCTACTAGGATGTAGAATATAAATCCTAGTTCTCTTGTGCCCATTGATGGAGTTGTCCCATGAGACTATGCCTTCAAACCCAGTAAGCCAATCCTACGAGGTGTTTGGTTTTATGTCTTTATTTGCTATATGAATATATGTACCACAGACACAATACAGTAAAGTCTTCACATTTATTTCTTTTTCATATAGAATAGTCATTGTGTTAATCTGGGTTGACTAGAGAAACAAATTAATTGACACATATATGTGCAAGAGAGAATTTTATATCAAGAAGTAATTATGTATCAATAAAACACCTCAGTCCAGTCCTGATCAAGTCCATAGTTCAATATTATCCCATAAGTATGGTATTAGCTCATGAATTCCTCTTCAGACTCATGCAACACATGCAATGATGCCAAATGCAAGAAGATCACAGGCTGGTCCTGTGGGTCCAGTGGCGATGGGACCATCTCCAGGGATCTGACTGCCATCAGGGTGGCTCCACGTGTCTGGTCTCCAGGACTGTGAAGCAGAGAGAGTGTGGTCCTCCTCCCAGGAGAAAAAGAGTAAGTTCCCAGAGTCCTCCTGGTGGGTGTTACCTTGTGACCCAATTGACAGATTAGACCCCAGTCCTTCATTCCATTGATGTGGCTACAATAGTATTGAAGCCCATTAAAGAAAGTTTGGAAGAATAAAATTGAGAGTGGAGACATAAAGTCATGAATTTATGGTGCATTGATTTTTTTTTTTTTTACAAGGGTGTCGAGAGCATTCAATGGTGAAAGACTCATCTTTTCAACAATGACTCGGGGCAACTAGATCTCCATATGCACAAGAAGGAAATTGAGCCCCTGTCTCACACTGTGTATGAAAATATCAAAAATGGATCAAAACCTACACTCAGGAGCTCAAACAAATAAATCTCTTAGAAGAAAATATTAGTGTGAATCTTTGTGGCCTTGGATTAGGAATAGCTTTTTAGATATGACACCAAAAGTACGATCAACTGGGGAAACTTGGGTAAATCAGATTTCATCAAAATTTAAAACTTTTGCACAAGAACACTAGTATTACTACTTTTTTTTAATAGCTAATCTAAATAGCTGAGGCAATGTTGAAAAGGAACAAGGTGGAGGAACTCAGACTTCCTATACAGATACAGTAACCGAACTAAATCTCCGGGTATTGAGTGTGACAACAGGCACAGAGACCACTGGAATAGAATTTAGCTCCAAGAACTTAGCCCACAAAGCTAAGGTCAGCTGGTGTTTGCCAAAGGCGCTAAGTCCATCTGATGAAGAAAGAAGACCGTTCAATCAATGGTATTGGTAAAATTGAATTTCCACATGCAGAAAGATGAAGCAGAATTCATGCCTCGCACCACACAAAATCAAATTAAAAATGGATTAAGGTCCTAAATGTGAAAATCAAAACTATAAAATCCTTAGAAGAAAACACGGGGGCAGTGCTATCAGGCCTGTCCTTTAACGTGTGCTACCTAATAAAATATCAAATGGGCAAATAGTAAGAGACAAAATATATGAATCGTATCCCTGGCTGGTGGAAAAGCCAAATGCTCCAACCCAGCGGTGCTCACACTTTCAGTATGTGAGCTACTTATAAAATGATCAAGTCAAAATGATCTACCAACTACAAAAATGCAAAACATATTTTTATTTATTCATTACATTTATTCATAAATGCATTGAGAATTCTTTATATGTACAATGTATGTTTATGTACCTTGTATAACCTCATGAGTCCATATTGCACAACACAACACAATTAACTATGTACATGTTTTGTCATGACCTGAGTTTACTCTGATGACTTGCACTAAATGGAATGAGCCAGGGATGCATAGTCCGGACAGTAGCTGCTGACAGCCAGCCTCAAGC
>NW_022111368.1:41647334-41668889 GCF_000313985.2 Echinops telfairi
CTGATGTTTTGAGAATGATGAGGGCAATGAATGTACAAATGTGCTTTACACAATTGATGTATGGGTTGTGATGAGTTGTATGAGCCCCTAATAAAATGCTTTTTAAATAAAAGAAGAAAATACCATGTTCTCGGGCAGGCAAACCTTAGTCCTGAAAGTGGCATCTTCGTCTGCTCTATGACATTAGTTTGCAGCAGATGTGCCCCATACAACACAACATTGGATGTTTTGACTGCTGCTTCCATGAGTGTTCATTGTGGATTCGAGTAAAACGAACTTCTTGGCAAATGAAAAAAATAAAAAAGGAACAGCTGATGCACATGCAGGTCTTGAAGGATATGTAGGGATTTGGCACGGTCTTTATGTGGACAGGAGCCCTGGTAGCATAGAGGGTTCTGTGGGCAATGCTATCGGCAGTCAGGTAGTTCAACACCACCAGCCACTCCAAGGGAGAAAGTCTAACTCCTGCAGAGAGTTCCAATCTCAGAAACCCACAGGGGCAGTTCTACCCTGCCCTGTAGAGTCGATGTGCATTGGAATTGACTCAATGGCACTAAGTCCTTTTGTTTCCTAGAATAACAACCAGAAGACATTGCAGGATTATTTGCAAGCAGTACAATTTTTTTTAACTGTCAATGTTTTTAGTACTTATTATGCACTTGATACTGTACATGATTTCATTTTTCAAACAATCCTACTATTCTATTATTATACCAATTTTGAAAACAGAATTCTTAGAGGTGTTTTAGAGTACAAAAGAGACCCAAATCACACATATCACTTCAGGGAAACATTTATTGCATCTTAAACAAAACCAAGACAAAGATAAAGATGCAGCATTCAGAAGATGGAGAGCATTAGCACGCGGCCCTCAGGGTGTCTGAGGGTTTGCTGAGAAACAGAGCAAAGGAAACTGTCCCAAAAGTATAAATGGTGGCAGATCAACACATCACAGTTCCAGGTAGGGCTACAGACACAGAACAGGACCAGGACCGAGACATTCCCACTACAGTACACCCAAGAGCTTGCAAGATGGGCAGAGGGCCTTCCAACCAAGGCAGTCAGGTTATGACTCATCACAATGTGACCCCAGCACTGTTGTCTCCGTCAAGGGCACACTCAGGCCAGCCCCTATGGGAGACTGCCCCTCTCTGGGCTGACTGGAAGGGACAGAGATGGTCCATTTCTCAATGCTCTCTGCCCAGGTCAAGACTATTCACGTGCCTGGTCAATGGCCAGAAGGAAGTCAATGAGGACTTCATCCACATGCGGAATCTCTGCTAAGGGCTGTTGACTTTCACTGGTGTCCTTAGCTCTCTGCAAAAGGGGTGCTCAGAACTTAAGCTGGAATACAATAGTGAAGAAGGTAGTTAGCTCAACACCTTTCATATGTGGCAGAGGTGTGATTGCAAAATCCCGCATACAACCCTCCCACCATGTACTAGGACAACCTGAACCCCTCCATCCACCAGTATTACAAAAAAGGGCACCACATGGAAACAGGTTATCCCCCAGGCCTGGCCACTAGCCTGTGCAGCTGGCCTGAGGGACGAGGATGGGCCCAGGGCCTCCTGCTGCCTGACCTGCTTGGTCAGATCCTGAGCACGGACAGAGGGCAGGTGCTGGCATGCCACAGTCTAGTGCTAGGGAGGGGGCATCCCATGCTTCCAGGGGTGGGGGTGGGGTGTTTCTGGAGCCAGGGCCCCTCAGGTGGGTGTGCAGCCCCCACTGTTCTGACTGCATACCTGCCTGGGCACTGCCATGGCCCTATGGAGCGCAGGGCCTTGTCAATGTTCACTGCCCTCCGACCTCAGCCTGGGACCCCAGAATTGCTGGAGCAGAGCTGAAAGCTCATAGGATGGCAGTGACCAGGCTCAGGTCACTCATCCTGTTTGTGTCCAAGCCAGGTCCCCCGACTCAAAATCCAGCGCTCCCGGTGTTACATCCCATTGCTGTCCCTTCTTCACCCACCCAGGGTGGTGCTGGGAAAAGTTTAGACCTTTGCGTTGGGGAGCTGCGGGCCCCCATGAAGGAGACTAGAGAACTGAAGAGGAACACCAAAACAGCCCACGTAGAATGATCCAGAACTAGAAGGAGGCAAGCAAGAACACACCTACAGCTATTCTCATCTCCTCCCAGGAGGGGCCCCACTGTGGCGTCAGTTGCATAGGGGTAGCAGGGCTTAATGAGCTCTTCAATGAACTTAACCAATGACCTTGTTCTGAAATAACCTAATTATATTCTGGCTTCCTGCTCAGATTTTTCTCCTGGGAGATAATGCACTGACCAGCCTACACCTGCATTTTGTTGCAGCTGGCAATTGTAGTGCTCATTATCAGTCAATCAACTGGCATTCTGCTTTAAGTGCAAGAGGGCACTTCCAAATGTTCATGGGAAAAACGGTACTGAGAGATGACGAAATTTTCCAAGAATTTCTTTAAGCCCCTACATCCTCCTCTTTATATGATGTGGTGAAAGAGCACTACAACAAAAAGTCATAAACCCCTTAACCAGTTCTTTTCCCACCGAGGGCTGATTTATGGAAACCCACCTAAAAATAAGCGAGGTATTATCTGTGGGTCGTGGAACCTGGCCTTGCTGCCAGCTCACAGGGACCAGGCATGAGGGCCGGAAGCCTGGGGAGGAGCTCTTTCTTGAATTCTTGACGTTAAGCCCTCAAGCACAACCTCGGTGCTTCCATTGTTTCCCCATGAGCCCTTAGCAAACGTCCCCTTTCCTTTGTCCCTGGGAGAAGGCTCCTTCCGAATTTACCAAATTCCCTGAGGGACAAGCAGCTGACAGCCACTGGGGTCTCCCTCACCTCCCCCCACGAAAAGTGCATAGGATTCACTGACATCTTTACACCTGGCGCTGGAGACTCGGGGCGCGGTACCAGCTGGCACGGACGCCGACACGCCATCGCTGCTGAGGGGGGGGGACACGGACACCGCCCAGCCGACACTGGCGGGCTCCACCGACCCTGACGCCCGTACTCTGCTCTTTCTCTGCCTATTTCGGGCAAAACTGGGACAAACGCAGGTGGACATTTTGAAGGCGAAGGCTGCTTGAAATGGACCGTACGTATCACTTTGTCCTTAATCACGTTGCCAGGGCCTTTCCCCCAAGAAAATTGTCCACCATTCTTCGGAACAAAGGACTGAAAAGACACTTTAAACATCGATGAAAGGCAAAATCAGCTCCCGTTTCGGGCCGCCTGGCGTTGGGACCGTCCTTGGGGAGCGGGGAGAGGGGGCGGGGAGGCCGAGCTGCAGGGGGAGGGCGGCCTCCTCTCTCTGGGGTGCAGCCAAGGTCCTTCTGGCTCTGGCGGGGTACGGGAGGACGTCAATCGGTCATCGATGGCGGCGCTCCCTCCTATCTGCTTTTCGGCCATTTTCACCGCGGTGGCATTAGCCAAGAAACGATTAGAACCGGGCGGGCGGAGGCCCCGCAGGATGTCCGTGCGTGGACTCGCACTCCGACCAGCCAAAATGGCCACTTTCACTTGGCCGGGGACCGCAGGCCCTGCCACTAAGCCATCTAAAAGCAGGCAGCCGGAAAGACTGCCGGGACGCGACCAGAGGGCACCCCACCCCCTACCTCCGACTCCCGCTGTCACGTCGGGGGAGGGGGGACGACCGCCCGCCCTGCCAACCCCGCCAACGGTCGAAAGGGAGGTGCCAAGTCGCAGACCGCGGGAGGTTCTTAAAGCCCTAGCAGCTTTTCCTCGTCCGTGAACTCGGATGGGCCCAAGGACGGACCCATTTGTGCACATTTCGACTAGCCTGTCTTTTTTGTTTTGTTTTTACACCCCCTCCTCCCTTAGATATGAAAGACTGGTACAGCTTAGTTCACAAGTCAAGCTTCAAACACTGTGTCAAAACCTCAGGAATTAGTGACTTGGACCTTTGGCTCTGTCTTGGCCGGGAGGCACTTCTCAGCATTGGTCCCAATTTTATACAGGTGGTAGGGGATGGTGGGGTGGTGGTGGTGGTGGTGAGGTGGGGGGAGTATCTTTCTGGCTTTAGGCAAGGTGCATTCCTGATAGTCCTGAATCCCAACCACAAGTCATCATGTACCTGGTGACCATGGTGACCAAGAGCTGTCTCATCTTTGATGGTTGAGCACATCGGGCCTTTTCTTGCCCCATCTGACCATGTGCTACTGCTCTGAGCATTGTCACAAATATTGCATGAGGGAATCCTGGAGACCCATACTTTATAGATCCCTTCCTGCCCCGAAAAGCACCAACATTCTGCTTCTGGGCCAGTTGACAGCAATGTAAGACCGATTTAAGGTGCCTTGGCCCAATGCTTCAGGGCTAATCCCCTTTGGATGGCACCCTTTACTCTGTAAAGTGGCAGTGGGATGAGCCTTGTAACCCAAAAATCCTCCTTCCGTGTGCAGGCACAGAGGCCTGACTGACTCCAGGACACTTACATGAACTGAAGGGTATTCAAGTGCTCACAAACGGAGCACTGCTGTATAGATCCCAAGATCCCTCTGGTGTTGGCTATCAGGTGAGAAAGACCAGCCAATACTGCATGTCATCAAAGAACATAGCCCCATGTTTGGTGTTCTAACAAACTCAGGAGTTACATCATTGCTTTCTTTAACCTTGGTGCAGGTCTGCTCATTGATCTAAATACACCCGTGCTCATAGGCTATGGCTGAGTTGAACATGGCCTCTGCACTGTTGCAGTGGCCGGAGGGTCTGTGCCCCTCATTTCAACTAGTCCCTCGGGGGAACCTGGCTCAGCAGGCGTTGGCTAGTTATTGTTACTGTCCATACAGTGCATACAGTCCTGCCTTTAGCCCAGGCTTTTCATCTTTGAAGAAGAGGCATAAACCTCAGATTGCAACATTTCTGGGTTTACACTGAAGGTGTTTGTTCTCAGGACACCCAGACTCAGATGATTGACTTTAAAGATGTCACATTTGACCAATAGCTTGCACTAGGTTTGGGGGCTCTTCTCCATTATCTGGAAAGTTCCTCACTGAGGAGCCTAACCCACTTCTCATTTCTTGGCTTGCTGTGTTCCAGGACCCTCTCTCCCCAAAAGAAAAGCCAGGCTGAGCGCTGCATTCTCAGAACTTTCTATTTTACTTCTGTTGATGAACAACATCTTTCCTGGCTAATGCCACAAACCGAGGTGAAAAGTCCGGGTAGTGGGCAAGAGTCTCCACTTAAGCCTCCTTCTAAAGTGCCAGGGTAAAAGTTCGCGGGCGCCCCGCCTAGCGTTACCTCGCTACTTTCCCCTGCTTCTCAGAGTGGTTCAGCCCAGGCACCTCCGACGCCCCGCCCATGCTCCTCCCAATCCCCCCGCGCGACCCGTACATTGGCGCGCGGCTCGGGGGGGGGCGGAGCCCGGGCCGGGCGCGCGCGGCAGTCGCTCTATAAATAGTGGGCCGCACCAGCCGCGGCCTCATTCGGTCCTGGCCGTCCTGCAGAGTCGCTTTGCTTCCTGCCTCCGCAGCCGTGTCCGCAGCTTCCGCCTCGCCTCGCCCCAGCTCTGTTCCCGACGCCCATCTTCACTGACCAAAATGAACGGGCAGCTCAACGGCTTCCACGAGGCGTTCATCGAGGAGGGCACCTTCCTCTTCACTTCAGAGTCTGTGGGGGAAGGCCACCCAGGTGAGGCGACGGAGCCCGGAGTAAGGAGAGGGCGGGCCGGGGCCACCTCGGCCGCGGTGGCCGCCCTCTCTGGCTGGGCGGTGGGGAGAGCGTCGGCTGCGCAGCTTCCTCGTGGCGCCGCCGGTGTAGGGCGCGCGCCCGACCCCTCCCATCCGGCCGCGCGGCCCAGCGTGCGGAAGATTCCAGAAAGGCAGAAGGGTGGGGGCTGCGCAGCGTGTGCCCGGGCGGGCCGATCCTCCGCCCTGCCATCCCCAAGGTCTGGAGTGGCCGGCCCGCCCTACGTGCGCGCCACCCGCCGCGAGAGCGCGCGCCCGCATTGCAGCCGCAACCACGTGGCTGCCGCGTGTGGACGCTGGGCGCCGGCCCGCTGGGCTGGAGGCGGCGAGGGGCCCGTGCCCAGACGCCCCGAAAAGCCTATTTTTCGCCTTCCTGGCCGCGGCCGCTACCCCGCGAGAGTCCCGATTTGGGGCCTGCCCCGGCTGGTTACGGCCTGCCCATCAGGGTGACAACCATCCACTGATAACGGTGCGCCTTTGGGCAGGCGCCCCTTATTTGGCCCGTGGGTGAAAGGGATGAATTCGTGCCCGCCTTGGGGCCTTGGGAACGTAACGTTAGCCCAGGGTTTCCTCCACCTTGCCTTCTGTGCACTGTGTCCACTGATCCGCCATCATGGAGATCCGCGTTCTGTGTGAACGCATGACGCTTCTTCTTAACTCCAGGCACCTTCCATCTTGGCGTGAAAAGATCACCTCACGGGTCGTAGAGATCCATCACTGTGCTATTGACACTGTATCCGTCCTTTGTTCGCGGGACCACATCATGTGATGACTGGGGGGTCCATGTCGCTGCAGTCAGTGGGTTGTCCCTGGTGAGGGTTGGCAGGCAGGGGCGGAGCCAGCATCCTGGGGTGTAGAATTGCAGAAGCTCAGGTGTTCTGGGGGTGTGGGTAGGATGGTTATTAGGTTTATTCCAAACCCCACTGAGAATTCATGTGTTCGGCCAGCCTTTGAAAAAATTGACCATTTGAATGGCAGCCTTCAGGCTCGAGCCACTGACTCAGTTGCAATACACATTTGCTTGAATTTTGTTAGGATGGTTATAGAACCTTCAGGAAGTATTTCAGTGGTCATTTTATGTTTCCCTTCCCTCCCAGTTTTTAATAGGCAGCTAGAGATTTGAGGGAGCGTCCAACACTTGGAGCATTTTCTGGTCTCATATGTTTAGTCCCTAATGCTTGAACAAAACATAACTGGTTTTCCCCTTTTGTTTATAAAGTGCTGTGTGGGCTGAGGAGCAAGATAACATTTTCAATAGTTGTATTTATTGTAATCTAAACTAAAATTTCTTTTCCAGGATAATATTTTTTATTTTTATTATGGTTGAGTGGAACCATTGGTCTCTGGATATCAGTAGTGTCAAGGGTTTCCCACAATGTAACTGATCAAAGTTCCCACCTTCCAGGTTTCAAACCATTTTATCCCCAATATAAATTTCAGGGATAAAAAAATGGTAGAAAGTGCATATGTCATCATTGATTAAAAATAACATTGCACCAAGTCAGTTGTGACCCGCTAGGAGCACTCCTGTTGGGATTTACGGTGACTTGCCCTGCTAACTCCAAAGCCAGCAGTTCCAAACCACCAGCTGTTGAGCAAGTGAAAACGGCTTCCCACACCTCAAAAGTCTCAGAAACCAACAAGAGCAGTTTTGTGCTGTCCTACAGGGTCTCTGAGTCCAGAATTGACTGGATGACAATGAACTTGAAGCAGTGACCGTGCTCCCTCTCCTCTGAACTGCCCTCCCCTAATGGGTTAGGGTATATTAGACATGCAAGGTGTTCTGGCTTAGCAGAACTGAGGGCTTGTGCAACTCAATGAAGGTCTTGGTGTCAAGTTTTCAAGTAACATCCAGCACTTCAGGCAAATGGCTTCTGGAACTGCAGGGCCATAATTAGGCAAGAATTACCTCCAGAGATCTTTAGGATTACAGAGGATCATGCATGAACTGCCTAAGGATGAAAAACAAAACATTGAAGAATTGAGCTTGCAATGTTACTTTTTCAGATAAGATTTGTGACCAGATCAGTGATGCTGTCCTTGATGCCCACCTTCACCAGGACCCTGATGCCAAAGTGGCATGTGGTAAGTTCAGAACATGTACTTATTTACTACTGATGAAAAGCTAATACAGTTGTTTTATATATAAAAGTAAACTTTCTGAATGTCTCTTATAGAGACTGTTACTAAAACTGGAATGATTCTTCTTGCTGGGGAAATTACATCCAGAGCTGCTGTTGACTACCAGAAAATAGTTCGTGAAACCATTAAGCACATTGGCTATGATGATTCTACCAAAGGTGAGTTTGTAGTGAGTTGCCTTTTCTAAACCTTCCAATTTACTTCAGCTCACTAGTTCTAGAATGTTTTGCTAGTCATAAGCTTCTGTTCCATAGTTTTAGTGTACCGTCTCTGTTTTTCGTTAAGTACCAAATGTTGGGGTGCAATAATTGAAGTCTTTAGCAGCAGTTGGAATTCTAAAAAGTTGTTGTGGAAAGGGGGTATTGGTATAACTTTGGTTTTTGAAACAAAGCCTTTTTCTGCTTAAAGGGTTTGACTACAAGACTTGTAATGTTCTGGTGGCTTTGGAGCAACAGTCCCCAGATATTGCTCAAGGGGTTCACCTTGACCGGAATGAGGAGGATATAGGTGCAGGAGACCAGGTATTTCATTTTAGCTTCTACTTGCAGTTCTTGTGACAATAAAATTCTGAAGCTCCTGTTGACCGATCAACGACTTCCCTTTTTAGGGCTTGATGTTTGGCTATGCCACTGACGAAACGGAGGAATGTATGCCTTTAACCATTGTCTTAGCACACAAGCTCAATGCCAAACTTGCTGAACTACGTCGCAATGGCACCTTACCTTGGTTACGCCCAGATTCTAAAACTCAGGTAAGTGGGATTAGCAAGTTCTGTGAAGACTCATTTGTTAGCCTGGCACAGAAGATCCAAGTCTTTCATTGAATTATAGCTGATTACTACTGGAGGGTGGGGTGGGCGTGGATTGCTCCTTACTCTCCTTAGGCTGTGTTTGGGGAAGGAACTGAGCACAAAGCTTTTGTCTAGTGTACAACTCATCTGAGGTGTGTGTTCTTCCAGGTGACTGTGCAGTACATGCAGGATCGAGGTGCTGTGCTGCCCATCAGAGTCCACACAATTGTTATATCAGTTCAGCATGATGAAGATGTTTGTCTGGATGAGATGAGGGATGCCCTGAAGGAGAAAGTCATTAAAGCCGTTGTTCCTGCAAAGTATCTTGATGAGGACACAATCTACCACCTACAGCCTAGTGGCAGATTTGTTATTGGGGGGCCTCAGGTAAGGCCTCAGAATGGCACTGTGTTCTTTCAGAGCTAGCTATCACCACTTAGTTCCCCAGTCTTCGGAATCTCACACTGTGATTCCTGAGGCCGACTTGCTCAGTGATGTACAATGAACATTTAGCAACTTGATCTAGAAACATTGGATGCCAATGATACCTAAAGTGACTTAATTCTGCAATTTTCAGGGTGATGCTGGTTTGACTGGCCGGAAGATCATTGTGGACACTTATGGAGGCTGGGGAGCTCACGGAGGAGGCGCATTTTCAGGAAAGGATTATACCAAGGTGGACCGCTCAGCTGCTTATGCTGCCCGTTGGGTGGCAAAATCCCTCGTCAAAGGAGGTCTTTGCCGAAGGGTTCTTGTGCAGGTGTGTGTTCTGCTCTGTCATTAGGGAATTTATAGTCATGTAAGCGCAGCAGCGGAGGGGGGATAATACACCTTATTGCAGAAGTGTGTGGGTCTTTGGATCACTGACTTGTGATATCTGAATTCCTCTAGGTCTCTTATGCTATTGGAGTTGCTCACCCATTATCGATTTCCATTTTCCATTATGGTACCTCTCAGAAGAGTGAGAGAGAGCTATTAGATATTGTGAAGAAGAATTTTGACCTCCGCCCTGGAGTCATTGTCAGGTAAAGATGGTAAAGTCTGTTGCTAGTGAAAACACTGAGGGTGTGGGAGTGTACTGCATACTACTTAGATCTATCTAGAGGGAAAAGTGAATGACTCTTTGCCAGGGTAAAACTTGGTTTTTTAAAGTTCTAGAAGCATAAGGTTATACATAGATTGTCTTCGTTGAAGCCTTAGCTTATTTTAAAAATCTCTAAAATCGTGCACCATGGCTTAGACTAACCAGCAATCCTTTAGTGTGATAGTGGGCTTTTGGCTACTTTAGGGTGTTTACTTAGAAAAAACCTGTAAGTTAAGTGACATGGTGTAGGCTATTTGAGAAAACACGGTAGGGTGGGACAGTGGGACATTGGTAAGTATTCCATGGTCTCAGATGAGCTTTTGACATTTGAAATTCCTCAGGATACTGACAAGCTTTTTTGTATTTGTTGAGCAAGTGATGGAAAAACAACTAGTTACTGATAAAGGACTACAAGTTTGGCCACCAGGGAAGTAACACACTTTTGCCACAGACTTTTTTCCTAGCCTAACGCAGAGAACTGACCCCACTTGCCAGAGCTCTTGAACACGGGTCTTGCTGATTGTTGTGCTTTCTTTCAAATGAATGCTACATATTAAGTTACGGACTTGTATATTCCAGGGATCTGGATCTGAAGAAGCCAATTTATCAGAGGACTGCAGCCTATGGCCACTTTGGCAGGGACAGCTTCCCCTGGGAAGTGCCCAAAAAGCTTAAATATTGAAAAAGTGTTAGCCTTTTTTCCCCAGACTTGTTGGCGTAGGCTACAGAGAAGCCTTCAAGCTCTGAGGGAAAGGGCACCCCCTTCCTAAATTTTTCCTGTCCTCTTTCAGCTCCTGACCAGTTGCAGTCACTCTATAGTCAATGACGTGCATTTTAGCTATTGTGGGGGACTGACTGTAAGTTGGGCTTGCTACTCTGTCCCTGGTGTTTGTTCACCATTATGAATTTAGTGAGCATAGGTGATCCATGTAACTGCCTAGAAACAGACAACATTGTAGTAATTAGTGCTTTGAAATTGAGGCTTTGTGCCCTATCACCCAACCTTCTAAAATCCTAATTGCATTGACTTCCCACCCAATGGTGAAATGCCCTTGTCATGTGCACGTAAAGTATTCGTAGTTCCATTATTGCCTGTCTGGCACTGCCATAGCCCTGTCAGCATGAACTTGTTATGTCTTGAGCTCTATTACGAATGTGAAGCCCTCCCTTTCACTTGACCCATTTCTAATTATGTAGTTCTTTGTCAGGGTGGACTTCCCGTCCGATCAGTCTCGCATGTAACGCAAGTGCTAGTTGGAGCTCTAGCCTGACGTCCTAAGGAGAAAGGGCAGTTTCCATCGTAAAACCCTCTCCTGGTGCTTATGCTCTTAACCGTCACCGCTTTAAGAGCACCAAATCTTCACTGTCGGCTGTCTTGGAGGACGTACGTAATAAGGTTTTTATTTAGTACACCAATCCTATGCACGGGTTGAGCACTAGCCAAACCTCACCAAATCTTTGCCCTAGAAAAAACAGGCGCTTGGCACCCTTGATGTCAGAGAAGTAGCAGGGGTAGTACCTGAAGGTCTGTAAGTTGCACACTTTGGTACCAGATAACTTTTTTTTTCTTTATAAGAAAGACTGAATACTCCACACTGCACAATAACTCCTCCAAGGGTTTTAACTTTGTTTTATTTTCAAACCAGGTCCCATGAGCTTTTTCTGAACAGCTGGTGTAGCTACAGAGAAACCAGCTCCCTTCAGAGAGCTTTTGGCAGGGAGGAGGAAATCCCTTCATACTTGAACATTTTCTAATTGCTTATTTATTGTATTCTGGGGTATGGCGTAAGTACAGAGAAGCCCTCACCTCAGATGGCAGTTTTTAAAAGTTTTTTTTTTTTCCCTTGGCACCATAATTCCTTTTACAACATGTTTCCAGCATTCCCAGGTAGGCCAAGGTGTCCTACAGAAAAGCCTTGGGTTAGACCTACAGGGGGTCTGGCTGGTGTTAAAACAGAAGGGAGGGCAGAGCTGGGGCAGCTGGCCATGGAGAGGCTGACTTGGCTGGTGTGGTACAGAGAAGCCAGCTTGTTTACATGCTCGCTCCATGACTGTTTGCCCTAAGCAGAAAGTGCCTTTCAGGATCTATTTTTGGAGGTGTATTACGTATGTCTGGTTCTCAATTCCAACAGTTTAATGAAGATCTAAATAAAATGCTAGGATCTACCATAACTGTGTCCATTTTTCTTCTAGAAAGGGTTTTGTTAGTTCTTACAACGAAGTATTATACCTTTAGCCTAGGATAATTATATGTTGAATCTTAACCTGTGGCTCGAGAGGAAACACATCATGGACCCAGCTGTATATGTGCTAGTTGAAAGGTCCTAAAGCTTAAAATCCAGAATTAGCACTGTTAGTTTGCCCTGGTCTCCCCGCTGCAGCGGTTATTCAATTTGCATGGCAGCTTCCATGGTATCTTTGAGGGGTAAGCCACAGAATCACAATGGACCACTAGAGGGTGCTGTACTGTGTCATGTCAGCCTTGCAAACTAGGAACTTAAACCATGCTGGTTTAAAGGTTGGGGCCTGATGGAGTAGAAAGATCTGCTGAGTGGTCCTGAGCTCAAGCTGATCTTTAGGTGCTTTCTTATGGGACACAATCTTCAGCCAACCCTAGTTTTGACAAGAGCTGTAAGGGACAGGATTATAATCTGGAAGGGAAGCCTGAAGGTATGTGTACTATTTTTACCTGGTAGTCCATGACACCACACCACTACCAGCTTGGGCAGTGGGCCACTTAGCACAGTTGATAACAGTCAATGGAGGATCTGCTCTGTCTTAACAACCCAAGTTGATGTTGGCTCTATGATTTGAGGATGTAAGCAAAAGCTTCCATCTTGCACCTGCCTCGAATTACTTGCTCCAAGAAGCTACAAACTCCCTGCCATTGAGGCCTGCCTTGGAGAGCCTGTAGGACTGCCCTATGGGTTCCTGAAACGTGGGCCTAGAAAGATGCCTCATTCCATAGAGCTGCTGATTTCAACCCAACTTTGGGTTAGTCTGACCCACTGTGCCACCAGCAGCCACCAGTGTGACAGCCAAGAAGTCTCCCTCTGACCTCAGGAGCCTTTGTAGGGAGTTAGAACTGAAGCAAAGGCTTAAGATGGCAGATGATGACAGCTGGTGGGAGCTAAGTGGGAAAGGAATGTGGGTGAGGAGTTTCATTTTGTGGAGAAAATATTTGGCTGACCAGGTAACTGGCATTGAGAATCCTGTAGCTTGGAGAGAACAAAGATCAAACAGCTGCAGCCTGATTGCTCCTGGAATCAGAACACTTTGACCAGCACTTGGATACACTGCCTTTTTAAAGTGCCCAGTATTTTCATGGGGAATGGGTGTCAGAGGTGGAATGCTCACCATGGGAAGGGCAACTTCTCCCCAAAGTTTAGAGCTTACCTTTGTAGTACAGTCAAAACAAGAGCTTAAAGGGAACAGGAGATGCTGACCCCAGTGTTAAGGCTTAGGTGTAGTGTGACTGAGAATTTGCAAAGATAAAATTCTGTGTCTATTCCAGGAAGTCACCTAGGGTTAACCTGCACTACCTTAATAATGGCCCCGTCCTAGCTACAGTCCAATGTGAGAAAATACAGGAAGTTGGAGTGAAGTAAGATTCAAGAGAAGTTGGGACTTGAAAAGGAGGAAAAGCAAGGCTTTTTAAAGCGATGGATTGGTCGGAAAAGCTATTCACTAATACAGGAGAAACGGGTAACTAGGTATAATTGGCATCCAGCTTTGCTCCTTCACTATTTGCAGAGACAAGAAATAGCTTTATGTCAGCCTGTCATCGCCATCTTGGCGGGGAGGGGTAGAGAAAGATTTTGAGGCACTGGGAGGAATGGGGTTAGTGGCTACTGAGAAGGCATCCTGTAACCCTTTCTGAAACAATGAGTCCATGAACTCTTCGGCAGGATGGTGCCCCCTGCTGGAAACAATCAGCCATACTCCCAACCAGGTCCACAGGGACATGCACCAGAGGGACAGCCTGGTGAGCAAGACAGGAAAGGGTCCTCCTGCTCTGCTCCCATGGCCCACCTCTGCTGGAAGCACTCATTGATGGAGACCCAAATATCAAAGTAGATCTGGGGCTCAGTGACATTGTACTTGGGAAGCAGCTGGCTCAGACAAGTGGCATATTGCTTCAGCATGTCTGCGTGGTCCTTCCAGCGCCGGTTCTGGGTGAACACCTGCCCCAAACCACACATTAGTCCCCTCTCGTGGTTCTCCACCTCGCGGACAGGGCATGGGGCTCCCAGAAGGAAATGGAACATGCCTTAGCAACGAACTTTCCATTGCTGAGCTAGTGGTACTTAACTTCTCTCTTCTTAAAAAAAAAATATCGTGATAAGATAGCTATTCCATCATAGTGGGCACTTGCCACTATGCCAAATTTTTCATTGCCCACCCCCACCTCCCAGGCACACATAACAAAAACACTACACTTCTTAAGCAGGCACTCCCAGTTCCTCCCACTGGCAACCTCTAAGGTGGGCCTATTCCAGGTCGAGCATGTATGTGGAATGGTACAGTATTTGCCCTTCTGCGTCTGACTTATCTCCCTCGGCAGTGTTTCAGGGTTCACGGGTTGTAGCATGTGTGGGAAGCTCATTCCTCTGCTGGAGGATCCTATACCATGATGGGACCCTGTCCCCAAAGTGCATTCTGTGTGCGTAGTGAGGCCCCCATAGCTCCCTTCTCCCTCGTGGCTATCAGCGATGCTGCTGCTATGGCCAGTCCCGAGTCTAGACGGCAGAATGGCACAAGTTCAAGGAGAGCGGCCTTGACCTATCCTAACCCACAACACAACAGGAATGTCCACCGCCCAGCTGCTGGGAACGAGCCAGAAAGGGGCCACATGTTTTCCTGGACGGAGCCTGTGGGTGGGAGGCAGACCCACGCTCCAGGGGGCTCTGAAGGCCCGGGAGTGTCAAGAGCAGCCATCTCACCCCAGGGTTCAGGTAGCCCAGCTCGCCAGTGCGGCCGTCGCGGTAGGTGATCTTCACGTGCTGGTGGGAGCGGGAATGCACCATCATGTCCCAGGAATAGCCGTACAGCCCATTGGTCCAGTTGTTGTAGCCCTGGGAAGGCCGGGCAGAGGGGAATCGGCTCACACACCATGATTCTCACACTACCAGCGCCTCTGCCTAGAGCAGGCTGCAGGAGCAGCCCATTCTCGGCCTGTGCGGCCCCGGCCCAGCCCTGCGGCCCCACCTGGGTGAGAAAGTGGCTGTAGGGCAGGAAGAGCTGCTCCAGCAGGTAGAGCACGGTGAAGGCCGCCCCCAGCTGATGGCGCAGCCCGGGCTTCCGGCCAACCCCCGCCCAGCTCCTCGTGGACAGGCAGGAAGCACTGGGCTGAGGGGCGGCCTGCAGGGGCAGCAGGTCCTGCAGCCTTTTGGGACAGTGAGACACCAGCTTCCGGGGCCACGCCGGGGAGCAGAAGAGAGGGCTGCTGGCCAGCATGACGTAGGGAAACATCCCTAGGAAGGCAGAGGAGCACGCCCTTCTGAGCTCCCTTCCCTGGAACCAGGGTCACGCCTCTCACCCCTGGCTCTCAGGGAGCCTCGGCCAGGAGTCCCACTTACAACGAAAGGGCATCACTCAGATCCTCGCACTGTCCAGAGATTCCCTACACAGCACAGGGAAGCAGCAGCCCATCCTCTGAGCCCGATTCAATCGTGTGTCACGTGATGACACTAGGCTGCATTCAGCTCCCACTCCAGCCCACCGCCCTTCCCAAGTGGGGCCTCTGGCCAGTCCCTGGCTGCCGAGCTGCGGCTCCTGTCTGCCACCTGGCTGCAGGGACTGACCGATGCTGAAGAGCTGGGAGTTCATGCAGTGGAAGTAGGACACGAAGAGAAGGCCCACGGGCCGGGAGGCATCGAAGAAGAGCAGGAAGCCAGCGGAGAGGTCGAGCAGCAGTCCACACCAGTGCACCACCAGCAGGCTGGTCATCTCCTCGGACAGCACCAGTCTGCAGACCCCAGAGGCAAGGGTCAGCCCCCGGCCACCTTCGCACGCACAGCCCATTTCCGGCCAGTCACACCTCTGCTACCCCTGTCCTCCACACCCCATGTGCGGGGAGGAACAAAACGGCCTCAGGTATCTAATCCACTGTACACTCTCCCAGCCCTTATCATTTCCGGACACTCAGGGGCCATGTGTTCCCAGTATGCCTTGCCCAGTAAGCAGGACAGTTCTTTCAGGGAAAAATTCGGACTGAGATACGTCTGTGTGTGGCAGACTTCCTTACAGAGATGGTGAGTGAGGGTCAACTTTAAATGAAAGGCGAATAAAATGTTGAGGAACTGGGGCCTAAGAGGGAAAGACCTCAGTTTAAGCCCAGACTTGCACAGACCACACTTGGAGTTCAGGCATATGTGGATTGGCTGTCACTCAGCCCATGCCCCGTATCCCACAGGTGCTCCCAGGCCAACCAAGACTGGGGCACCAACACCAGTAAAGCGTAGGCTGCTTTGTCCACTGGGATGTCTGCAGAGGGGAATCATTAATATTAATTTCCCTGTCTCAGACCCCCCCAGCACATTTCAAGGCTAGTGAGTCCAATACTGGACAGTGCAGATAAAATGTTTCCACCCTCAGGGAAAGCTTAATTGTGCAGGGGGAAACTGAACTTCCTCTTACAAAGGAAGCCTTGATGGAGAAATGTTACCAGCTTTGGGGGAATCCAGGGTAGAAGTGACCTATTCAATCCATCTTTCAGCAAATCCTTGCCACCAATATATCTCAGGCCCTGATTCCATCGAAGTGAGCAGCTGTTGTCTCACTAAGTGCCTTCAAGTCGGTTTCACTCACAGAGCCCCTCCGCACAGCAGAGGGAAGCCTACCCCCCGTGGTGCCATCCCCCACATTCTCATGTGGGATCCACTGTGGAAGCCACTGTGTCCTGCGTCTTGTGAGGAGCTTCCTCTTTGTCGCTGCCCCGCTCCTTTAGCAAGCCTGAAACCTTGACCAGGGCCTGGTCTCTCCTGGCAACGTGTCCAAATGACATGAGACGAATCTCAGCATCCTTGCCACTAAGGAGCATCTGGCTGTACTTCTTCCAGGTTTGATTTGTGGGTTCTCTTGGCAGTCCACGGTCCTTTCAATATTCTTTGTCGGCATCATAATTCGAATTCATCGATTCTCCTTTGTTCTTCCTTTTTCAATGTCCAACTTTCACATGTATATGAGGCGATTGAAAACCAAAAACCATGGTTTGGGTCAGGTGCACCTTAGTCCTCTAAGTCACATCTGTACCTGTATCATAGGTCTGGTAGGTGCAATTGTACAGCGATAATAAGTAAAGCTTATAGTAAAGTCATAAAGAGGATGAGAGATAGAAGAGAGATTGAAATAATGGAGTCAGACACAATTCATGGTAGCAATGCTCCCCTCAGCCTGACTTGGTGATCCACGTGGAGAGAGTTGTTTAATGCTAACGAAGGCTTTTATATTCTCTGGGGACATGCAAGCCCCCTAATTACAGGTGAAGAACTAAGTCACAGGAAAGGGTTGTGTTATAGGCAATACAGTAACGGAACGGGGTGGTCTAGGGGTATACACGCGATAGGAAGAGGAGGGATTGGGCGTATACATGTGGCAAGATGGGCGGATCCTAGATTCAAGATGGCAGCCTAACTTGGATGTCACTGTGCTGGTTTGACCTCTTCCCTGCCACAACTGATAGAGACCATTATCAGTAGGGTGTGAACTCCACCTACAGGAACCAAATGGATGACTGCAAGCCTCTAGAGAGAAGCAACCCATTGTCCTTAACAGCAGGGATGGGCCCTATCCTTGTCTGGCGACTGATTGCATTCAGGGAGGATGTCTCTAAGTATCTGATCTCCCCCCCATATGCTGGCATAAAGCCCCTAATGTTTAGCATGTCTTTGGGGGAGACAAAGCTGGGGGAAAGTCTTTATAATTCCACAGTTGTCAACCCTTTAAAGAGGTCTTGTGCAGCAATGTGCTTCACCAGCACCGTAATCCATCCGTATCCATTCTTCTTCAGCCGTCCTTCCTCAAAGTCCGATTCAGGCAGTAGACGGTCTCTTACTTGGAAGAGGCTCTAAGTGCCTGAGCCCAGACAGGGGGACAGGGACGACCTCTAGAGAAGATGATATTTAAGTTCACACCTGCAGGTGAAGGAGGCATAGTTAAGCCAAGTTGCTCACCATACCAAGCTCTTTTTTCTTTTGCCCTCAGGGACAAAGATACACACGTTGCCCTCACTGCTCAGACTTCTCCTCTCTCCCCCAGGGAGGAAAGGAAGGGCTGAACTGTCTTGACTCTTCAAGGGGCTACCTGACCTCAGGCAAACATTCCTCTGGGGCCTGGAGGCAGTAGGACCCAAACTTAATTAGTCCATTAAGTCAAGAGCCCTGGGTTCAGGCCTGTGCACCTTCCCCTTCCATAGATATATGTCAGCTGCAGCAGATGTGGCACCCGCACTTGAGGAGGACAGGATGTCACTAAGCAGTTTCTAGTAACCATCACACTTTGCATCGCCAGCTGCAAGAGATCAGTCTGCAGTTAAAACAAATACTCCTGCATTTGGGAACCTCCAGGGGCCCCAACCACCACTTGTCTGTCACTTTGTCTGACTGTGGCAGCTTGTGGGAGGCTGGGATGCTGGAAATGAATGTCCCTGGTCTTTCCAATGCCAGCAGGTTCATCCAAAGGGAACAAGTTTCAGGGAAACGTCCAGGCTAAGACTATGTTGAAGGAAGAGGCCGTCCATGTCAGAGGAATTAGTCCCTGGAAACATATGGTTAGTATCAAAACATTTCCAGATACTGAAAATCTAATGGATAAACGCATAATATTGTCAGAGAAAGTTCCAAAGATGAAATCTCAGGTCAGAACCCCTCAGACTGTGCCTGAAGAGATGACCACAAAGACATGGATGGAGGAAAGCTGGGGGACCTTCATTTGTGGATGGGGCAAGACTCAAAATGAGAAGAAAGGGCTGCAAACATCAATTAATCATTGGAGTTGTATTGACTGATATTGGTCATTTTGAACCAGACAGTCATCGGGTTTCTAGTATTCAAATTTATGCACAAACCACTAAAGCTAGAGATGAAGAAATTGGAGAATTCTACCAATATGACCTGTCTTGATTGATCAAACATACAATCAAGATGTTTTGGTAAGTATTAGTAACTGGAATGTAAAAGTTGGAGACAAAGGGGAAGAAGGAGCAGTAGTTGGAACATGTGGTCTTCCACATAGAAACAAAGCTGAAGATTGCATGATTGAATTTGCAAGACCAACAGCTTATGCTGGGGCACAAGTCAAGCTTGAGTAAATTCACACAGACTTCCTTCTCTGACCACCATGCCATAAAGCTGGAAATTTTAAAAAAAGAAAACAAGGGCAAATACATGAAAGCTTAACCACGAACTTCTGAAAAAGGACTGGGTTGTGGCCTAAATTAGAGATGAATTAAGGAAGTTTCTAGAAACTAATGAGAATTAGAATACATCATACCAAAACCTATGGGAAACAGCAAAGGCAGTCATCACAGGATGCTTGGTAATGATAAATGCACATATGAAGAAGGAAGATAGACTTAGGGTAATACCCTCTCCCAAAACCTTAGCAGTAACAATTGGACATCCCCTTACAGAAGGGTCACAAGGAAGACAAGAGCCAGTCGGTGTAGTATACATACAACTTTCCTCAAGTTCTTTAATACTTCCTACCCCCTTTGCCCCCCACCCACACACTATAATGATCCCAATTCTACCTTACAAATCCGGCTAGACCAGAGATGTGCATGGGTACAGTTAAGAGCTGTATTCACAGGGAATCCAGGACAGATAAACCTCTCAGGACCAATAATAAGAGTAGTGATACCAGGAGGGAAAGGGGACGGTGGGGGGAGAAAGAGGAAACTGATCACAGTGATCTACATAAAACCCCCTCTCAGGGGGACAGACAACAGAAAGTGGGTGAACGGAGATAGCAGTCGGTGTAAGACATGAAAACAAAAATGTTATAAGTGATCAAGCGTTCATGAGGGAGGGAAGGGGGGTGGGAATGAGCTGATACCAAAGGCTCAAGTAGAAGGAAAATGTTTTGAAAATGATGATGCAACATATGTACAAATGTGCTTGACATAATGGATGGATGGATGGATGGATGGATTGTGATAAGAGGTGTAAGAGCCCCCAATAAAATGATTTCAAAAGACAAAACAAAAAAACAAAAACCTTCAGCAGTTGGAACAAGACAACAGAATAATCCATCGAATAGAAAAAGAAAAGAAATTATAAAAATTAGATGGCAGATAAACAAATGGGTAAAACAATAGAAAGAAATCAACTCAGTAAAAAGCTGGTTCTTTCATCGGAAAGTGTAAGATATGACAAAATAATAATAATTTATAAATTATCAAGGGTTCATGAAGGAGCGGGGAGTTGGTGAGGGAGGGGAAAAATGAGGAGCTGATATTAAGGGCTCAAGCAGAAAGAAAATGTTTTGAGAATGATGATGGCAACAAATGTTACAAATGTGCTTGACACCATGGATGGATGGATGGAAGGATTATGGTAGGAGTTGTATGAGTCCCCAATAAAATGATTTTTTTTAAAAAGGTGGTTTTTTAAAAAGATCAACAGCATCGACAAACCTCTAGCAAACTTAACAAAAGACAGGGAAGCGCAGACACCAATATCCAGGCTAAGGGATGAAACAGGGGACGTGACAATGGATCCCAATGAAATTAAAAGACTAACCACACAGTACTATGAAGGACTGTACTCCAATGAATTCAACAACTTGGAGGACATGGACAGATACCTGGAAAACAAACCCTCCCCTAGTTATCTCACATGGATGTCAACAACCTGAATAGACCTATAGCAATAGTAGAAATAGATAAGAGTGGTAGTTATAATCGTTTGTCAATTTGAGGATTTAGAGTGAAGGGTTGGAGTCTAGGCTGTTAATCAGTTCATAGCCAATGAGGCCTCTGTGTGGGCATGGCCTTCTCCTGAGGATTCTGGGAAATCTGGTATTCCTCCTTGGTGGCAGAAGACACACTCTCTCTGCTCACTCCCTGAGAGAGTGACAAGACACTACTGACAAGACACTTGGCTCTACACTGATATAGCCCATGCCCTCAGAGCAGGAGAAGCCACATGAAACTACCCTGGAGAAGCCATATGGAGACCCCTGCCAGCGCTGAGATGCTTACAATGCCACTAGATCCACAAGATTTCCCCCCACTGGTCTGTGATCTTCCTGCATTCGGCATAATTGCATGTGTTTTGTGAGTCTGAAGAGGACTTTATAGATTGGTATTGGACATATGGACTAATATCAAACTTATGGACTTGATCTGGACTGCACTGGGATGTTTCTCAATATTCAATTATTCTTGTATATAAAGCTCTTTCCTATACACACAATAGTGTCCATGAATTTGTTTCTCCAGTCTACCCAGACTAACATAATAAGTTTATTAAATAACTCCCAACTAAGGAAGGTGACCCAGAGGGCTTCACAGGAGAATTCTACCAAGTATTCAGAGAAGAGCTGACACCAATCTACACTAACTCTTCCAGAAGAGAGAAAAGGACAGTAAACTCCCAAACACTTTTTAGGAAGCTAGTATCACAGTGATACCAAAGTTGGGCAAGAATCCCACAAGAATAGAGAATTAACAAACAATCCTTGAACTAACTACAAGCTTTTCTTTCTTGTGTTGTTGTTTTTTTTGTCATTGGCTTGTTGTTGTTGTTGTTGTTGTTTTGTTGTATATTGTTGCTTGTTTTTGCTCTGTCTTGTTTTTGTGCATGTTATTATCTCCGCAGGTCTGTCTAAATAAGATAGGCTGGATGAA
>NW_022111368.1:41670073-41680518 GCF_000313985.2 Echinops telfairi
GGAAGGGGAAAAAATGAGGAGCTGATGCCAGGGGCTTAAGTGGAGAGCAAATGTTTTGAGAATGATGAGGGCAATGAATGTACAAATGTGCTTTGCACAATTGATGTATGCATGGATTGTGATAAGAGTTGTATGAGCCCTAATAAAATTATTTTTGAAAAACAAGAAAAATAATAGAGAATTACAGGCCGATATCTCTTATGAACATAGATGCAAAAATCCTCAACAAAATTATGGCCAATAGAATACAAAAGTATATAAAAAATAATAATCCCTCATGACCAGGTGGAATTCATACCTGGGATGCAGGGATGGTTCAACATTTGAAAAACCATCAACATTATCCATAAAATTAACAAGAAAAAGGACAAGAACCACATGATAATATCACTAGATGTAGAAAAAGCGTTTGACAACATTCAACACCCATTCCTAATCGACACTCAAGAAGATAGGATTAGAAGGAAATTACCTTCATATAATAAAAACTATACACAAAACCCAAAAATATCCCCACCCAATAAGGGGACCCAACAAGGGTGCCCTTGTCCCCACTTTTATTCAACATCATCCTGAAGGTCCTAGCTAATAATATAAGGCAAGGGAGCATGTCACAGTTATATGCTCGGGGAAAGAAGTGAAATTATCGCTATTTACAGATGATGTGATTTTATGTATTGAGAACCCCAAAGACTCCTGCGGAAGCAGAGAACGGGAAGAGAGTGCATATGGATGAATTCTTTATTCCCATATATTAAGAAGTCTGGCAGGCTGGGGTTCTGGGGTGGCCTCACCCATGTGAGTTGGAGGTGAGTCCCAATCACATTCTCATAATTAATATTCTTCCCCACTATGTCCTCCCATAGTAGCATTACACTAGTTACCTCTTACAAGCACATCGCTATGTAGTCGGCAGCTTTATCTATGGGAGCAGACATGTGCTATTGCTCTCTATGGTCTGAGGACAGCCGCTCCCCCTTACCTGCCCTGGGTACTGGTGTTAGGTTACGCCTCCTATGTACTCAGGGACCTTTAGGGTTAAGGCACAGCCCACTTTATTATGTATGTGCCTGACTATCAAAAGCTATAACATCAGTGGTCTTAAAGGCTTGAAATTAAACAAGCGGCCATCTAGCAGGGAAGCAAAAAAGCCCACATGGAAGAAGACACCAGCATGTGTGATCATGAGGTATCAATGGAAAAAGGTAGTACAAATTCAAAAAGCAGGCATCCAAATTGATATGAATGAGAATGCAAAGTCCGCCAACAAGACAATTGGACGGTCCCTCTTAATAGGGCCTCATGGAATGGAGGATAAATCCAGAGTGCAACGTGGCACTGATGCACCACATAACTATCCTCTACTTATTTTAAGATCTCCTCCCCTTACTATTGTGGTGAGTACCTGATATACCTTATTGGTCATGTTAGACTTGTGCAATCTTCATTTAAGATTGCTCGGTACTCGGTAGTCAAGACAGATGACACCTCAGAGACACTGACAGGAGTTCGTTTCCAGAGGGTATGGGAAATGAGTGGGGTGGGGCGAGGAGAGTTGATAACATTGATGATCATATAACCCCACCAGATGGGATTTACAACAGAACTGTATGAGAAGGGAAAGGATATATTGGAATGAGTAAGATATGTCACTAAAAATAATATTTGAGAGAAAAAAAGAAGTAGTAATCCTCACAATCTGCTGTAACTTGCCTCTGTGAGATTTAACCAAGGGCATGAAGAAAAGTGCATTGGTTTCAGCTGGCTCATAAAGCCCTGAGGGTCCTCTCAGACACAGAGTGACACCAAAATCCGCACACTACAGGTAACAGGTGAGTTCTGGGGACGGTGGTCAGCAGAAAGAACAAACACCAAGACCTTCAAGAACCTTGGGGACAGCTCGACCTCATTCCTACACAAAAGATGACCTCAGCCCAGGTCCTGTCACTCCCCTGCTCTCCTCCATACTATAAAACCTGTTGGCTCGAGATGAGCTGTAAGGTAGTTTTTTAGGATTTTTACCTGCCTCCTTCTCAGATTGTTGGCATTTGAATAAAGTGCTTGTAAAATGATTCAATCCCTGTCTCTGCTTTGTGGTTCAGTATTAACAGGCAGCACAATTTGTTCATTCAGATTTCAGGGTCTCATGATTGTTTTGAAGACAAGTATATCCAACTTAATAATAACTCTCTAACTTTTTAAAAGTTGCATCTAATTTTGTAACCATTACCTAAATGCCACCCCATCCTGAATTTTTACTGAAATTACTTATATGTTCTTAGAAAAACTCCCTGCATTATCTTCTCCTTGGATCACTTAGTTTAGAATTCTCCGGATTTTATGATTCCCAGTTTGCAAACTGTCCTGTCTCTCAATAAAATCTCCTCATGTTTAATTTCAACTAGGCCCTGCCATTCTGCTGTATGACATTGCGTGGTGTCAGAAGTGGGATCCAAAGGAGAGCTGAAGGAGCAACTGCCAGAGGCCTGGAAACCCCGGGCCCAAGTCAAGAAGAAACCCCGGGCCCAACAACTCCCCAAGGGCAAACCAAAGAAGCCCAACCCCCAACCGAAATTCAACCCCCTTGGAAAAAAAACCAAGAAACTTAACGAAGAATGCCCCTCCCTTCAACTCCCCCCTCAAGCCGGCCCAAGAACCGGGCAACAAGGGGCCTCAAGAAAGGCCGTCCAACTTCAAAGAACCCCGAGGCCCCGGAAACCGAAAAACCCCGCCAAGGGTTGAACAAGAAAACCAATAAAAAAACCTCCCGGGGTCAACAAGCCCGGTGCAAAATCCAAGGAAGGATAAGGTGGCCGTGAACAGGTCAGAGCACGAGGCTGGCTGTCAATTGCAAGCAAACTCATACAAAGAAGGCACCCATTGGTCTGTGCAAAACCTGGTCTAAACCCCATAATGTTCCATTCGAGGTGTTTATGACTCAGAGAAAACTAAAAGGCGACTCCCTATGGCCTTTTGCCTCTGGGGCAATCAAGGACAGGGCTCTGTGTTTGGGTGAAAACCATAGATTCTGATAGAAAACAGTAAGTGCAAATTCACAAGGGGAGGTAACAGCTCCTGGTCTGTTCTGTAAAATCCACAGGCTGACGTACGGATCCCAGTTAGCATCACCTGACTGACAATTTTCAAGTCAGTGGCCATTTCAAAATACTTTCTAACGAGAGAGACTCACTCACTGCCATCCAGTTGATGCCAGCTCATAGCAACCCTGTAGGACGGGGTAGAGCTGACCCTGACCCTGTGAGTTTCTGAGACGCTAACTCTTTGTGGGAGTAGAAAGCTCCGTCTTTCTCCTGAGCAGAGGCTGATGGTTTCAAACTGCCGACCTTGCAATTAGCAGCTTGTGGTAGTTACATAATCTGTTATCAATTTGAGACTCTTAAGAGTGAAGGGGGGAAAAAAAAAGAGTGAAGGGGTAGAGTTTATCCAGTCAATCAGGTCGCAGCTTCATGACCTCATTTGGCAACACTAAGGAGATAAATGGCTCACTGGCGGTGGGACACATGTTAACTTCACTCATTCCCTCCACGTTGTTTTAGGGGAAGTTAATGGGAGGGTCTTAGGCCCTCCTGAATGCCCTAAGGCAATGATACCAGGTCCAATGTTTAAAAACCTTTCCCTTCAATTTCAATTTCTAATTCCATGTGGGGGCGCTGTGGTTTCCCCACAACAGCATTCCAGAAGACCCCTCATTTAAAGTACTCAAGTACTCTTTCCTGGTCAGTATGCATTTTTACTCTAGAAATGCAAGGAAACAAAAATTGGCTTAAGCAATTTTCCTTGTTTATAAACCACGGTATATCAGATTTCATCACTGCCTTAATTTCTTCATAATCCTGATCTAGCAACACCTTGAGAATTTATGTTGGACTTTCCTAATAGACATTCCATAGTTCTTTTAGGTAGAGGACCCCAATCATCGCTCTTAGTTTCTGATTTAATCACAGCTTTAGGCTTTTCCTTGCAAATCTGATCAACTCCAGTATCAATTTTAATTCCCTGAGTACTTAGGTTAAAACTTCCTGATAAACGACTCTCTCACTGTCTCACTCTCTCACTGCCTCACTGTCTCCCTCTCTCACTGTCTCCCTCTCTCACTGTCTCACTCTCTCACTGTCTCACTGTCTCACTCACTCACTGCCTCACTCTCTCACTGTCTCACACTCTCACTGCCTCACTCTCTCACTGTCTCACTCTCTCACTGCCTCACTCTCACTGTCTCACTCTCTCACTGTCTCACTGCCTCACTCTCTCACTGTCTCACTCTCTCACTGACTCACTCTCACTGTCTCACTCTCACTGACTCACTCTCTCACTGACTAAAAAAAGAAAAACAAAACAAAAAAACTTCCTGATAAACACTGTAGAGACGCAGCTGCCAGCCCACTTCTGGTCCTCGCTCCCCTCGACTTGCTGCCTGGAGCGACTTCCCTCTCTTGTTCAGGATGGCAACCCTTAAGGACAAGCCAATTGTACCCGCTGCAGAAGAGGCACTGGTTCCAAACAATAAGATCACTGTGGTCCGGGTTGGACAAGCGGGTATGGCATGTGCCATCAGCATTCTGGGAAAGTCCCTGGCTGATGAACTGGCCCTTGTGGATGTTTTGGAAGATAAACTCAAAGGAGAAATGATGGATCTGCAGCATGGGAGCTTATTTCTCCAGGCACCTAAAACCGTAGCGGATAAAGATTCCTCTGTGACGGCCACTTCTAAGACCGTGGTGGTGACTGCAGGAGTCCGTCAGCAAGAGGCGGAGAGTCGGCTCAATCTGGTGCAGAGGAATGTCAATGTCTTCAAGTTCATTATTCCTCAGATCGTCAAGTACAGCCCCGACTGCATCATAATTGTGGTGTCCAACCCAGTGGATATTCTTACATATGTTACCTGGAAACTAAGTGGATTGCCCAAGCACCGTGTGATCGGAAGTGACTGTAACCTGGATTCTGCTGGATTTCGCTATCTGATGGCTGAAAAACTTGGCATTCATCCCAGCAGCTGCCATGGATGGATGTTGGGAGCGCATGGAGACTCGAGTGTGGCCGTGTGGAGTGGCATGAATGTGGCAGGGGCTTCTCTCCAGGAACTGAACTGAGATGGGGACAGACAATGACCGTGAAAATTGGAGAGAAGTGCATAAAATGGTGGTTGAAAGTGCCAATGAAGTCATCAAGCTAAAGCGATACACCAACTGGGCTATTGGATTAAGTGTAGCTGATCTTATTGAATCGATGTTCAAAAATCTCTCCAGGATGCATCCAGTGTCCACGCTGGTGCAGGGGATGTATGGCATTGAGAATGTCTTTCTGAGCCTCCCCTGTATTCTGTATGCTCGGGGCTTGACCCGTGTTATCAACCAGACGCTGAAGGAGGATGAGGTTGCTCAACTCAAGAAGAGTGCAGACACTGTGGGACATCCAGAAGGACCTGAAAGACCAGTGACGTTTGAGTTCTGTGCTATAGAAATGAAAAACGACTATGTGATTAACATGAGCCTTTAGTTATGTTCCTTGTGTATAGATCACAGTTTGCTTTTTTCTTCCTAAATATGGGAATTTTGGCCCACAGGATTAAAGCTCATGCTTGGCTTAATGTTTGCTGTATGGGCCCTTGGAAAATAAAATACTATCGTAGCATGAAAAAAACAACAAAAAACCCCAAAAAAACTGAATTACTTTTTCAATAAGAGGCTCCTGCTTTTTAGAATGAACAAACTGCTGTGAGGGCTTCTGAGCCTTCTCTTGGTTAGTCAAACCAACTGCAGGGAGAACAGAGGCTGAGGTTCTGCAAATTTGGCTAGGTGGGTCTCCTGCCGTGAAGCTGGGTGATACCCGCAGTTTCTCTCTAACATCTCTGATACGGCAGGCAGACACCTTGCCTCCCATGCTCTGCGGGCGGGGTCTGTAGCAAGCTCCTTCCACCATAATTCAAAGATCACAATTCTTCTTCCGTCTCTCTTGGTTATTGTCCAGCTTTCACATGCAGGTGAGATGACTGAAAACACCGTGGCTTGGGTCAGGTGCACTTCAGTCATCAAAGGGACATCTTGGTTTTTTCACACTTAAAAGAGGTCTTTTGACCAAATTACACGCCCCTTTCACAAAGCACCATGACCCTTTATATCTTTGTTCACGTGGCTCTCTCTCACGATGAATGAAGGTCTTGCTTTGCCCATCATTGCCAATGGAAGTTCTATTCAAACTTCACAATGTGACTTCCAGGACTGTGGGGTGTATAGAACTGGAAAAGAGTGTGTATGGATGAAACCTTTATTCTCAAATATTAAGAAGCCTGGCAAGCTGGGTTTCTGGTGGGGAGGGAGCCCTTCACTCTTGTGAGTTGGGGTGAGTCCCAATCACATTCTCATAATTAATGTTCTTCCCCTCTATGTCCTCCCATAGTAGCGCTACATTAGTTACCTCTTACAAGCACATTGCTATGTAGTCGGCAGCTTTATCTATGGGAGCAGACATGTGCTATTGCTCTATATGGTCTGAAGACAGCCGCTCCCCCTTACCTGCCCTGGGTACTGGTGTTAGGTTACTCTTCTAATGTACTCAGGAACCTATAGGGTTAAGGTACAGCCCACTCTGTACATACGTGGGGTCAGGGGGCTTGCACGCACGCCCCTCCCCCCGCCCCCAGTGTATATAAGTCTTGGTAGGAAATATATTCTCTCTCTCTCTCTGCATGGTCCTGGCTCCTGAAGTCATGGAGGTCCCGGACATGATCACTTGCATGCCTTATCTTGTCTGATGTCTGTAATTTTACCCCTCAATTGCACCACCGCCCCTTGGATCCACTCGATTGTGGGGCTGGTACCCCACACCTGACATCTTTCCTATTTCCCCACTTCACTTCTTCCTCTTCTGATCGGCCACCGTGCGTTATCTCTTTTTTAATAGAATTTATCAGACACTTTGCCATTAACCACTGATACATTTGACTTCTCTGACAGATTCTAACCTCCATGAAGACAGGCGATGTCTCACTTAAGTAACTCTTGAAATGTATAATCCAGGCACCACACTCACTAAAGGCTTGAGGAATTGAATTGGGAGGTATTTTTTACAGTACAGAGCGAAAGATACTTTTCATTAGAAAATACACAAGAAGAAATTGCTTTTCTAAGAGGAATGTTAAACGCCACGAGTCTTTGTCCATGGGTCCTGAAAGGATAAACTGGAGGCCAGTCCCTGGAACAGAAACTAGTTGAAACCGTGCGGTGGAGAAGCAGTGAGTTAGCGCAGCTCATTTATTACCGTGGGGGTGAAGCTCAGAGAACACCAAGGTGCTGACACTCTGAACAGGATGACTTCAGCCCTAAACCAAACTCCACTTTAAAGTAAGTGAAGACATTCATTTCCAAAGAAGGCCAGTGTCAAAGGGTGACTGCTCATATAACAGCGAAGAAGACCAGGGTCAGGATGTCTCGATTTCAAATGAAGACTTGCTCACTGCTGGTTATGAAGGTTCCCACGATGGTCTCAGAAGATGCCTTAATTAGCAGACGGTTATGAACAGAACTGACCATGTTATATGAACTTAACCAAACATACAGCCATCGAGTTTTCTGAGTCATTGTGTTGGCTTCCAAAGAGATTTGGCCCGCTTTGATGTTTGGCCCAGAAGTGGTTTGGGTCCTGAATAGCAGAGCTACTGTGACCCCCAACAGTTCTGCCAGTCAACCGCCTCCCTCCCCAGGAGTCTCTGTTTGATGTCTGCTCCTGACACGGTTCTTGTCTTTTGAGACAACAGCTCTTCAGTAGAGTCCTTCAGGTGACAGGGCCACTATTTCTAGTCTAATGCTGTTAGTTGCCATGACGACCAGCTGGCTCTAATTCTCCACGCCAACGTCCTCTGTGCCAGAGTAAAACAGCGCCCGGCCCCATCCCATCTCGTGAATATCGGTATTTTTAGTCCCGGGCGCAGCTATTGTGCAGCGCCTTGTAACATCATGGGGCACATCTTCCAGCACACTAGACGGTGTTCCATTATGAGCCATAAGATTTTCATTGGATAACTTCCAGAAGTATCATATTTTTACATAAATAACATCCCTATCATTCAGTTTTATTATTATTATTGCAAACCACGCAACCCCCGCGCATGTCAGTTTCCTATGTGCACGATACGCGTGGGCGGGTTGTGCCCACGGTAGACCACAGGGCTCTCCTCCAAGTCTGTCTCGGTGCGGAGCTTCCAGACTGAGCGGGATCCCGCTGCTCTCTGAAAGGCCGGTGGAATAGCTTCCACATCACAGCAACACGTATTGCAAGCCACCACCGTGCGGCAAACTGACAGACAGGCTCAAAACACCAAACTCGCGGCAGTCGCGTTACTCGGAGTGACGAGTTGCCATTGCGTTGATTTCAACGCCTAGAGACCCCGCGTGTGCGTGTCAGGGTAGAAGCGCCACCCAGGGCTCTCAGGGGCTGATCCTGCAGACGGAGAGCGTCAGCCTTCTTCCAAGATGCTTCTGAGTGGGCTCCCACCTCCAGCCTTGCTCTTAGCAGCCAAGGTCATTAACACAAGGACCCAGGGAGTGATCCTACCGAGAGATTATTCTACTGTATTCACATTTGCACCGAAAAAGCAAGACGCTGATGACAACAGTGTGACCTAATTGTAGTAGTGGTAATTGTATGCCTCATGGTCACAGTGTGATCTTTAAAAAAAGAACAAATAGTTTTTCTCTGATGAAGAAGTAAAGATGGTTACTTTTATTAAATCTTGGTCCTAGAGGACATGACTCGGGACTCTTTCCTATCAAGCAAGACATGCGACATAGACATACAACATGTCTGTGTGTACATAGCAATGGTTGTCTCATGGCTGTTCCAGGAAAAAGCAATTGTACAATTAACCTGGGAGCTGAACTTCTAATGTCCTTAACTGAAACACCAGTTTGCTTGAGAGAGGTCTGATAGGCTGGGCCAATTGGCAAATTCAAGGTCCAAGCTCTGCTATTGAGTCAAGTTCACCTCATTGGCCCCTAGAGGGCAGGGTGGGGCCGGCCCTGTGGGCTGCCCTGGCTGTAACGTTTTATGAGAGTGGGAGCCTTATCTTTCTCCCTGAAGTGGAGGATGCTTTCTAATGGGGACTGGATGGTTACCAGCCCTACACTGACCCCACTCCACCACCAGGGCCCCAATTTGGCAGATATTTACCCCCAAACGAAAGGAATGAGATTATCTTCAGTGGAAAAAAAGAGAGAGGGCATTAGTTGTCAATGAGAAAATTTGAATTTTCAAATCATAATGAAAAAATTGGAAATTTTTATTGAGAGATCAAGACTTTCCCAATACTTAAAAGACTGAAAAAAAGTGATATTAAAATGTTTCAGTGTTTTGTTATCACAGAATGAAATTTCCACATGTGGACAGCATAACTCAGGGAGCCACTGTTTTATAACCATACGCATGACTGCAAATCAAGCGTGAGGAGGAGTCCATTCAGAGTGTAAGCTGTGCCATGACCATAATGACACAGAGGATAAAGTGCGTTGACAGGGCTGCAAATTCCACATTGCCACCTTTAAAAACTATCGCTTGTACTGTAGGTGTAATGCCCAAGAATAATAGCCTCAGTTTTCCGAAAAGACTGTTAAAGTGCTTTTCCTTTTTCAAGGAAATATCTATGAAATGAAGTTTTTATATTTACTTCGATCAACATAATGTCACGATTCACAGAATACAAAACCAGCTATCCGATGTCTTCAATTAAACCAGACACTTACAGAAATTTATATGTAAACAAAGAGCCCTGGTGGCACAGTGGTGAGGTGTTGGGCAGCTGATCACAAGGTCAGCAGTTCAAATCCACCCCCTGCTTGCTTGGTGAAAGATGAGGCTGTCTATTCCTGTACCGTTTACAGGCTTCAAAATCCTGTATCAGGTCTCTCTGGGTTGGAATCAACTAGATGGTTGGGTTTGATTTGGATATGTAAAGCAATACCAGTTTTCTCATCTTTCTTCCTTTATTTTTGGTGGAAAATATATTTATTTTCATTAAAAGAGATTTATGTAAATATGTAATGTGTTTATTATCAATACATTTAAAAATGTATTAGTGTAAATATTTGGCACGATAGATGTTTAAAGATAATCCCCCTTTAAACCCTCTTTATTTATTAGCATGTATTTATTGTGAATTAGGTGAAGGTGTGCAGAGCAGATCATCGGCTTCACATTCACCGATTCAGACCCCTTATGTGTCAACTCATGGAGTGCAATGCAAGTACCAGCGCTGATCCTGCTTCCTCACTGTTTCCTGCTCCCTTTCTTTTTTTAATCATTAGGGGCTCATACGACTCTTATCACAATCCATACAGACATCAATTGTGTAAAGCACATTTGTATATTTGTTACCCTCATCATTCTCAAAACATTTGCCCATTAGTAGGCCACTGGAGATCCCCTTGCAGAGG
>NW_022111368.1:41681279-41696510 GCF_000313985.2 Echinops telfairi
AAAAGAATAGACACAATAAAGAACATTTATTTCTCCTAAAAAAAAACAAAAACATTTGCTCTCCACGCAAGCCCCTGGCATCAGGTCCTCATTTTTCCCCCTCCCTCTCCGTTCCCCCCTCCCTCATGAACCCTTGATGATTTATAAATTATTATTTTGTCATATCTTCCCTTTCAACCCTCTTTCCTAGCCTGTGGGCCACGGTCAGCTCACAAACATCCTCCCTGCTGCCAGACTGCTGTCTCCCCACAGCATAGGGGTGGGCCTATTCCCTGCTGCTGGGGACAATGGACAGGCTCCAGTAGGAGGAGTTTACACCCTACTGATAATGGTTCCTATGGAGACCCAGGGAACAGGTCAAAGTTAAACTGCCATCTGAAATCTAGGATCTGCCCATTTTGTCACATGTATACTCCAATCCCTCCTCTTCCTATTGTGTGTATGTCCCTAGACCACCCCTCTCATTGCTGTATAACCTATAGTGCAACCCACCTATCTCTTAGTTTGTCATCCTTGTAGCTTGCATTTTGCTGTGATGCTGGAAGCTGTGCCACGAGATTTCAAATACCAGCAGTGTCACCGTGGTGGACAGGTTTCAGCAGAGCTTTCAGACTAAGACAAAGTAGGAGGAAAGACCTTCTGAACAACAGTCAATGGAAATCTTTTTTAAAAATCATATTATTGGGGACTTGTACTGCTCTTATCATAATCCATACATACATCTATTGTGTCAAGCACATTTGTACATATGCCGCTTTGGTAGTTCTATAATTGTTTGTCAATTTGAGAGGATTAGGAGTGAAGGGATGGAGTCTATCCTGTCAATCAGGGATAGCCAATGAGGCCTCTGTGTGGGCATGGCTTTCTCTTGAGGATTCTGGGAACTCATTCAGTCTTCCTTGAAGGCGGGAGATACTCTCTCTCAGCCCAGTCCCTGCGAGACGTTCTTGTTGACAAGCCACATGGAGACAGGCTGATAGAGCCAAAACCTCGGGACTGGAGAAGCCACGTGGAGACCCCTGCCAGCGCGGAGATGCTTACAATGCCACTGGAGCCACAAGACTTCCCACCCACTGGCCTGTGATCTTCCTGCATTCAGCATCATTGCATGCGTTTCATGAGTTGGAAGAGGACTTTATAGATTGGTATCGGACGTATAGGCTAATGTTGGATTTATGGACTTGGTCTGGACTAGGTTGGGATATTTTCTTAATGTAGAATTACTCTTTAGATAAAGTTCTTTTTATACACATGTCTATAAATTTTGTTTCTCTTGTCCACCCAGACTAACACAGTTGCCATTTTCAAAACATTTTCTTTCTGAGCCCTTAGTATCAGCACATTTTCCCACCTTCTCCACCCTCATGAACTCTTGATAAGTTATAAATTATTTTTTTTCATGTCTTACACTGACCACTGTCTCCCTTCACCCACTTTTCTGTTGTCCGTCCCCCTGGGAGAGGGTTATATGTAGATCATTGTGATTGGTTTCTGCTTTCTCCCCCACGCCTTCCCCTTATCCTCCTGGAATTGTTACTGTAATTATTGGTTCTGAGGGGTTTATCTGTCCTGGATTGTCTGTGTTTCCAGCTTCCATGTACATGCTCTGGTTTAGCCAGATTTGTAAGGCAGAATTGGGGTCATGATAGTTGGGGGGGAAGAAGCATTAAAGAACTAGAGGAAAGTTGTGTGTTTCATCAGTGCTATACTGCACCCTGACTGGCTCGTCTCTTCCTCGTGACCCTTCTGTAAGGGGATGTCCAATTGTCTACAGATTGACTTTGGGTCTCCACTCCACCCTTCCCTTCATTCACATTGATATTTTTCAGTTCTGGGTCTCTGATGCCTGATACCTGATCCCATCAACACCTCATGATCACACAGGCTGGTGTGCTTCTTCCATGTAGGTTTGTTGCTTCTCAGGTCAATGAAAATCTTGTGGATGTATAAGCCACCCTCATTTTTTGTGTAAAGAGTTTTTCTGTACAAGTTAGCAATTCATTTCATTGAGGTTGCCACCCTATACTTGTATAATTCCCTTTTCTCAACAGTGTTTTAAACTCTATACCATTGACCAAATTAATGACACTGGATTAAGTCAGTAGAATTACCTTATGCTCCAGGGGGATGATTGATAATGTTCTCTAACATAAAATGATAATGATGTTTCCAAAGTGAACAAGAGACATACATTAATCATAGATATATGAATAGATTTTGGGATCACACTTATTATAGGCCCAATCCAAGTACAATTAGTTCTTATAACATGGCCCTGCTTGGGGTCTTAAAAGCTGTCTTTGAACAAACAGCTGTCTAAACGAGGCGTCAACTAAGTCCACATGGAAGAAGACGCCAGTCCGTGTAATCCAAGGGTTGTAAATAACGAAATCTGGATCTGAAGCGGGGAATGGCATCAGAAGTTAAATTGAGAACACCTAGTTTGCAGAAGGTTATGGAAGACAGCGGAAACCCCAAATCCATTTCCAGGGTCCACACACAGACAGCGTCCAGTGAATTCTCTGTGTCCATAATCAAGGGAATGTGACTAGCCTTGTCATCAGAGCACAGTAAAGTTGACTGTGGCAGATGGACTTAGGTTAAAATGTAACACTTATTGGACCTCCCTTTTGACTCATTTTAAAGTTGTCTCAATTCTTTTAAGTGAAGGGCAAAATATACTTTCTGGATTAAGACTTTGGGATTAAAGTGTTAATTAAAATTTAGCCCTTATCATTTGATCTCACTTTGACCATTTTAAATTTGTTCTAGTTTTTAATATTTTCTGGTTCTTTTCTACTGCGGTTTTTCTGTTGTTATACTTATTGTTGTTACTTTTGTTTTTATTCACACACACACCGTGCATGTCTTTCTGTATACGACATCCAGGAGAGGTAAATCTACAGCGGTAGTTACTGGATTTCTTAGGGTTTTGGCAAGGAAGGTTTGGGGAACTAACAACGAGTACAAGAAATAAGTAAATGTTCTAAAATGGATTGATTGTACAATCCTTCTTAAGATGGTTGATTTAAATGTGTGTGATTCATATACCAATAAAACTGTTGAAAAAGAAAAGGAAGACTTTGTGGATTAGAATTTTCTCCTATGTGCTTGCTTTGGACATGTGACTAGCAGGGATCAATCAGAGGAGGATATCATACATGAAAGAGAGGGTCAGCAAGGGGAGGGGAGACAGAGTGGCACAATAGCCCCCACAGTGATGGTAACATTTCATTGTCATGTTCATAAGGTTGTCTGGAGTCAAAGTAGATTTAAAGGCGGCGGGTCTGCTGGTGGTTTCAAACTGCTAACCTCGCAGGTAGCATAACCCTTATGCCCCCACAAGCCGCCATAGGAAGAAAGGTGGGCTTTCTGCTCCCTGAACAGCAAGTTTCCACACCCAGACGGCTGAGTCGCATTAACTGGATGGCAGTGTTGGGTTTGTTCGTTTCTAACGACCTAAAGTGGTCATAGTATCAGCGTTTCAGAACCGGTGCTCAGCTTTCTTCCCTCCTTTCCTCCTGACCAATCCCATGCGAAGAACCACCGAGGCGTGTTGGGGGTGCTGTGGATTAAGCGGTGGGCGGCTAAGTCAAAGGCAGTTTGAAGTAACCAAGATGAGCAGTCTCCTTCCCTAAGTGCGCAAAGCCGTGGCCAACGCTGTGGAGTCCTCCTGGGCCAGGGGTCGCTCTGAGCGGTCAACGGCAGGACAGAGAGCTTGGGTTTCTCGGCTCGGAGCTTTCCCACTCTTCCCTCGCACACGCAGTGCCGGTCCCTGCTTCCCCTGCTGCTTCCAAACCCCGGGGCTTTGGGGGTCCAGGAAAGGAGAGGAGAGATTCGCGCTCTGGTGTCCTTTCCGGGCACGTCCACAACGCGCCCTCCCACACCTCTGGGTAAAGTCTATTTGACCGCTAACATTAGGGGGAGGGATCCCAAGGTTCCTACCGCCGCGAACGGCGTAATGAGGGCCGGGAGGGGCCCCAAGAAGTAGGAAACAACGCTTCGGGGTCCTCTAGTGGCGAAAGGATGCAGGTGTGCACCTTGGACAAGATGCGCGCTGCGCTGAGCGACAGGCCGCACCGGGAGCGTTTCCGTGCCTCCGCCGTCATTGGTCACCGGGTAAGAGGACGCCCGACCACGCCCCCACGCCGCCCCGCCCCTCGACCCCTCGCGCCGCCGTGCAGCAAGGGGCCCGGAGCCGCAACGTGAGCGCTTCACGACAGCGTGGCGCTTTTCGGCCCGCCGCGCGCGTGCTGACGTGTCTGGGAGGCGGGGCCCGTGGGAGTGAGCCTGGTGCTGCCTGCTGCTCGGACGCCGACGCCGACCTGTCCCCGCGGGCCATGGCCGTGTCCGCCCGCGCTGCGCGAGCCTCGCCCGGCTCAGGTCTGTTCGTGGTGGACAGAGGGACACTGGTCTCAGGGGGCGAGGTCGGCAAGACCGCCTTTTGGGCCCTGGTGACAGTGCCCTCCGCTTGTAAACGGAGATCGTCCTCTGGGGCGCTTTAAATTGGGGACTGTAATGTGAGAGGGGCTTTGGGGAGAGAACGCACTGCAGAGAGGCTTTTGTGAGAGCTTGTGGTCAGTGGGAGAACGCAGGTGGCAGAAGCCTTGGGGCTAGTGGGGCCATGGTTTTTGTGATTTGTAAGCATCTTTCTCAAGACACACACACACACACATCACTTATTGGTGACGGATCCGAGAGCAACATTACCCCCATTTGTTGGTTGCAGGTAAAGTACAGAAAGACCAGGCTGGACAGACCGCAGAGTCTGGGCAGGGCCGCCGAATGGGGAAACTCTTGGGTTTTGAGTGGACAGATTTGTCCAGCTGGCCGAGGCTGGTGACTCTGCTGAATCGACCCACGGATCCTGCAAACCTGGCAGTCTTCCGTTTTCTCTTTGGTGAGTCCAGTTCCCGGGAGGGGCTGGTTCATTTGGGGGAGGGCAACGGACAGTAGTTTCATGTCTATTTCTTGGTTACTTCGTGTATTTACCTCCCTTCTCAAAGCTGAAGATACCAATAGAATGCAAAAGGTCAAAATCAGCCTTGTCTCATCCTGGTAGGGTGTGATGGGCAGAAAGGCCTTGCTCTGAAGCTGTAGGAAAGGTGGAGGAAGAACAGGGTCCCAGTTTGCTGGGGGCACGAAAGTGCTCAGTAACTGGTAAGTAAGCACTTTAGAGAAACTGGACCGCGGTGACAGGGGCCAGACATTTGGCTGTGGCTCCCTAATTCAGACCTTCCTAACTCTTAGGTGTGTGTGCTTGCAATGAGCTACAATGTGCTGAGATAGGACTCACATTACTCCAGTAGTTTTCAACTGGGTGCACATTGTTTTTAGGGGGCCTTTGGCATTGTCTGGAGACATTTTTAGTTGTTAACTAAAATGAGGGAGAGGGACTTGGTGGCATCTGTGGAGGGCTAGGGGTGGGGCTAGATGTCCCATGATACAAAGGATGACCTCTTCTGACTAAGAATTACTCATGACCATTGAGTGTTGACGCCTAACAGCCATATAGGAAGAGTAGAACTGCCCCATAGGGTTTCCTAAGCTGTAAATCTTTATGAGGGCATACCATCAGCTCTTTTTCTCTCAAGGAGTTGCTGGTGGGGTCATACTGCTGACCTTTCAGCTAGCAGCTAAGCACTTCACCAGTGCATCACCAAGACCGCTTATCAAAGAGTTATGTGGTCTTAAATGTGAATAGTTCTGAGATTGAGAAATCCTTAACTGGAACTAGCTTCCTGACCTGAGTAGCTTTTTTTTGAATCCCAGTGTGTTGTCCAAATAGTAGAGTTTCAAAGTACACTTCACTGCCACGGAGTCGATGCTGACTCATAGTGACCCTATAGGACAGGTAGAACTGCCCCTGTGAGTTTCTGAGACTAACTAGTTACGGTAGTGGACAGCCTCCCCCCACCCGACCCTGGTCTTTCTCCCATCGAAGTGCACAGGAAGCAAAACAGGCTAAGAAGCACCCAAGAGTCCTTTCTGTAGCCTAGTAGAACTACATTTCCAAATCGGCAAGGGGCCCTGAGAAAGTTAATGGAAAAATGGAATGAAAGATAATGGAATTTTTCCATGGACACTTGAAGCCCAGTGGTAACTGTTGAAGCCTAATAGTGTGGATAGCATTCTGTCATGATTTCTCTGGTTTAGTTCTTACTGTACCCCCATGAGGTATTAGGATCCCCTTCCACAAATGGGCAGTTGGCTGAGTGGACATAGTAAGTGTCGGAGATCATACTGCCGGCACAGTGCCTCTTGGGGGGCAGGCATCCGGCCATCATCGTTGACTAGATGAGTAAACGGCAGATCCAGGGTTAGAAAAACTCCCTCCTGCACCCCTGCTTCCCTAGCCAACGCCTAATGGGCCCCTTCTCCCTGCTTTCTCAGGGCTGTTGATGGTGCTGGACATTCCCCAGGAGCGAGGGCTCAGCTCCCTGGACCGCAGGTACCTGGACGGGCTGGAGGTGTGCCGCTTCCCCTTGCTGGATGCCCTGCGCCCGCTGCCACTTGACTGGATGTATCTGGTCTACACCGTCATGTTTCTGGGTGAGGGGACGTCGGGGAGAAGGGCTTCCTGACTGGTCTGCCTGCCCCATAGGGCTACAGAGTGTGCTGGTGACTGACGCAGGCTTTGGCTTCCTTAGGTAGCGTTGTCTTCTGGGACTCACAATGCGATGTGCCATCTGTGTGCGACCCCTTAACTCTTCTTAAAATAGGATTTAATTTTCTTTCCACTTTAGTGGGTTATAGGACACCTGGTGGCTTTTTAAAATTCTGCCCACAGCATGTTCCAGGGAACCTGGGCCTGGGGTGACCCCTTGACCTCTTGATCCTTTCCCTCCCAAATCTCAGGGGCCCTGGGCATGATGCTGGGCCTGTGCTACCGGATAAGCTGTGTGCTGTTCCTGCTGCCTTACTGGTATGTGTTTCTCCTGGACAAGACGTCGTGGAACAACCACTCCTATCTGTATGGTTTGCTGGCCTTTCAGCTGACGTTCATGGATGCCAACCGCTACTGGTATGTGTCTTGGGGGACAGCAGGGAGGGGTGGCCAGGTCAAAATGGTTACCAGAGAGAAGGACCTAGCAAGGCCCTTGAGTTTTCCCAACAAGCATATTTTCACTGATGCTTTGCTTGGTGGAAGCCAAGCCAGTCATTGCTGCTCTTAGCTGTAGCTGTGTTTCCAGCCACACTTATATTTGGCTGTGTTTGGCAGGCGGGAGGGGACAAGGTTGAGACACTTGAAATGGCAAACACCGAAATGGTGCCATTCCCACCCCTTCCCTTTTTCTGCCTCTCCCCGGGTGCTTTGATTTGATCTGCCTTTCCTGCCCTGGCACCTCGTAGAGTAAGAGGTGTAGACTAAAGCCAGGCAGCTGTTTCAGAGCCTTCCAGGGCAGCCATATTGAACAGGGAGCGGAACTTCTCTGTACGAGCCCAGTGGGGTGGAGGTAGAACCCAGACTGGAAGTTTCTCTGAGGCAGGGCTTGGGGAGAGGGAGAGTGTCCACCAGCTCCATAGCCTGCTGCCCTGGGAAAAGTGTCCCTCCCTCTCTTGACTGGAGGACCATCCCAAAGGGGAGGAGATTTGGAGACAGACTGGCAGGTCTGCTGATCTTTAAGGGTCCCTTCCCACTGTTGGCTGAAAAGCAAACATGAGACAGGATGGGGAATAACTGGAAACAACAACGGAAGCGAATACGAAATGTCCTGTGGATCCAGGAGAAACCTTGTCAGACACTGACCTTGTCACTGAATTGTGTCTTTAGTGGGTGTTGCCTTTTACTACCTCTCCCTACCCACAACAAATCCAAACCCATTGCCTTTGACTTAATTCTCACCCCTATTAATGCTACCGGACAGAGTCCATCTGCCCCATAGGGCTTCAGTCTTTACCGAAGCAAGCTGCCTCATCTTTCTCTGGAGCTCCTGGTGGGTTCTCTTGGCAGCAGTTTGAGTGACTACTGGGCCCCAGGGCTCCTGCCAGAACAATGCTCACCGCCAACTCATAGTGACCCTATAGGACAGGGTATAACTGCTGCTGTGTGTTTTCGAGACTAACTCTTTATGGGAATAGAAATCCTCGTCCTTCTCCTGCCGAGTCGCTGGTAGTTTCAAAATGCTGACCTTGCAAACACAGCCCCATAATACACTCACACAAGTACCCCGTTTGGGAACCTTCAAACTCATACAGAGTGGCCAGGCCTGTAGTAGAGAACTAAGGGACGGTTTTGGCCAGGGCATCCAAGTCCAGACCGACCCTCCTGCTGGGACTTCGCTTTTCCAGTTCTGAAACACTAAAACGGAATCTACACTTTAACAAAATCTAAGCGCATCTCCCAGGGATCCAAAAATGTTAAACTGCCCTTTCTGATTCAGTAGGCCGGGAATGGGAACGCAATTTCTCAGCTTGGGATCCAACTACAGTGACCTGGTTTGAAGCCCTGGTTTTGACAGAGCAGCCTGAAAAGTTCCCCTTAAACAATTAAAAATGCCTGTTTGGCGCTGAGCACGTTCCACGTGCTGGGCACTCTCCTTTCTCCCCTTACTGCAACCGCGCGAGGTCTACAGAGTTCTTCCCATTCTGTAAATGAAGAAACTAGAGAAGTGAAGGATTGCCTAAGGGGCCATGCCCGTCGGGCAGGCAGGAGAAGCTGCGTCTCCCTAACTCTAAGGTCCAGTATTGTCCTTCTAACTTGAAGACCTTATTCACAGGTAAAGTCTAGGACTCTTCACTGCTAGCATAAGCTGCCCCTCGCCCAGCTTCTCTGCTCACCCATGGTCTTGGAAAGTGACTTTGTTTCTGCCTCCCCAGAACACACCTGGTCTGCATGGCCTGGGCTTAGCAGTTTCTTCCAGGAAAAGGTGTTAGCAGGGCCCTCAGACACCAGATCCTGGCGTCCAGGTCTGCGCAGGGTCATGTGTGCCTCACATTATTATGCTGTCGAGTGTTTGGAATTGAAAATTAATATTAATGTGCAGTCTGTATTTTCATGCACACCATTAGCTTTTCAAATACTTAAATTTGTTCACTTCTTCCCTCATCTTCTAAAATAGTCTTTTTCCTGGTTGGACTTGTTAGGACACGCTCAGTGGCTAGTCGACTGGTGAAAACCCTAGTAGGACTTTTTCTGGTCACATCTCACAGCTTACCATCATGACTGATAGGATTTGATCGTGGCACCTAAAGGCCTCAAAGTAGCCAGAGCGGCAGGGAGGACCAGGGAGCTGTTCCTGGCATGGACAGTGACCTCCTTTCAAAGGACAGGTGGAAATACAGCTGTCCCATCTGCCTGCTCTTGCTTCCCTCGGTGTAGGTCTGTGGACGGCCTGCTGAGTGCCCGGAAGAGGAATGCCCAGGTGCCCCTCTGGAACTACACAGTGCTGCGTGGCCAGGTACGGAGTTGTATGAGGAGGTAAAGCCCGCCTGGCCTTCACACCGCCAGACTGCATGTTCTCGGCCTCCTGGGGTCTTCTCTTTTCTGCTAGGAAGCTAGGCTTCCTCGCTGAGTCTCTCCCCTCATCTGGGAAAGGGTCCAGCTGTCTCTGATCAGTGAGGGCCCTCCTGGGAGACAGGAGCTCCCGATGCCTGGTCCGGGCCAAGCGTTTGCAGGCTGTCCATCTGTCAGTGCTTGTTGAGTGGGAGACTCTGCAGTGACTGTGTCTCCTCTCCCGTGGGCCCTGGACTGAGAGCTCCCGCTGACCCTGGCTACCTGCAGACAACAAGGGCCCGTCTGCCCTCTGGAGCGGTGCTTGTGTCTTCCGCGTGTGCAGGTCTTCATTGTGTACTTCGTTGCGGGCGTGAAGAAGCTGGATGCAGACTGGGTGGAGGGCTATTCCATGGATCGCCTGTCCCGGCACTGGCTCTTCAGTCCCTTCAAGTGAGTGGTGCGCAGGAGAGAGGCTCACCGAGGCACAGGTCTGGGGCGGGTGACCCGTCCTACGTGGGTCTGCCACCGCGGCAGCTAGTCCTGCCCTCCTGTGTCTGCTCCTCTCCTCGCCACTGTGCAGAAGGCAGGGTGGGGGGCAGAGGCCTGGCTGCCACTGGAGACTCTCGATCTCGGCACGAAGCAGGGGAGCAGAAAGAGCCATACGATGTGAGTGGTGCCCAGTCAGGGCCCAGCAGTTGCCCAGGGTGCTGGCCACTGAAGCCTCCTGCCAGGGTTCTCAGACAGGAAGCTGAGCACTCAGGCTGCTGCCGGACGCTCGCCTCTCCTCCCCGAGAGCTCTCGGCCCTCTTTGCTGCTGCTTTCCTGGGTGTGACCTTGGTCTTTTTCCTCTTAGGCCCCAGTTCCTCGATAATATGTTCACCTTTTATACCGAGTTGGCCCTCACTTAACATCTCCGTGAGGAAGTCTTCTGCACACAGACGTATCTCAGTCCGAATTTTTCCCTGAAAGACCTGTCCTACTTACTGGGCAAGGCATACTGGGAACACACGGCCCCTGAGTGTCCGGAAATGATACGGGCTGGGAGAGTGTACGGGGGATTCCATACCTGAGGCCGTTTTGTTCCTCCCCGCACACGGGGTGTGGAGGACAGGGGTAGCAGAAGTGTGACTGGCCGGGAATGGGCTGTGCGTGCCAAGGTGGCCGGGGTGACCCTTGCCTCTGGGGTCTACAGACTGGTGCTGTCCGAGGAGATGACCAGCCTGCTGGTGGTGCACTGGTGTGGACTGCTGCTCGACCTCTCCGCCGGCTTCCTGCTCTTCTTCGATGCCTCCCGGCCCGTGGGCCTTCTCTTCGTGTCCTACTTCCACTGCATGAACTCCCAGCTCTTCAGCATCGGTCAGTCCCTGCAGCCAGGTGGCAGACAGGAGCCGCAGCTCGGCAGCCAGGGACCGACCAGAGGCCCCACTTGGGAAGGGCGGTGGGCTGGAGTGGGAGCTGAATGCAGCCTAGTGTCATCACGTGACACACGATTGAATCGGGCTCAGAGGATGGGCTGCTGCTTCCCTGTGCTGTGTAGGGAATCTCTGGACAGTGCGAGGATCTGAGTGATGCCCTTTCGTTGTAAGTGGGACTCCTGGCCGAGGCTCCCTGAGAGCCAGGGGTGAGAGGCGTGACCCTGGTTCCAGCGAAGGGAGCTCAGAAGGGCGTGCTCCTCTGCCTTCCTAGGGATGTTTCCCTACGTCATGCTGGCCAGCAGCCCTCTCTTCTGCTCCCCGGCGTGGCCCCGGAAGCTGGTGTCTCACTGTCCCAAAAGGCTGCAGGACCTGCTGCCCCTGCAGGCCGCCCCTCAGCCCAGTGCTTCCTGCCTGTCCACGAGGAGCTGGGCCGGGAGTGGCCGGAAGCCCGGGCTGCGCCATCAGCTGGGGGCGGCCTTCACCGTGCTCTACCTGCTGGAGCAGCTCTTCCTGCCCTACAGCCACTTTCTCACCCAGGTGGGGCCGCAGGGCTGGGCCGGGGCCCGCACGGGCCGAGAATGGGCTGCTCCTGCAGCCTGCTCTAGGCAGATGCGCTGGTAGTGTGAGAATCATGGTGTGTGAGCCAATTCCCCTCTGCCCGGCCTTCCCAGGGCTACAACAACTGGACCAATGGGCTCTACGGCTATTCCTGGGACATGATGGTGCATTCCCGCTCCCACCAGCACGTGAAGATCACCTACCGCGACGGCCGCACTGGCGAGCTGGGCTACCTGAACCCTGGGGTGAGATGGCTGCTCTTGACACTCCCGGGCCTTCAGAGCCCCCTGGAGCGTGGGTCTGCCTCCCACCCACAGGCTCCGTCCAGGAAAACATGTGGCCCCTTTCTGGCTCGTTCCCAGCAGCTGGGCGGTGGACATTCCTGTTGTGTTGTGGGTTAGGATAGGTCAAGGCCGCTCTCCTTGAACTTGTGCCATTCTGCCGTCTAGACTCGGGACTGGCCATAGCAGCAGCATCGCTGATAGCCACGAGGGAGAAGGGAGCTATGGGGGCCTCACTACGCACACAGAACGCACTTTGGGGACAGGGTCCCATCATGGTATAGGATCCTCCAGCAGAGGAATGAGCTTCCCACACATGCTACAACCCGTGAACCCTGAAACACTGCCGAGGGAGATAAGTCAGACGCAGAAGGGCAAATACTGTACCATTCCACTTACATGCTCGACCTGGAATAGGCCCACCTTAGAGGTTGCCAGTGGGAGGAACTGGGAGTGCCTGATTAAGAAGTGTAGTGTTTTTGTTATGGGTGCCTGGGAGGTGGGGGTGGGCGATGAAAAATTTGGCATAGTGGCAAATGCCCACTATGATGGAATAGCTATCTTATCACGATATTTTTTTTTAAGAAGAGAGAAGTTAAGTACCACTAGCTCAGCAATGGAAAGTTCGTTGCTAAGGCATATTCCATTTCCTTCTGGGAGCCCCATGCCCTGTCCGCGAGGTGGAGAACCACGAGAGGGGACTAATGTGTGGTTTGGGGCAGGTGTTCACCCAGAGCCGGCGCTGGAAGGACCACGCAGACATGCTGAAGCAATATGCCACTTGCCTGAGCCAGCTGCTTCCCAAGTACAATGTCACTGAGCCCCAGATCTACTTTGATATTTGGGTCTCCATCAATGAGCGCTTCCAGCAGAGGTGGGCCATGGGAGCAGAGCAGGGGGAGGAGCCTTTCCTGTCTTGCTTGCCAGGCTGTCCCTCTGGTGCATGTCCCTGTGGACCTGGTTGGGGGCATGGCTGATTGTTTCCAGCAGGGGGCACCATCCCGCAGAAGAAGAGTTCACAGACTCATTGTTTCAGAAAGGGTTACAGGATGCCTTCTCAGTAGCCACTAACCCCATTCCTCCCAGTGCCTCAAAATCTTTCTCTACCCCTCCCCGCCAAGATGGCGATGACAGGCTGACATAAAGCTATCTCTTTCTCTGCAAATAGTGATGAAGGCGCAAAGCTGGAAGTCCCTCCCGGAGGGTGGGTAATGGTGGCCTTCTTAGAAAGTGTGTGTGTTTGTATTCCCCTCAGGATTTTTGACCCTCGGATAGACGTGGTGCAGGCCGCCTGGTCTCCGTTCCGGCGCACACCATGGCTGCAGCCACTCCTGATGGACCTGTCTCCCTGGAGGAGCAAGCTGCAGGAGATCAAGAGCAGCCTGGACAACCACACTGAGGTGGTCTTCATCGCAGACTTCCCTGGTAGGGAGGGGCGTGAGGAGCTTTTCTGCCTGTGTCCTGGCTCCCTTGACCAGGGACCCTGTGGTGGGGGAGGGGGAGGGGGTTGGATATAGTGCACTCTTACGGCAGGGAATGTGTTCACCCACAACGAGTGCCCTGGCAGGTCTGCACCTGGAGAACTTTGTGAGCGAAGATCTGGGCAACACTAGCATCCAGCTGCTGCAGGGGGAGGTGGCCGTGGAGCTGGTGGCAGAGCAGAAGAATCAGTCGCTCCGGGAGGGAGAGCAGATGCAGGTACTCGCTGGGATGAAGGGAGGCAGCAGGCCTAGCTGGACCCCGCTTCTGGAGGGTGAGCCACAGCTACCCCAGGAAGTCGCATTTCAAAGACGTTTCGATGAGCGCGTTCTCATCACAGGCTCTGAATGCTTTGCTGTAGCGCTGAGAGCAGCCGTGCGGCTCAAAAGGCCAGGTTTCTTCAGCCTCCAACATACACTGAGAAGGAAGTTTCCAGGGAGAGCAGGGTAGAGCCCAGAAGCTGGCTTGCATCTGGGGAGCATCCAGAAGGAAAGGGCTCCCTTTCTCCCCTGTGTCAGTTGCCTGCAGGCCAGTACCACAAAGTGTACACCACGTCGCCCACGCCGTCCTGCTACATGTACATCTACGTCAACACCACGGAAGTCAGCCTGGAGCAAGACTTGGCGCGTCTGCAGGACCTGAAGGAGAAGGTGGAGAATGGCAGTGGTGAGTGACTGGACGCAGCCGGAGCAGTGAGTCCTGCTCGCACGGAGTCCGCTCGGGAATGGGGCTCTCGCCTGGAGAGGATGGATGTGGAGCCGGTGGAAGGGGCGTGAGAAGGGAGAGAACATTTTTATAGTGAGTCCTCTGTTTGCCATCTTCTTGGCAGAGACAGGGCCGCTCCCTCCAGAGCTGCAGCCCCTGCTGGAGGGGGAAGTAGCCGGGGGCCCGGAGCCAACGCCTCTGGTTCAGACCTTTCTTAGACGCCAGAGAAGGCTCCAGGAGATGGAGCGCAGGAGAAAGGCGCCCTTCCACCAGCGCCTGGGCCGCTTCTTGCTGCGAAAGCTCTATCTCTTTCGACGCAGGTCAGTGTCGCCCACAATGCTTGCTGTTGCCACCCGGAAACAGTCCTCTACCAGACCGCATAAAGAAATGGGGTGTCTTTCCAGCTGGGAGGGTGGGCTCACTATGTGCAGCGGTGGGAGGGAGGGCCTGGTGCCCCTAAGGGCTGTAGCTGCAGTTTGCATGTTGACATGGAGCTCGAAATGCGTGGTTTCCCCTCTGTTTCAGTTTCTTGATGACCTGCATCTCACTTCGAAATCTGGCCCTGGGCCGCCCTCCCCTGGAGCAGCTGGCCCAGGAGGTGACTTATGCAAACTTGCGGCCCTTCGAGCCACCTGGAGAGTCAAGTCAAGCAGAAGTGGATCCTTCCAACAGGGACCTTCCTGAGTCCAACTCTGATCCTGATCACTCAGAGCTCTGAGTGGAGGCAGTGCTTGGGCTGTGGGCCCAGGGGCAGCCAAACGACCATCTCTTCGCCAGTGACGTTTGTACAGAAAACTTATCAGTATTTTCACATACATGTTTTTATTTCACAGACATATTTTTATGGTCCAATGGCCTTTAATTCAGAGATGCAAGCTCCGAGGAGCCTGAGAAATAAAGGAAGGGCAAGATGTATCAACCCAAGATTGGGGGCCCGTGAGGAAGTTAAAGACAGTGTGAACATGACCTCAACAGGATAAAGCCTACACATGGTTAGATAATCTGGTGTCCACCTGATACTATTAAGAATGAAGGGGTGGAGTGTAGCCTGTCAATCAGGTCTCTGCTTAATGACCTCATTTGGAGGTGCTAAGGAGATAAAGAGCTCACTGGAAGCCAGTCCCACACTGCTACACATTCCTGTTGGGAAGCCACATGGAGCAGTGATCATGGAGCCAGAACCCTGGAGCTGGAGGAGCCAAGAGAAGATCCCTGCGAGTGCGGAAATACTTACACCACCACTGGTTCCACAAGACTTTCCACCCACTGGCCTGTGATCTACCTGCATTCGGCGTCATTGCATGTGTTGTGTGAATCTGCAGAGGAATTTATAGACTTGTATTGGACATATGGACTC
>NW_022111368.1:41712226-41713910 GCF_000313985.2 Echinops telfairi
GGAGGAGGTGCCTTTTCAGGAAAGGATTGTACCAAGGTGGACCGCTCAGCTGCTTATGCTGCCCGTTGGGTGGCAAAGTCCCTCATTGACAGAGATCTGTGCAGAAGGGTGCTTGTGCAGGTATGTGTTCTGCTGTCATCAGGGAAATTAATGTCATGTAAGGGCAGCAGCGGAGGGGGGATAATACACCTTATTGCAAAAGGGTGTGGCTCTTGGGATCATGGACTTGTGACATCTGAATTCTTCTAGGTCAATTACGCTATTGGAGTTGCTCACCCATTATCGATTTCCATTTCCCATTACGGCACCTCTGAGAAGAGTGAGCAAGAGCTAGTAGATATTGTGAAGAAGAATTTTGACCTCCGCCCTGAAGTCATTGTCAGGTAAAGGTGGTAATGTCTTCCTAGTGAAAACACTGAGGGTGTGGGAGTAGTGCATACTACTAAAATCTATCTAGGAGGGAAAATGAATGACTCTTCGATCAGATAAAACTTGGTGTTTCAAGTTCTAGGAGCATAAGGATGTTTTAATTACCTTCGTTGAAGTCTTAGCTTATTTAAAAAATCTAAAATCCTGCTCCATGGCTTTGACTAAGCAGCAATCCTTAAGTGTGATAGTGGGCTTTTCCTACTTTAGGAAGTTTCCTTAGGGAAAAACGTGCAAGCTAAATGACAAGGTGTGGGCTATTAAAGAAAACACCACAGGGTGGGACAACGGGGCTTTCATAAGTTTTCCATGATCTCAGATGAGCTTTTGACATTTGGAATTCTCAGGACACTGACAAGTTTTCATATTTGTTGAACAAGTGATGGAAAAACGATAGTTACTGATAAAGAACTATACAAGGAATTTGGAGACCAGGGAAGTAACCTTTGCCTCAACTGTTTCCTAGCCTAAAGCGGAAAACTGACCCCACTTACCAGAGCTCTTGAACACGGGTCTTGCTGATTGTTGTGCTTTCTTTCAAATGAATGCTACATATTAAGTTACGCACTTGTATGTTCCAGGGATCTGGATCTGAAGAAGCCAATTTATCAGAGGACTGCAGTCTATGGCCACTTTGGCAGGGAAGGCTTCCCCTGGGAAGTGCCCAAAAAGTTTAAATATTAAGTGTCAGCCGTTTCCTCCCAGACTTGCTGGCGTGGGCTACAGAGAAGGCTCCACGCTCTGAGGGAAAGACCCCCTTCCTACATTTGTCCTGTCCTCCGTCAGCTCCTGATCACCTGCTGTCCCTCTGCGGTCAGCGATGTGAATTGTAGCTCTGGGGGGGGGCTGGCTGTATGTTGGGCTTGATCTCTGTCCCTGGTGTGTGTTCACCATGATAATACATTAATTGGGCACTGGTGATCCTTGTAACTGCCTAGAAGCAGACAACACTATAGTGAATAAAGCACTGAAATTGAGCCTTTGTGCATTGACTTCCCACCCAATGGTGAAATGCCCTTGTCCTGTGCAAGTAAAGTATTCGTAGTTCCATTATTGCCTGTCTGGCACTGCCATAGCCCTGTCAGCATGAACTTGTTATGTCTTGAGCTCTATTACGAATGTGAAGCCCTCCCTTTCACTTGATCCATTTCTAATTATGTAGTTCTTTGTCAGGGTGGACTTCCCGTCCGATCAGTCTCGCATGTAACGCAAGTGCTAGTTGGAGCTCTAGCCTGACGTCCTAAGGAGAAAGGGCAGT
>NW_022111368.1:41715311-41718873 GCF_000313985.2 Echinops telfairi
GCGCCGCACGCCTCAGTACCGGTTTACAGTCTTCTACCAGGTATGTGAAGTGACCTCATTTCATGCAAATCAGGTGCAGGCACTAGATGTGTAAATAGGGTGAAGACAATCTCCTACCCAATCAAGGATATAGGTGCTTTATCTAAAGTCACACCATGTATGGAAACCCCCTCATCTGTTCCTAGGCAGACTTAAAGGCTAAACTCAGCCCGTCCCAAGGACAGGCTATTCAGAGGGGAGATAACAGAATTACAAAACTCTGTCACATAGGCGGGAACGGAAGAGCACTGCAAGCTCTGACAAAACATAGTGAAGATTGAGCCGAATGGCCCTGGACACTCTTCCACATAGAAAGATTCCCAGAAAATTGTCAACACAGGTCTTGAGGCCTGTGGCAATGAAGGGGTTAGGACCAAAAGGAGTATCAACTACAGGGACAACATCCCGCTCCTCAAACATCAGCTCTCTACCCCTCCCCTGACCTGCTCTCCAGGGAGAACCCAGGGAGTGTCCAATGGAAGCAAAGAAACGGAAAGGCCAAAAAAAAGGAAATTGACTGTCACCCAGACACGCACACCAACCCAGATATTGAAAGGCCTTCATCAATCATCAGTTTCCCAGCCAAACACTGGACCCTCTGTCTCTCCAACCCCAGCCGAGGACCCACGAGATGCGGCCTTTGTCCAACACTCTGCTCTGGGATGACCAAGGTGCTCCCTGGGGCAGGCAGTGTGCAGAGGGTCCTCGGGAGCAGTCAGGACAGGACCAAGCAGATACTGAGTGGAGGAGGGTGAGGGATGGGGCCCCCTTGGCACCCACTATGGAGATGTGCCCTGGGACAGGAGCAGGGGGAGGGCTCCAGGGGCCAAAAGCACAACGAAGATGAGGCTGAAGCCCACGCAGAGGATGACAATCACCGTCACGTGCTTCCCCCAGAACTAGGGAGCCACTAGCTGCACGTCTTGAAGTGCTCGCTCTGGGAAGACAGGGGTGACCCAGCACCACAGGGCACATGCCACACACACCGAGATGCTTGAAGTAGGAGCTGCAGTAACAAACCGTTCTCTATGCCAATGTTCTAATCCCCGACCCTGGCAAATAAGCCATCACAACCACCTGGCAGGTCAGGTTCAAATGGAGAAGTACAAGCTTCTAGGGAGTTCTCCACTTACATGGGGGCTCCCAGTCTGCACCTTCTCATCTCACCCAGCCCCGTCCTACCGATGGAGGGGCCTTATAGGGGACAGCTCTGGTATCTGCCCTTGGGAAGGCAGACCTGAGGGAGGGCCGGGACCTGGGTGGATAACATCTCCCCAGCTGCATGATCTCTTTACCCGGGGACTGCTGTGGACAGGGGAGGGCCCGAGAGCAGGATGGGAATGGTGTGATAATGGCAATGAAGGACCCTGCTCCTCCCCCTCCTTCAGTAGCACAGACTGAGGTTCCCTGGGTCCTCCTCCCCAGATGAGGTGCCAGGAAGTCATCCTACGTCCTTGCACTCAGAGAGCTGGCTTCAAGACTAACCTCAGGGCTCCAGAGCCTGAGCTAGTTTCTCCCAGCTGAACATGGAAGCTGAGCCTCTAGCCTCTGCCGAAAGTCCCTAAGGATCTGGCCTCTGGCCCTGGCTGGAGAGAGAGAGAGTGATGAAGCTGGTTTGTGGGAGATGATATTCTAGCTTTCAGCTGTCAGAGGACCCGGCATCAAAGAATTCCCCTGCTCTTTCAGCTCCTCTTTGAGGCTGACTCAGCAGGACTCTGGTAGCTTTTCGCTAATGAATTTTAAAATGGTTACTTAGAGGTGTGTGTGTGTACAGTTTAGACTGGAAGGTGTGCATTCAACAGTAAAAATTGCTCATCAACCCCAACCCCAAATTCTAAGCTTCCCCTGCTACCCTGATTCCTCTTTTCATTCTTGGGGTCCTTGTTCTCCTTTGCTCAAGTCTACACCTGTCAGCCCTCTTAGACGCCAGTAGATTTTCCATCCCTGCCTGCTAAGTCCTGGAGAAGGCCAGTGGAGGACTACCCGAAACTCAACCATTCTGCCCTGAAGAGGTCAGGTCTCAATGGTTAAGAGCAGCCTTCAAAAAGAAAACTGGGCTCACTGGAAGGGAACCTATGAACAGAGGCATCTGCTGGTCTTGGAAAATGCCTCATGGGTCACTCTGCCCCACACATGCATACACCCACCACTGCCCCAGCCATTAGACCCTACTCCCCGGGTCCCTGAAACACTCAGTGCAGAGCCAGAGTGTGGGCTCAGCTCACACCAACTCCCCAAATGTCCCCCAAGATAGTGTAAATGGCAAACTTCTGTTCTTCCCGAATTGTTTTTCCCTGCAAATAGACCTCCCTTGCTCCTAAAACACAACCCTCCTCCTATCTCGACAGCCCCATTGCCCCAGCCTTGCTGTGGCTTCCAGGTTCTCTGTCTTGCTGCGAACATGGTCCAAGTTTTCTCCTCGGGCCAGGATCCATCCACATTCTGGGTCATGTTCTTGATGCCCTCCACCTCGCTGGGCAGTTTCCTCAGCCAGTTATTTCCTCCACCTCCACTGCTCTCCTCCTGAGAGGCAACATGGGGTTCACGAGGCTGAGGGGGGTGGGGTATGGAGGGACAGAAAGTCTCTCTCAGAGGCCAGGGGAGAGCTGAGTGGTTTCTAAAGAGAATGTTTCCGCTCATTACCTGTATAATAAATGCATTTTTAACTAGACGGTGAACGTTAGATAAGACCAACGTCATGTCCAGGTTCGCTGTGCTCCCTTCAGGGCTTTACTTGTGCTGCTCAAACAGACACCGAATCTGAGCTGGGCTTTCCCCTTCGTGTTAACTAATATTGATTTGAAGTGATAAGCCAAGTCACTATAAAAGAATTAAGGTTGAATTGCAATACCCACCTTCTCATCACAGTCCCAATCTGATCTAAGAGGAGTTTTCCTGGGGTGTGGCCTGCAAAGCAAGGAGAGATCAGAGGGATACGCTATCAGAGGGATCTACTACCAGCAAGAATGGGCACAGGCCCTTTGGACCCAGGTCTACGCTGAGAACCTCCGGATCCAGGAGAAGATTGATGTCAGGACAAGTGGGATGTCCAAGGAAGGCTTGGCTACACGTGCTGAAAGGAAACACCCTTTCTTCTTACAGATGAGCCCAAAGAGAGAGAAAGCCTCACCCTGGAGCTGCTGCCAGGAGTTCAGACCTGTGGCAGCCTGAAATGTGAGCGACTACATCTCTGATCGTTAGAACCATGCACTGGAGGGGCCTCTGTTACAGCAGAACTGGAGGATTCAAATAGCTGCTGGCAAGGAAATGAACCCCGCCTTTACATTCCTCTCCACTGCCCCTGGCTCCTCAGAGGGACAATGAGATAGCAGAGATACTGTCCCCCCAGGTTCCTTCCTGGCCAGCGAAGAACCCAGCAAGTTTACACGTTCCCAGAGGACTCTGGGCTTTCCCATCCTATAGGCCCATGTAAGCCTGGGGATTTTCCAGACCCTGCAGACTGGACGAAACCCTGAAACTCTTGCTCTGAGATAATCTTTAAACCTTAAGCCAAAACTAGACC
>NW_022111368.1:41719484-41721377 GCF_000313985.2 Echinops telfairi
TTTGAATCAAAAGTAATTTCTGCATTAGGAATGCAGTCTTGTCATTTCCGGAACTCTGTACTGTACCTTGAAAAATTACTTGGTAACAATTTCAGTGAGCACTGTAATTTTGCTTCTTTAAAGGCTTCGCGTAGGAAGCCAAGTCTAAACAGTTCTCTTTGCAGATCCTCACCCAAAATAAACTTCAGAATCATCGATGTCTACCTGCAGTCGTGCAAAGAAGGCCATAAGGGTCAGCAAGAAGTAATCCTCCCGATCTGCTGTAACTTGCCTCGTGTGAGATTTAACCAAGGGCATGAAGAGAAATGCATTGGTTTCAGCTGGCTCATAAAGCCCTGAGGGGCCTCTCAGACACAGAGTGACACCAAAGGACCATCCGCACACTACAGGTAACAGGTGAGTTCTGGGGACGGTGGTCAGCAGAAAGAACAAACACCAAGACCTTCAAGGACTTTGAGGACAGCCGGACCTCATTCCTACACAAAAGATGACCTCAGCCCAGGTCCTGTCACTCCCCTGCTCTCTTCCATACTATAAAACCTGTTGGCTCGAGATGAGCTGTAAGGTAGTTTTTTAGGGTTTTTTCCTGCCTCCTTCTCAGATTGTTGGCATTTGAATAAAGTGCTTGTAAAATGATTCAATCCCTGTCTCTGCTTTGTGGTTCAGTATTAACAGGCAGCACAATTGTGTTCACTCAGGTTTCAAGGTCTCATGATTGTTTGGAAGACAGGTGTATCCAATTTAATAATCAACTTAACATTTTTTAAATCATTTTATTGGGGGCTCATACAACTCTCATCGTAATCCATACATTCATCCATGGCACTTTAATTTTTTTTAAGTTACATCTAATTTTGTAATCATTGTCTAAATGCCAGCCCATCTTGACCTTTTGCCTAAATTCTATATATTTTCTTATAAAAACTCCTTGGATCACTTAGCTTAGAATTTTCTGAATTTTATGATTCCCAATTTGCAAACTGTTATGTCTCTCGGTAAAATTTCTTCACTTTTAATTTCAACTAGGCCCTGCCATTCTGCTCTGACATTGCGTGGTGTCAGCAGTGGGATCCAAAGGAGAGCTGAAGGAGCAACTGCCAGAAGGCTTGGAAACTCAGGTCCCAGTTTCAGGAGGAACCTCTTGGCTCACCATTTCCCCAGGAGTCAACTCACAGGTGTCCCACCTCTGATCTGCACTCCACTCCCTTTCGTAGGTGCTATCAGGGCTGCAGGTCTGCAAAGAGGGGTGGAGCATGAGATACCCTGCTGTTGGTTTCAGGCCCATCCCCATCCCCATGACTAACCCCCCAGCCTAATCCTCTCCCAGCCTGCTCTGTAGTCTACTTCTCTCAGCAGGAAGGAAACCCTCTCTTCCCTCTTCAACTCCCACAAGACACAGCTCAGCTCCTGAAGTGAGGAAGGGCTGGGAGGGCTGGGGGAGTGGGCTGGGGAGCAGCACCCTTGTCAGTTTGAAGCGTCCTCCATGAGATACTGTGGAGCACCGGAGCAGCGCTGTGGGGGCCAAGACTCGGGTGCAGATTCATTCTGCCTTGTGCGGACTCAGTCTGGGGGAGGGCAGCCATGCACACGAATGACTGCAGCCCCGGCTCCTGAGGTGCCCACCTCCTGCCTAGCGGGGCCCTGGTCCCCATTCTGAGGGGCTGTGTGTGTACACAGGAAGCCAGCCTGCTGATCCAGCTGTGGTACTCAGTGAACTGCAACCGCCATGCTGTGGAGACAGCCCTCCTCTGGGTGCAAAAGGTGGTCGCTGGAGTTCCCCGGGCCGCCTCCCATCCTTTTCCCCTTTGTACTGTGACATTTGTGCCTTGGGTTCTGACTGACCAGGAAAAAGAGATTTAAGTGGAAACATGCCGTGCTTTGAAAGAACAGCGC
>NW_022111368.1:41723429-41726995 GCF_000313985.2 Echinops telfairi
AATCAAGCTTTCTATTTAGTGATTCTGAAAAGATTGCCTAACAGTGGGACAAAAAAGACCTGATTTGTGTGGGGTGGGGTGGGGGGCGGGGGTGTTTCCAGCATGACAATGCACCTGCTCACACAGCCATCTCAGTGCTCCCGTTTTTGGCAAAAAAACACATGCCTCTCTTGTCCCGTGCACCTTACTCACTTGAGCTGACTCCATGCAACTTCCTTTTGTTTCAGTGAATGCAGAGAGACATGAAAGGAGGGCGATTTGACAACGTAGAAGATTGAAGAGAAAAAACGAGGGAGGTGTTATCAACCATCCAAACAGATGAGTGTGAAAAATGTTTCCAAAAATGGAATCTCAGATTGGACAAATTGGAGAGGACTTTGAAGGTGATAAGGTTGTATTTTAAAATAATAAATAAATAAATAAATAAATAAATAAAGGCATAGCTTGGGGATTGTGGCAGGGGCGGGGATCCAGTTTTGTTTTGTTGTTGTTTTTAGACAGAAGAGCTTACAAGATTGATCCAGAGCGTACCAGCAAGGTGGGGTGGCCAGGCCTGGGCTTGGCCACATGGCGGCCCAGACCTTCACAGCCAAGGCCTTGGTCCTGTCCGGAGGAGTCAGGGTGAGTGGTGGAGGTCTGGCTGCCACCGAAGACGCTCAATATGGGCAGGAACACAGGGGGAAGAGAAAGGAGTTCAGCTAGGTGTCCGGTGCTGAGTCAGGGCCCAGCGGTTGCCCAGGATGGTGGCCACCAGAGTTCCTCAGCCAGGTTGCTGAGTGGTTAGGGTGCGGCCGGAGGCTCGCCTCTGTCCCCTGCGAGCTCTGTGCCCTCCTCGCCTCTGTCCCCTGCGAGCTCTGTGCCCTCCTCGCTGCCGCTCGCCTGGGGTGTGACCTTGGTCTTTTGCCCACTAGGTCCCAGTTCCTTGATAGTCTATTCACCTTTTATTTAAAGTTGACCCTCACTCACCATCTCTGTGAGGAAGCCTCCACACACAGACATCTCAGTCCAATTTTGTCCGTGGAAGAACAGCCCTGCGTACTGGGCAGAGCAAGCTGGGAACACATGGGCCCCTGAGTGTCCGGAAATGATAAGGGGCTGGGAGAGTGTACGGTGGATTAGATACCTGAGGCCATTTTGTTCCTCCTCTCACACGGGGTGTTGAGGACAGGGGTAGCAGAGGTGTGACCACAACAGGCCGGTGGCCGGGACTGAACCTTGCCTCTGGGTTCTGCAGACTGATGCTGTCCGAGGAGATGACCAGCCTGCTGGTGGTAAACTGGTGTGGTCTTCATCGCAGACTTCCCTGGTAGGGAGGGGCGTGAGGGGCTTTTCTGCCTTGTGTCCTGGCTCCCTTGACCAGGGACCCTGTATGTGGTGGAGGAGAAGTGGGTATAGTGCACTCTTATGGCAGGGAATATGTTCACCCCACTGTAGGAGGGAGGTCAGACTGCTCCCTGCTGCTGGGGACAATGGACAGGCTCCTGGAGGTGGAGTTCTCACCCTACTGATTATGGTCTCTATCAGTTGAGCCAGGAACAAGTCAAACCAGCTCTGTGACATCCAAAGTTAAGCTGCAATCCTAATTCTAGGATCCTCCCATCTTGTCACATGTATACCCCAATCCCTCCTCTTCCTATTGTGTGTATGTCCCTAGACCACCCCTCTCATTGCTGTATAACCTATAGTGCAACCCCTTCCAGTGACGTATGTCTTTACCTGTAATTAAGGGGCTTGCATGCCCCCCAACAGATATATAGGCCTGGGTTAACAATAGAGGTCTCTCTGCTCTCTCCCCACAGTGAACCATGATGAACATAGTGGCTACCCACTCACCTCACTCCTCAGTGTCCATGGGGTGCTGGGCAGTGGGAAAGCCCAGAACCAGCTCTGGCGCATTCAGCCTGAACAGTCAGTAGCCCCACTTTACAGTTGGAGAACTGTTCAAAGTTCATTCCCAACGACATCCAGTTCATAAGGGTTGGATTGTACCCCTTCCTGATGGGACTGTCCTCTCAGCAAGGTCAGCAGCCTCCTGGTCCCATAAGATCCTTTAGATTTGACTGGTCTACACGGTAGCTCCTCACTTTGGCACACTTAATATGGGAAGATGCTGCCCCCCTCCATGGTTAGGGTACCACCTCTGAAACCCAATCCCCGTGAAAATGCTGGGCACTTTGGAAAGGGGGTTATCCAAGTGCTGGTGAAAGCTGTTCCGATTTCAGGGGCAATCAGGCTGCAGCCTTCTGAGGTGTCCCTGTCCTCTCCGAGTTACAGGGCTTGTCGATGCCAGGGTAACTGGTCAGCCAATTTTTCTCCACAAAATAAAACTGCTAACCATTATTCCTTTCCCATTTTGCCTCCACCAGGTATTTTTCATCATCTGCCATCTTAAGCCTTCATGCGTTTTCTGCAGTTCTCAGGAAGTCTGGTTTAACTGCCTGCAAACCTCCGAGGGCAGAGGGAGCCTTTCTGGTTCTCCATCATGAACTGATGGGTGCTGGTGGCACCGTGGGTGAGAAGACTAACCCAAAGTGAGTTTGAAACCTCTGCCGCTTCACAGAAATAATGAGGCAGTAAAGAATGTTCCAGAAAGCCACAGGGCAGCCCTATCTTTTCCTATAAAAGCAGTTCTCAACCTGTGGGTCATGACCTCTTTGGGGGTCAAATGGCACTTTCACAGGGGTCACCAGATTCGTAACAGTAGCAGCCACCGTTATGAGGGGGTCACAACAGGAGAAACTGTATTAGAGGGTCCCGCCATTAGGAAGGTTGAGAACCACTGTTCTGTAAGGTCTCCCCAATGACCCAGTGGCATGGGAGTTTGCAGTTTCTCGGATCAAGTAATTGAGGCAGGAGAAAGGTGGGAGGTTTGTGCTTCAATCCTCAGCCCTTCCAAGCCAGAATCAACCTGGTTTGGCGTTGGTTTGTTAGCAAAGAGCTGATTTCCCCCATTAGCTGCGTGAAATGCATCAGGTGGTGCTTGGCGCAACCTGACCCAGTGGTGGATGGTCTGTCATCAGCTACCAGGTAGATAATGACCATGCCTTCAGGTTTCTCAGGGCCTCAGATTGCCCACCTGTGCAGTTCCTTATAGCACTTGTCTAAACCAGGGTTGGCTGAGGACGTTGCACCTTAGGAAAATCTTGAAACATCAGCAGGAGCTAGGACTACTCTGTAGGCCTTGTCCTACTCCATCAGGGCCCAAACCTTCAACCAGCATGATGTAAGGTCTTAGTTCCCAAGGCTGACATGACAGTGCAGCATCCTCTAGTGGGCCGTTGGGAGTTTTAGAAATCTCCTAGGGACTGACAGTGCTCACAATGCCAATCATTGTGATCACTTCCCCCATCTGGTATCACTTCTCATTGGTCCTGAGGGCTTCATCTGGCCTGGATTCCTTGTGGCAGTGTATATTCTCTGGTCTAACTGGATATGTAAGGCAGAATTGGGTCACACAGTAGGTGGATGGGAGGCAGGGAGCATTAAAGAACTAGAAGAAAGGTATGCTTCTGACAAAACAATTTATAAATGATCAAGGGTTCATGAGGGAGGAGGAAGTGGGGAGA
>NW_022111368.1:41727474-41764090 GCF_000313985.2 Echinops telfairi
TCCCTTCCCTCTCTCCACGTGGACCACCAAGCTGGGCTGAGGTGAGCAATGCTATCATGTATTGTGTCTGACTGCAGTATTGTAATATCTCTCATGTTCTCGATGACTTTAATACTTATATATCTCAACCGTACGATGTGCATTATTGAACCCAGAAGTAGTATTACTGAACCAGTGAGTTCTAGTAGCGAGTGGGGTGGCACCCCACTCCCCCTCACCCCCTGCTCGCCATTTTACTACTACTGGTGTGTTTATTAGGTACTATACTGCGCCCAGAGGTCTGCACCCAGCCCTCCCCCTCACTCACCTAGGTGTGTTCTGGGTGGTCATGGGGATTTTGTGGTGCACAAGCATCACTGGGAAAGAACCTATTAAAGGAAAAGCCTTGGCAATGGGAACAACCAAGGGCAAACTAACTTAGTGAGAAGACAAGATCTTCAGCCTTAAGACGTTGTAATTAGCATACAGTTGGGTCCAAGAAGGGTTCTCTCTTGAGCCACAGATAAGAGTCAAAGAATTATCCTAGGCGAAAGGTACATTATACTTCCAGTTTTACAAAACATCAAGGCACATTAAGGTAGAGCCTAGCATTTTATTTGACCTTCATTAAACTGCTGCAATTGAGAACGAGACATACGTAATACACCTCCCAGAGCAGATCCTGAGGCTCTGTCTGCTTAGGACAAGGAGTCAATGGAGGAGCATGTCAACAAGCTGGCTTCTCTGTAGCACACCGGCCAAGTCAGCCTCTCCATGGCCAGCTGCCCCAGCTCTGCCCTCCCTTCGGTGAACACCAGCAGACCCCTGTAGGTCTAACCCAAGGCTTTTCTGTAGGACACCTCGGCCTACCTGGGAATGCTGGAAGCATGTTGTTAAAGGAATCCTGGTGTTGAGGGGGGGAAAGATCTTTTAAGAATCTCCCATCTGAGGTGAGGGCTTCTCTGTACTTAAGCCATACCCCCAGTACAATAAATAAGCAATGAGGAGATTATGAAGGGATTTCCTCCTCCCTCCCTGCCACTCAACCTTCTAACATCCTAATTGCATTGACAAGGATCACCTGTGCTCACTAAACGCATTTTCATGGTGAACACACACCAGGGACAGAGCAAGCCAAATCACAGCCAGGCCCCACCAGAGGACAATTCACATCACGGATCACAGAGGGGCAGCAGGTGACGAGGGGCTGACGGAGGACAGGAAAAGCATAGGAAGGGGGGGCGGTCTTTCCCTCAGAGCTTGCAGGCTTCTCTGTAGCCCACGCCAGCAAGTCTGGGAAGAAAAGGCTAACACTTTTTAATATTTAAGCTTTTGGGGCACTTCCCAGGGGAGGCCTTCCCTGCCAAAGTGGCCATAGACTGCAGTCCTCTGATAAATTGGCTTCTTCAGATCCAGATCCCTAGAACATACAAGTCCATAACTTAATACGTAGCATTCATTTGAAAGAAAGCACAACAATCAGCAAGACCCGTGTTCAAGAGCTCTGGTAAGTGGGGTCAGTTCTCTGCGTTAAGGTAGGAAACAGTCGGGACAAAAGTGTGTTACTTCCCTGGTGGCCAAACTCCATGTACAGTCTTTTATCAGTAACTATAGTAGTTTTTCCATCACTTGTTCAACAAATACGAAACTTGTCAGTGTCCTGAGAATTCCAAATGCCAAAAGCTCATCTGAGACCATGATATATGTTACAGTCTCCCATTGTCCCAACCAAAATGTTCTTCAATAGCCTAGACCACATCATTTAGCCTGCACATTTTCCCTAAGGAAACATCCTGAAGTAGTTAAAAGCCAACTATCACACTTAGGGATTGCTGGGTAAACTTAAGCCATGGAACAGGATTTTAGATTTTTTAAAAATAAGCTTAAAGGTTCAATAAAGATGATTTAAAGATATCCCCTTATGCACTTAGAAGTTTAAAAACATGTTTTCCCCCCAATGAAAAAGCACATTTCCCTCCTAGATGAGATGTTTCACCAGCAACAGACTTTACCATCTTTACCTGACAATGACTCCAGGGCGGAGGTCAAAATTCTTCTTCACTATATCTACTAGCTCTCTCACACTCTTCTGAGAGGTGCCGTAATGGGAAATGGAAATCGATAATGGGTGAGCAACTCCAATAGCATAAGAGACCTAGAGGAATTCAGATATCACAAGTCAGTGATCCAAAGACCCACACACTTCCGCAATAAGGTGTATTACCCCCCTCCGCTGCTGCGCTTACATGACATGAATTTCCCTGATGACAGAGCAGAATACACACCTCCACGAGAACCCTTCGGCACAGGCCTCCTTTGACGAGGGACTTTGCCACCCAACGGGCAGCATAAGCAGCTGAGCGGTCCACCTTGGTACAATCCTTTCCTGAAAAGGCGCCTCCTCCGTGATCTCCCCAGCCTCCGTAAGTGTCCACAATGATCTTCCGGCCAGTCAAACCAGCGCTAGCCTGAAAATGCAGGCTTAAGTCATGTTAGGGATTGCCATCAGATGGTTCTAGATTAAGTTGCTAAATGCTCATTGTATGTCACTGAGCAAGTTGGCCTCAAGAATCACAATGTGGAGTCCAGAAGGCTGAGGAGCTAAGTGATGGCCAACACTGCAAGGCACTCTCACATCCTGAGGCCTTACCTGAGGGCCCCCAGTAACAAATCTGCCACTAGGCTGTAGGTGGTAGATTGTGTCCTCATCAAGATACTTTGTAGGAACAACGGCTTTAATGACTTTCTCCTTCAGGGCCTCCCTCATCTCATCCAGAGAAACATCTTCATCGTGCTGAACAGATATACCAATTGCGTGGACTCTGATGGGCAGCATAGCACCTCGATCCTGCATGTACTGCACAGTCACCTGGAAGAACACACACATCCCATGATTTCACACCAAACGAAAGCTTTGTGCTCAGGTCCTTCCCCTACTTACAGCCTAAGGAGAGTACATTAGAACACCATGCCCACTCCCCCCAGCAGGTACTCTACCATAATTCAGTGAAACAACCTGACCTTCTGTGTCAGTCTAAGGACAGCGTCTTCATAGAACCCCACAGGGAGCTCCAAGCACCACTTACCTGAGTTTTAGAATCTGGGCATAACCAAGGTAAGGTGCCATTGCGACGTAGTTCAGCAAGTTTGGCATTGAGCTGGTGGGCTAAGACAAGGGTTAAAGGCATACATTCCTCCGTTTCATCAGTGGCATAACCATACATCATGCCCTAAAAAAGGGAAGTCATTGATATTGGTCAATCTGAGCTTCAATATTTAATGTCACAAGAACTGCAAGTAGAAGCCAAAATCAAATACCTGGTCTCCTCCACCTATCTCCTCCTCGTTCCGGTGAAGGTGAACCCCTTGAGCTATATCTGGGGACTGTTGTTCCAAAGCTACCTGAACATTACAAGTCTTGTAGTCAAACCCTTTAAGCAGAGAAAGGCTTTGTTTCAGAATGGAGACTGTACACTAAAATTATAGAGTTCAAGCTAACGAGTAGCGAGCACATTCTAGATGTAGTGAGCTGAAGAGCATAAGCTTTAGACAAAGCAACTCACTACAACTCACCTTTGGAAGAATCATCATAGCCAATGTGCTTAATGGTTTCACGAACCACTTTTTGGTAGTCAACAGCAGCTCTGGATGTAATTTCCCCAACAAGAAGAATCATTCCAGCTTCAATGTAAGTTTCTAAAAGATGTTCAGAACGTTTACTAATATATAAAGTAGCCGTTCGCTTTTCATCATTACAAAGCACATGGTCTGAACTTACCACAAGCCACTTTGGCCTCGGGGTCCTGCTGAAGGTGGGCGTCAAGGACAGCATCACTGATCTGGTCACAAATCTTATCTGAAAAAGTAACAGTGCACGCTCAATTCTTCAGTGTTTTGTTTTTCATTCTTAAGTAGCTCATGCTCCTCTGTAATCCTAAAGATTTACCTCTGGAGGTAATTCTTGCCTAATTATGGTCCTGAAATTCCGGAAGCCATTTGCCTGAAGTGCTGGATGTGACTTGAAAACTTGACAAGACCTTCATTGAGTTGCACAAGCCCGTCAGTTCTGCTAAGCCAGAACACCTTGCATGTCTAATACATCCTAACCCATTAGGGGAGGGCGGTTCAGAAGCGGGAACATTGGCACTACTCTCAAACTCAGTGCTCTCCAGTCAATTCTGGACTCAAGATACTCTAGGACAGGGCTCAACCGCTCTTGTTGGTTTCTGATACTTAACTCTTTCCAGGTGTGGGAAGCCCTCTCCTCTTGCTCAACAGCTGGTGGTTTGAAACTGCTGACCTTGTTCAGCATCCAAATGCAAGTCACACTCACACCAGGAGGCTCTTTAGAAGTTCAAAAGGTAACAAATGACCTGGTGTTTTTTTGGTAATCCATGATGACAAATGCACTTACATTCTATCCCCAACATTTATCATTTGAAACCTAGAAGTTGGGAATTTAGATTAGTTATAGTGTGGAAACCTTCAGAGTGCTGACATTCAGAGACCAATGTTTCCAGCCAACCATGATAATATAACATTATCCTGGAAAAGAAACTTTAGTTTGCATTATAAATACAACCAATCACAAGGCTGACTGTTCTTTTGCTCCTTAGCTTATCCATTTCTTAAGATTCAGGATGGTAACTTCTGAGAACAATAGCAACAAAGGTACAAATGTGCCTGACACAACAGATTTATGGAGTGTGCTAAAAGATATGTATGAGCCCCCCGATAAAATGCTTAAAAAATAATAAAAATCTCCTAAAACAAAATGAAAAACTAAAAATTTTAAGTGGTTAAAAAAAAAAAAGGATTGTAACTTCAAGACCATCCCAATGGTCTTAAATAATAGCACTCAGGGCAACATGACAATAAAGGTCAATTAATCAACATAAGGGGAAAAAATGTTATTGTTTTGTCTTAAGTAGTTCAAGAATAAACAACTCAGATTGCAAAATGCTCCCATCATTAACATTTAACGGATGCTTTATGAATGTTTTCCAAAGTTCTTAGCTGTCAATTAAAAATTGACAACTGGAAAAGAAAATTACCCCCAAATACAATTATCCCGAATGTTCTATAAGCAACCTTACCAAAAATCCAGGAAAATGTGTATTGCTCCCCAGCCAGTGGCTGGGCCTTCACCTGTGAGCTATCACCGAAGCCTGCGATTTCATGGTCAATTTTAAAAGGCCGGCTGAAAACTTGAATTCTCATTTGGGGGCAGGGGAGTGGATATCGATCTAATCAGCCAGCCTACCAAAATCCCCAGAATACCTGAGCTTCCGCAATTCTGCCCTCCTCAGGATGCTGGCTCCGCCCCTGCCTGCCACCCCCACCAGGGACAACCCACTGACTGCAGCACCATGGACCCCCAGTCATCACACGATGTGGTCCCGCGAACAAAGGACGGATACAGTGTCAATAGCACAGTGATGGATCTCTACGACCCGTGAGGTGATCTTCTCACGCCAAGATGGAAGGTGCCTGGAGTTAAGAAGAAGCGTCATGCGTTCACACAGAACGCGGATCTCCATGATGGCGGATCAGTGGACACAGAGCACGGAAGGCAAGGAGGAGGAAACCCTGGACTCGCTTAACGTCCCCAAGGCAGACCGGAACTCATCCCTTTCACCCAAGGGCCAAATAGGGGGCGCCTGCCCAAAGGCGCGCGGTACCTGGTGGTGCAGGGCCCCTCGCCGTCCCCGGGCCAGCAGAGCCAGGCCGCAGGGCACCACGAGGACGCAGCCGCTCTGCGCGCGCTCCAGGCCTTGGGGGGCAGGTGGGAGAGGGGAGACCAAGGCCTCCCGGCACGCGCTCCGCAGTCCTCGCCCTTCTCCTTTTCTAGAACCTTCCCCACGCCCAGGCCGTGTCCAGGCGCGCGGGCGGATGGGTGGAGCAGGGCAGAGTGGCGGCCGTGCGCCCGGCACTGGGGCGCCCGAGGGAGCCACCGCTCTCAGCACCCTCGACCCGGGAGGGCGCCCAGCGAGGCCGGCCGGCCCTGGCCGACTGCCGCCCTTGCCCTGAGTGCGGACCCGCGTCTCACCTGGGTGGCCTTCCCCCACGGACTCTGAGGTGTGTAGGAAGGTGTCCTCCTCGCGGAAGCCGGGGGGCTGCCCGTTCATGGTGGTGCGTGAACCTGGAGCGCAGGGAAAACGAGGCTGCGGAGACGGAGACGGATTCCACAAGAGCCTGTTGGGAGGCAGGGACCCAAAGACACCAAGGCTCCTGCAGCCCGCTATTTATAGAGGGACGGCCCCCACCCCTCCCACCTCTCTCCGCCGGGCCCCGCCCTCCGCACAAGTCAGTGTACCAGTCACATGGTGGGGGGATTGGGAGCAGCAGGGGCGGGCGCCTCACCTAGCCATCCCCCCAACGTTGGCCTTCTCTGAGTTGGCTTCTCTGACCTTGGATGTCGGGAGCTCTTCTCCAGAGGATCCAGCTATGATCCTTATCAGAAAGGAGGGGCCTAGCTTAGGGTTCGATGGTCTGATTGCCTTTGAAGGCAGATACCTTCAAGCAGCTGCCCTTTAAGAGTGTAGTAAGGACCCTGTGTTTCCCAACAGCACATTCAATTTGGCATTATCATGGGGGGAGGGCTATTGGGGGAGGGACTTTTACTTAGGAGAATGTGACTGGAACACATTCCAACTAACAAACTCCCCTCCACTGCAGCCCCGGCCTCCCAGACTCCTTAGCGTTTAGTGTGGAGTTTGTCCCCATCACTCTCCGCCCCGTTTTGAGTTTCCCTCACTGGTCCGCTCCTGTAGTCCTACCTGTAAGTGTGATGCATTGATCTGCCACCAGTTTCCTTTGCTGTTTCTCAGCAAACCCTTAGACACCATGAGGACCTCCTGCCAATGCTCCCCATCTTCTGAGGGATGCATCTTTGTCTTGTTTTTGTTTAAGTCTTAATAAATGTGCCCCTGACGTTAGAGTAGAGGTTTGGGTCTCTTTTGTACCCTAAAACACATCCCAGAATCCGGTCTTTAAAATTGGAGTAATAATACCATAATAGGATAGTTTGAAAAATGAAATGATGTCCAGTGTCAAGCGCATCATAAAAACAAAAATGTGAATGAAAAATTAATTGTACTGCTTGCAAACAATCCTCCAACATCTTCCTCTTGCTGTTCTCACAAACAAACAAACAAACAAACAAACAAACAAACAAAAGGAACCAACTTACTGCCATTGAGTCAATTCCAATGCACATCGACTCTACAGGGCAGGGCAGAACTGCCCCTGTGGGTTTCTGAGATTGGAACTCTCTGCAGGAGTTAGACTTTCTCCCTTGGAGTGGCTGGTGGTGTTGAACTACCTGACCTTGGCGTTAGCATTGCCCACAGAACCCTCTATGCTACCAGGGCTCCTGTCCACGTAAACACAGTGCCAAATCCCTACATAGCCTTTAAGACCTGCATGTGCATCAGCTGTTCCTTTTAAATCACCTTTGTGCCACTCTCCACCTCTTTCATTATTTCCTATTGGATTTCATTTGTAACAGGTAAATACATTAGAATCAAAGCAAAGCAGGCAGAACCATGGATTCTGTTGATGGTAAATCGAAAAGCACTGCTATAAGGGTCCCAGTCCACACATTAAAAACCAGACCCACAGACTGCATTGAGTCAGCTGCAACTCATATCGAGGGTTTCTTATCCTGTATATCTTTCTACCTCATCTTTCTCCCAAGTAGAGGATAGTGGGTTTGAACCACCAGTCTTGAGGCTAGCAACCTGATGCCCATTCCACAGTACCACCAAGGCTCCTTAGTTTGCCAATGCCTGTGGTTATGACAAATAAAATATTTTAAGTACTTGTATGCTGTGCAGTGAACGGTTGAAGACAATTTTTCTCAGTAATACGACAATCTTCATCTCCTTAGATCAACCAAACTGAACCTACTACCATCTAGACTGTTCCCATTCCTATTGACCATACCTAGGGTTTCCAAAACTGTAAAATTTTATGACAACAGTCAGTTTCAATTCTTTACCTCAGAGCTACTGCTGGGTTTGAACTATCAACCTTGTGGTTGATAATTCCTTCCAGTGCCTTCAAAAAGGGATCCCCATCAAAATATTGGCTTCCAAGAAGACCTCCTGGGCCAGTTAAATTCCAAATGAGATCAGCTCGGAAGGTGATGGTGGCTGGTTTTCTAGATCCCTGAGGGTCATCCTGATAGATTTTTCTCAGAGGACACAGAATGATCATGGACGCTTGCTATTAAGGAGCTTAAGGAAATTGAAAGTGGCGTTAGTGAGCAAAAGGCCAGGAATGTTGTCCAAAAGAACGAAACCAAGTTTTCCCATATAACAATGCTCCTGCTCTTTTTATCAGAGTAGTGAGGGCTGACCTTGGGGAATTTCCCTAGGAAAGCTTACTGGGTTTCCCTTACAACCCTTCTTTTGCCCCTTCGACTTCCTTTGGCTTCCAAAACAAAAAGAGGGATTAAACAGGATATGATGTAAGCCCTTCAAGGATGCCCGAATGATGAGTCTTAAGATAATAGCTTCTTGTGGGAAACAGAACCTGGGAGAGAGTGCCTTCTGACAAACTCTCCACGTTCCTGAGTGAAGGAGTCTGGGAGGGTGGGGCTTCCACGGAGGGAATTTTCACCTTTGTGGATTGCAGATGTGTCCCACTCACATTATCCTAAATAAAAATTAATCCCCACAATGTTCCCCCACAACAACGCCAAATTTAATGTGCTGTTTGCAAAGTCATGGGTCCTTACTTTATACCTGGAGGTCCGCTGCTTGGGGGCTGTCTGCCTTGTGGGAAACTAACACTGAGGGCTGTATTCCCTAACTTATTACACCGGGAATCTGGAATGCTGGTATTCCACGGTAGAAAACTCTCCACTTTGGTAAATTAGAGGTAAGGTCCAGGAACATTATCCTGCTTTAAAAATCATCCCCACTGGTTCTACCCTTAACAGCTGTGCTGTCTTATAATGAGCACATGGTTGATTATAACAGATATTATCCCTTTGTTCTCTCTTCCCACCTTGGCACCCAACCTACCTTATACGTCCCTCCAATGCAGTTATTAGAATTCCTTACCTGTGAGGTCAGGGACCCTTCATGTAGAAACTGTCCACCTTGTGACACATGTAACTACTGAACAGCATGTCTTCAGCTTACTTAAAAATGTCCCAAGACTCACTCTCACTTCTCCCAGTTCTCCAATACGCTCAGTTCCACGTGGTCCATCAAGAGAACCTGAGGCGAGTATGCTACCATAAAAGGTGTCCCACTCCTTTACTTTGTTCTCTCATCTATCTTTCTCATCCTCTATGACTTTACTACACTCTATATATCACTGCCTTACCTGTGCACCTTCTGACCCTTTGGTTGTTGAAAGCTGGTTCCCCTGACACTGCCTCAGGTTGTTTGCCAACAAAAGCAAGCAGAACCCATTGTCTGTCCCACCCTAAATAGGGCCCACTCCCTTCTGATAAGGATCATTGATTGTTCCCCTGGACAAGAGCTCAGAGACATCTAAGGTCAAGCCAACTGAGGGACGACCAAGGTTAGGCTGCCATCTGGCCACTGGAGCCCACCATCTTGTTATCATTATATGTCATATGTCTGCCTCTAGGGCCTCCCCCTCCTTTTGTGTGTAACCCCTAGCTAGTCCCACTCATGTTATGTGTATGCCGCTAATATAACCCCTTCCTGTTAGGTATGTGCTTACTGTGGCTTGCAGGCCCAAGATTTTATAAGTTCTTGACAGACGACATTACCCTCTCCCCCACCAAGAGGAGAATTACCCCATGAAATGGTTGTGTGACCCATCAGAAGGTGGAGTGAATTGGGAAAATTATTTGAAGTGAGCATCTGGTAGGAGATTAGCAGATAGATTAACAGTCATCATCATCATCATTAGTATTTTAAAGAGGACAATGGAGCAAAGTGGATGTAAATCTAAAGCTTCCTGTATTATGCTCACCCACCACAAAAAACAGGGTGCAGCAGAAACAAAGGGATGCAAGGATTTTTTACAAGTGGTGAAAAAGTATAATCCATGGTTCCCAGAGGAAGGAACTTTGGATCTAGGGACCTGGGAGAAGGTTGGTGTAACTTCAAGAACGAGCAGAGAGGGGCAGACTTTCCCCCTGGAGACATGGTCTGTGGGCTCAAGTGAAGATGTTTTAGAACCCCTAGAAGAGAAAGAGGACCACCAGTCTAGTGAGAAGTCTTGTGCCGGCTTTCCAAATCTAAGCGCAAAGGAAGGTCTCCTAGAGTGAGAAGGAATGAGGTGAAGAGACTTTGGGAAAAACTGAAGCAGCAGGGACTGATTTGTTATCTAAGGCCTCTGGGGCTAAACAAAACCCCAAGGTCAAAGCCTGTATGCCCTCCAGGTCCTGCAGCCCCAGAAGACCTAAAGCTGGTGAGACATTAGAGGAAGTTAGTTCTAGCTTATGTCAATGACCAGACTTCTTACTTACAAAAATAGGGGAATTCCAAGATCTTAGAGTTTCTTCCCCATGGCCTTCTCTTACCAGCTCTTGAACTAACGTATGTAACTCCTCCCATTTCTCTTTACCAAGGAGCCACTGTTCCACCCATATTGGCTCATTGGACTTCCAAGATAGTTTAATGGGTGCAGGCCTTACAACAGCACTCCTGATGAAAAGATGTGCACTTCCTAATCCATAACAGTTATATTTAGGAGCTATGTTGATTGGAGGAGGATCTCCTCCTGGATTTTTTTTCTGTGACCCCTCCCTTTCTATCCTAATTTCTTTATCATGTTGAAATCAGAGGTAGTGAGCACAACTGCAGGCTCCGTTAAACCTGACTGCCTTTCGGGCCCTGTACACTGCAGGATTTAAGACTCTGCATATGTTTCTCAGGTGAACTTCTCCTGTTCCCTCCATGTTGGAATCAGGAGGCCATTTTGAAAATAGCGGCCGAGCCTGAGGCCATTGTTGATGGCTCATGACTTTAGCGCCAGAATCTAAAAATCCTAAAAAGTTCTCTTCCCCAATCTCTGCACCTGGAGACACTCCTGCTTGGCCACAAAGGTGTCCCCTAAACTAAGCTATGACCTCTGCAGGGGTCAGATTGCACTCAACATCTTCCCCAAGCAGTGTCTGCTTTACCAATAGAAATATAAGAAAGTTAAAGTAGCTGGTCTAAGTGATCTCCCTTTTGTAAAACCCACGGGGTTTCTGTTTTAATTACGGTTTGAAATTCCTCTTCCTAATATTGATTATTAACTCCAGTAACAATTTGAATACTTTGAGCATTTAGGCTACATTTCCTAATAAAGTTTCTACTGTTCTTTCCAGCGGAGGCTCCTGGACTTCAGTTTTAACAATCTGCTATATGCTCTCTTTGACCTTTTCTTGGTGGTTCCCGGGTTAAATAAGGCCCCAACTAAAAGAGGGTGTGGTGAATAGAGCCAAATGTGTCAGTGTTTTATAGGCAAAATTCTAGAACCTGTCAGAGATCATCTTCCAAGGCGTACGTTGTTAGATTTCCTACCCGGGAAATACCTCGGTTCTTGGCTTGTCCCAAGAAAGAATTCACACCAAAGCCTGGTTTGTGATCCAAGTGGTTTTTTGATAAAGGATAGAAGCAGTTTCAGACATTACAGTGAACTGAACACAAGCCAGAGAGAGAGACCACAGCACAGCTGCTGGGAGAGAAAGCAGTGGTCTCAAAGTTTCTGGCTTCTCAACACCCCCACTGTTCGGAGGCATGGTTAAATAGTACTGGTCGATCCCAATCATACTGGTCAATCTCACCTGGCCTAGATGAGGCCAATCCAGGTATGCTGCCCACCTAGGTACACCACCCCTTCCTGAATTGGGGGCCCGAATCTCTGAGGATATCCAATGGACACCCTGGTCCCTGTTCTAACTACCTAACAACATCATCCACTACATGGATGATATCTTACTAGAGACAGCAACGCCTACTAATGAAATGCTACAGAAAGCTTATATTCACACCAGACAAGCCATCTCTCAGGCAGGACTAATAATTAATTGCTCCTGACAAAATTCAGACTACAAGCCCTTATACATACCTAGGGACAATATAGTAGATCAGATGACTATTAGAACACAGAAACATGAATTTAGAAAAGACTGTATAAAAACATTAACTGATGTTCAAAAGTTACTAGGAGTCATAAAGTATATATACCTCTGGGGGTCCCCACCGAAGAGCTCAGACAATTTCTTAAACTTTAAAAAGGGACCCTCTGAATAGTCCTAGAGGGCTCAGCCCTGGAAATCACCCCGAGTTACAGCTGTAGAAGAATGCTTCACACAGAGAAGGGTTTGTCATGTTGATTCAGGTAAAAATATTCCTCTTGTTACTTTACACACACCTGTCACCCCCACTGCCACCCGAGCACAAGAGGATAAGCCTCCAGAGTGGCTGCATGTGGGCATCACGGGCCCAAAGTTGTGTGGCCTTATTGGGAACAAATAGTACAGCTGGTCACTAAAGGCAGGCATCGCTGCCAGACGAGCGCTGTGATCCTTCAGCGTGACTTTGCCGTGTACTCCAGCTCAGATAAAAGCCATTTGGGATTTTCCAGGTTTTCAGATGGCTTTAGCTGAAATGTGTGGGAAATGAGGTTGTCATGATCCTCCAGGGAAGCTCAGGGAGTTCCTAGACATCTGTAAATGAACTCCGTGGATCATTAACAAAGGCTCATCCCATACTTTACAGACCCCTCCAGTAAAGGCATAGCAACCTTGACAACCTACTGGGGCCCCACCTGTCAGTCCTTTCCAACTCATTATACTTCTGCTCAGAAAACAGAACTATTCCCTCCCCTTCTCCTATTCAAAGTGGTAAAGCAGCCTATCAATATAATCAGAGATGCAGCGTGCACTGTGCAAGTGAGTGCTTTCACTGAAAAACCCAACTGGAGTCAGGTCCGCACTCTGCCATGGTAAGCTAGTCACACCCCAGAAACTCAAATAAGGTCCCACCTCCGTCTGTTCTTCATCAGGCACATGAGGGCGCACACCTAGTTGCCAGGGCCACTGTCGAAGGGAAATGCTTCAGCAGACGAGTTAACTCAAAGGACATCTGCTACTCTTACGCTCCCGCAGGCTGAGCATCAACGTCTGCACAACAACCCCGCTAGCCTAAGGCCAAGGTATCATCTGTGGGCCCCAGCCAGACAAATGGTCAGAGGATGCACTCACGGTCCGCAAACCTCACTTAGGGAGGGACCGGACGGAGTCAATCCGCGAGGAGATCAGTCAAACGCACTCTGGCAAACGGATGTCACTCATACCCTCATGTGGACGCCTACAAGCTGTCCATGTTACGATAGACACTTTCTCAGGATTTTTATGGGCGTCAGCCATGACTGGTGAATCCATTAAGCATGTCATCAGACATTCACTGTCTTGTGTCCCTGTGATGGGCACTCCAACACACCTGTAAACAGACAATGGCCTCGCTTACATCAGCAAACTGTTTGAAGGTTTTGTCAAGATTAGAATATTCATCACTTAACAGGCACCCCTTACAACCCTGAGGGCCAGGCCCTTGTCGAACGGGCACATGACACTCTAAAATCTCAATCATTAAAACAGAAGGGGAACACAAAAGTAGATTCTGTACATGGTAACTTCATTAACTCAATATATTTCTCTCCCTTCCAAAATGTTTTAGCATCACTAGGGCAGATACACACATTTCTATCCTTACAGAGAAAGCTGATCCAGAGAACCGCTCAAGAAGGACTACAGTGGCGTCTGGGATCTGGGTTTACTATCCATCCTTGGGAGGGACTGTTTGTTTTGTATCTTTTCAGTTGCATCCAAGTCCAGGAAGGAGCAGACAGACAACTGACGGTGTGACATGGAGCAGGGGATGACAACCCAAACCCCTTGCTTCCTGTTGCTGAAGTTAGCCAACGCATCAAGACCTGGAGGATCTGTGAAAACAATTCGTGAGGCAATAGTTGGCTTCCTGATACTCATAGTCCATCTACCAATGCTGACATTGACAGAGACACTGCGGGACTCTATCACAACTGAACGTTTTTATGCAAAAGGGATTGGACTACCGCAACAGACTGCTCATTTACTAGGAGATCAGACTGTGGACTTTCAATGTCGTTTGATGCTAAAATATATTCAAATGTTGCTGGTGTTATATAACCCTTTATCCACATAGTATAAGCCTAACATGACTGGGCTTTAATTAGAAACCGTTGGCAAGGAGTTAAAAGAACCATCCTATTAGGTGTCAATCTGCTGAAAAGAAAATTTTCAAAGTCTTCCTCATAGCTCAGGTAAAGGGAACATCCCACTAGCTATCAGACAGCTAAAAACAGAGACTTTTAATGCATTTAGATTTTCAACCATCCCTCATGTTTGCAATAGATAGAAAACCTATGTGCCACAGAACAAAACACAGACCGGTCCTGTGCCATCCTCACAAGGGTTCCTATGCACTCTGTTTACACCCGATATATTGGGTTTCCAAGGCTTTGTAATGATGTACAGAAGCGGACAGCCTCACATTTCTCCCACCAAGGAACTGGTGGGTTTGAACTGCCGACCTCACAGGTCACAGTCCACCACTTACTGGACAGCACCTCCAGCACTCCTCCACAGGTGAGTAGGAGGGCAAATTATCACTTACATGGGACATTGAATTTCTCCTAAGGGTGGTGAAAAATAATGTCAAAACTTCCAGTGTCGATGGCTTCACAACACGGAGACAGAATTAATGTTACCTCAGTGCGCACATAAATATGGATAAGCTGATTTTGTGAAGAGGGGCTTCCTCTTCCTATCAAGAGTTACAGTCTGGGAACCCCACAGGGCAGCTCTACTCTGCCCTGTAGGGTTGCTGGGAGTTGGCATCCGCTCAATGGCAGAGAGTTTTTAATGTATAAATTATACAATACAATTTAAAAAGCATATAAGTAAGACCAGGTTTTAGGAAGAAATCAGCACACATGCTGTCATTCATTTGCTCTTCCCTTACCTCTTCCTAATTTGGTTAGTTGAATTGTTTTCACAAAAGAAATGGTAATCATGTTTACATTCCATTCTTCTACCTCAATCCTCACAGTTATTTTCTCTTGGTTCTGTATTTAAATGGACCCAGGGCTTATCTTTGGTTCTTTTACCATGAATTTTCCATGACTGGTTTTTAAATCGGTGGAATTTCATCATCCAATATATTTTTTTTTCACGTAGATCTCATGGGTTCACGCACGCTTACAATTGCGTTTGTCTTTATGCTTAAGGGGAAGTGGATAGAAATGACCGGGTCACCCTTTGCCTCACGTGGTCGTCGTTGCTCCTTTGTCGTCCAGTGTTGAGTTTTGCACTGAGTGAAGGTGAACTGAAATGAGGCTCCACGTGATTTCCTTCTTCCACCTGAATCCACTTACAGCTCCCTTTGCCATTGCGTCAGTCTAGCTAGACTGGAGAAACAAATTCATAGACACATTTACGTGTACAAGAAAGAGCTTTACACACCAGCCTGTGAGTTCTCGGGCTTGGAAGGGGAGGGAGGGAAAAAGTAAGGAGCGAAGACCAGGGGCTCAAGTAGAAAGCATATGTTTTGAGAATGATGAGGGAAACAAATGTACAAAAGTGCTTGACCACAATGGGTATATGTGTGGATTGTGATAAGAGTTGTACAAGCCCCCAATAAAATGATTTAATTAAAAAAATAAAAAATAAATGGAGAAACTATTGGGGGGAAAAAAGAAAGAGCTTTATATACAGGGGCAATTGAATATTGAGAAAGCATCCCAGCCCAGTCCAGATCAAGTCCATAAATCTGATATTAGCCCGTATGTCAAATACCGATGTATAAAGTCCTCTTCAGACTCAGGAAACATGCAATGTGTAAGTGTCTCTGCCTCCAAGGAGTTCCCAGAATTCTCAGGAGAAGGCCATGCCCACACAGAGGCCTCATTGGCTATACAATGATTGATAGGCTAGACTCCACCCCTTCACTCTTAATCCTCAAATTGACACCAGATTATGTAACTACCACAGCAATCCTTAAAAGCAGTAATTTCACCAATCTGTGCCTTAATCATGAATCTTGAGTGAAATCTTAACAAGTTGCACATACTGATTTTTTACTCCCACCTCAGTAGGTAGCTCTTGATTACAGGATCCTATCTAACTTTTCATAGGAGAAAGGAAATGAATGCTGAGAACAACTCATGAAGATCATTCTGCATTAATTTTTCCTGGGAATGATCTACCCTTTCAATCTGTAGATTTAAATCATTGGATCAGGAAAGTTTCCTTCTATAACAACCATGAATATATATTTTCCTGTTCCTCTGGTTCTATCGTATATTTGTTTGTTTTATATTGTATATATCTTTTGTACTGCTGTACCTGTTTATTTTGTTAATGTTTGTGTATATGTATTTTTGAACTTTTTAAAATCTGTTTTCTTGGTTTGTTTGTCCTATGGTCATTTATTGTGATCCAAATAAAATGAATGCCTTCACCACTTCAATCACTTCTCCATTTACCGTGAGTAGTCTATTGGGCCAGTTGTGAGGATTTTAATTGTCTTTATACTGAATTGTAATCCACCCTGGAGGGTGTATGCATTGAGTTTCAATAATAAGCATTTAAAGTTCTCTTTGCTTTCAGCAAGCCAGGTAATTTCATTCTGTGTATCACAAGTTGCTAATAAGCTGTTAGATCTCTCTGGAGCTAGATTTATACCTCGGTCCTTGGCTCCGCGCGAGAAAGAATTCACGCCGAAGCCGGGTTCGTGATCGAAGTGAGTTTTATGAAAGTTAGAAGAAGTTTCAGGTTTACACGGCACCCAAGGGGCTCCTCCCAGACATGCGGCCTAGCTGGAAGCGGCTCTGCGTTCCGCAAAGCGTGCCAAAGCTCTCTGCGCCTGAGTTCTCTCTCTTCCGTCTAGATCCTTCTCCGTTCTAAGTTCTTGTCCTCCCGTCTCGGTTCTTCTTCTCCCTCCCCTCCGGGCTTCTGCCTTTTCAAGGATTCCACAGGGAGGCGTGGTGGAAGACCCCTGGTCGACCCCATTGGCTGAATTGAATTCACCTGGCTAGGTGATCCAATTCAAGTTCACGCCCACCCCTGCCTACCGGCGGGAACCCTGAACATGTTCGCTGTGCCACTCCTTTGTTCCCCTAGCTTGGCCCTCTGGGCACGCGTTAATGGACATCCCCCAGTCCTATGCTGGCCTACCTAACAAAGCCATCACACAACCCTGATTCTACCTTTTCCTCCTTCTTTTTTTTTTTAAATCATTTTATTTGGGGCTCATACAACTGTTATCACTGTTTGGGCCAGGTCCAGACAAGGCAGCCCCCATCTCCTCTCCTGCTCCTCAGGAAGATAGAACTTCAAGGTCCCCATTTCCAGCCTCTTGGGAAGATAAATGACCTATTGAAGTATGCATCGTCGGACAGGCCAAGATATGACAGAATAATAATTTATAAATTATCAAGGGTTCATGCAGGAGGGGGGACCCGGGGGAGGGGAATGAGGAGCTGATGCCAGGGGCTTAAGTGGAGAGCAAATGTTTTGAGAATGATGAGGGCAATGAATGTACAAATGTGCTTTACACAATTGATGTATGTATGGATTGTGATAAGAGCTGTATGAACCCCTAATAAAACAATAAAAAAAAGAAGTATGCATCTTCTGCCCCAACATTCCAAGGAGCTTATCTCTCCAGACCAAGGTTGTGCAGCCCCTGCCCCAGCACTCCAGGAAGTAGGTTGGTTGGCAAGCAACAAAGGCACTTCCCAGGGATCCCATCCTGACTCAAGGTCCTGCAGCTGCAAGTAAAACATCTCCCTTCTAGTTGTCAACATCTACCTTCCTCGCTCGAGCCCTATAGACGAGCTACAATTTCCCTGACCTAACACATTGCGTCTCAGAATCTGCCCAGGAGCTCAAGATGCTCCTGTCCCTTTGTCTGCTCTCCCTTCCCTCCCAGGAGCTCTTTCCCTTCCCTCATAAAGCCGCTCTTAGCTGCACGTTCTTTGTCTCAAGCCTATCTCCATTCCTTGTCTCAGTGTTGACCTCTCAATCACAATCCATACATCAGTTGAAGCAGGCATGTTTGTACATATGTTCCCATCATTCTTTTCTAGACATTTACTTTCTATTGAGCCCTTGGTACCAGCTTTCCCCCGCCACCTCCCCAACACCCACACCCACTTTTATTTATCTTGATGCTTCTCATCTTCCACGATGCCATGGCTGGTATCTGGTGGATCTTGGCTCAAGGCAGAGAATGCCAGAAGGATGTTGATTTGTGTTTTACTGACTTTGCAAAGGCATTCGCCTGTGTGGAGCATAACGAACTATGGACAGCCTTGAGAAGAATGGGAATCCCAGAACACTTTATCTGTACACGGAACAAGAAGCAGTTGTTCAAGCAGAACAAGAAATACTACAGGGTTTAAAATCAGGGAAACGTGCTCAGTGTTGTGTTCTCTCACCACACATATTCCATCGGATGCTGAGCAAAATAATCAGCAAGGCGGGAGTGTCTGATGAAGAACGAGCATCAGGCTTGGAGGAAGGCTCACTTACAGTCCGCGGTGCGAGGAGGACACAGCCTTGCTGCTGAAAGTGAGGAGGACGTGAAGCCCCTGCTGACGGAGAACAAGGGCTGCAGCTCAATGTGACGAAGACCCAGATCCTCACAGCTGCACCAGTAGGTACCATCAAGATAGACAGAGAAAAGACTGACGTTGTCAAGGCTTCGGTCTGCTTGGATCCATCATCAATACTCATGGAAGCAGCCTTCAAGAATTCAAAGGATGCATCAGGTAACACTGCCGCACAGAACCTCTTTAAAGTGTTGCAAAGCCAGGATGTGACTTTGAGAAATACCATGGTATTTTCAATGACTTCATATGGGTGTCACAGAAACTGGACATTGAAGAATTGATGCATTTTAATTATGGGGCTGATGAGGCGTCTTGAAAGTACCACGGACTGCTAAGAGAATAAACAAATCCATCTTGGGAGAAGTACAGCCAAATACTCCTGGGCAGCAAGGATGGCGAGAACTCATCTGATGTACTTCGGACTTGTTAGTGGAGAGACCAGTCCTGGGCACAGGGCGTCCTGTGTGGGCGAGGGGCAGTGAGAAGGGAAGACCCTCCGTGCGCTGGACGGACATGGGCTGCCCCGGTGAGTGCAAACGTAAGAGCACCTGTGCGATGGCAGAGGACTGGCTGGTGTTTCTTTCTTGGTGCACAGGCAGCATGAGTTGGCGCCAACACAATGGCACCGACCAGCAACCACCAGGCCGTGTTTTTAATTCCGTGCGGTTACTTCAAGTCCACGTATGTCTACAGTACGTCCTTTGTTCCCCAATAGCTCATCAGAAACATCAAATGTTGCTGAAATCTGATTTACCCCTGTTTTCCCAGTTGATTGTACCCTGGATATCTAAAAAGTTGATTGTACTTTTGGTATCTAAAAAGCGATTCCTAATCCAAGGCCACAGAGATTTACATCGATATTTTCTTCTAAGAGATCTCTTAGTTTTATCTCCTGAGTATAGGTTTTGATCCATTTGGATATTTCCTTTTTAAAATTTCATCATTTTATTGGGGACTCCTACAACTCTTATGACAATCCATACATCCATCCATTATATTATGTCAAGCACATTTGTACATTTGTTGCCATCATCATTCTCAAAACATTTGCTTTCTACTTGAGTCCTCGGTATCAGCTCCTCATTTCCCCCCTCCCTCCCCCCCTCCCCTCCCTCATGAAACCATGATAATTTATAAATTATTATTTTGCCATGTCTTACACTGTCCATTGTCTCCCTTCACCCACTTCTCTGTTGTCCATCCACCAGGGAGGAGGTTATATGTAGATCATTGTCATCGGTTTCCTCATTTCACTCCACCCTCCTTCTACCCTCCCGATGTTGCCACTCACCACTGGTCTGAAGGGATCATCTGCCCTGGATTCCCTGTGTTTCCAGTTCCTATCTGTACCAGTGTACATCCTCTGGTCTAGCCAGATTTGTAAGGTAGAATTGGGATCATGATAGTGTGTGTGTGTGTGTGTCAGGGTGGGCACTTTCAATTTTATTCTTCCAAATTTTCTTACTTTTTACTTAAAATTTTTTAAAAAATCATTTTATTGGGGGCTCATACAGCTCTTATCACAATCCATACATACATCAATTGTGTGAAGCACATTTGCACATTATTTGCCCTCATTATTCTCAAAAGATTTGCTCTCCATTAAGCCCTTGGTATCAGGTCCTCATTTTCCTCCTCCCTTCCCCCGTCCCCCCTCCCTCATGAATCCTTGATAATTTATTAATTATTATTATTTTGTCATATCTTACACTGTCTGACATCTCCCTTCACCCACTTTTCTATTGTCCATCCCCCAGGGAGGAGATTATAAGTAGATTCAGTTCCCCCTTTCTACCCCACTGGATTTGTAAGGTAGAATCGGGATCATGACAGTGAGGGCCAGGGGGCGGGTAGGAAGCGTTTAGGAACTAGAGAAACGTTGTATGTTTCATTGTTGCTACACTGCATCCTGACTGGCTCTTCTCCTTCTGGAAGGGGATGTCCAGTTGCCTACAGACGGGCTTTGGGTCCCCAGTCTGCACTCCCTCTCATTCACAATGATAGAATTTTTGTTGTTCTTTGATGCCTGATGCCTGATCCCTTTGGCACCTCGTGATCACGGAGGCTGGTGTTCTTCTTCCATGTGGGCTTTGTTGCTTCTGAGCTAGATGGCCCCTTGTTTACCTTTCATACAGCTCTTATCACAATCCATACACACATACATTGTGTCCAAGCACATTTGTACATTTGTTGCCATCATCATTTTCAAAACCTTTTCTTTCTACTTTAGCCCTTGGTTTTAGGTCCTTGTTTCCCCCCACCCCCTCATTAGGAAACCTTGAAAATTTATAGTTATTATTTTTTTCATCTTCCAAACTTCCTTTAATGGGCTTATTACTATTCTATATGAAAAAGAAATAAACTTCAAGAATTTACTGTATTGTGTCTGTGGTACATATATTCATATATCAAATAAAGACGTAAAACCAAATACCTGATAGGATTGGTTTACTGGGCTTGAAGGCATAGTCTCATGAGACAACTCCACCAATGGGCACAAGACAACTAGGCTTTATATTCTACATCCTAGTAGGGCAAGAGAAGGCACCCTGGTGGTGTAGTGGTTACACAATTGGCAGCTAACTGCAAGGTCAGCAGGTGGAAATCACCAGTTGCTCCAAAGACGGGCTTTCTGCTCCTGTAAATAACACAGTCTCAGAAATTCATTGGCGGCAGGTCTACCCTGTCCTACAGGGACTCTCTGAGTCGGCGTTGCCTCGATCAGGTGAGTTTGGGTTTGGTAATATGGCAAGTGACATCTCGGTTGGGGGTATCTCAAAAGCTAGAGCTCAGCCTCCTAAATCCCAACTATTGGCCTCGACTCCTTTGGGTAAAAAAGGGCAGGGAAGGAACCAGTCTACGGGAAACACTGCCTACGGAAACCATGCTTCATCTATCCAAAGACCAGGAGAACGGGATGGTGTCTGGCTACTACCAACCGCTGTCCAGACCGGACAGTACAGAAGGTTCCAGGTAGAATGAGAGAACTTTATAGAACAAATCTTTAATTATTGAGAGATAGAGAGAGATACCAGACTTACTAGACTGAACAGGAAGACAAGAGGAATCTCTTAAAAAGTTGATATGCTATACTTTTGATTTTTTTTTTTGATGCTTTCTTAGGGTATTTTTTTTTAACATTTTATTAGGGGCTCATACAACTGTTATCCCAATCCATACACACATCAATTGTATAAAGCGCATTTGTTACTTTTGAATTTTGAAAGGATACTCCTCTCAGATCAGCTTTGTGTTAAAGACCTGATTGGTTAATAAAGTGAATTAAATAATATCATCTGTGAGGACTGTGTTGTAAAAAAAAATCCCAATATGAGACTAAACTGTGAACTTTTACCCTAATGCAAAAATGAGCAGGGGTTAGGAGTGATTCACGAAGCAGGAGCAGCAGAACGATGATCGATATATGGCCGTACTGTGGGCAATGAGGCCAATGTAACTGAACCATGCGGATAGAGATGGTAAAACGGGAGCCTAATTTGCTGTATACATTTTCACTAACATCTCGGTAAAATATTTTTTAGAAAAAAAGGACAACCTTGGAGGGGCAGACGTGGCTGTTTCCACTGCTGAGCTCTCTAGAGGAAAACCTACACGGGAATCCCGTTGCTATTAGAAGTCCAATTGGGTCGTTTAGTTGCTTAGCATAAGTGCGAAAGTGGATGCCTTATGAGATTTCAGCCCCTCTTCCTCCCGTGAACACTTCCCATCATGCCTGAGGAAACGTCAGAATGGACCCACGGGGGGGAGGCATATCCTGGCAGCAATAGTGGTAGCTGTTTGGGCCGGGTCCGGACCATGCAGCTGTTTCCCCCAACTCTCACGACACATAGCCTGTTGGACTGTGCTCCCCGCCTCTCAAGGCCAGAGCTGGACTGTGCAGCCCTGCCTCCTGCTTTCCTTGCCCGGAGTTCTTGCCCTGCCTCAATAAAATTTTTCCCAACTCCACATTCCTGACTAAATTCTCTCTGTTCCGCGGCTCCATCTCCAACCTCTCCGTAGCAGCAGTGGACCGGGCATGATCAGGAATCCAAAGCAGGGCATGGCCTCTGCACAGCAGGCTAAGTTCACAAGAGCCGCCAGAGGGGGGTTGGTGAGAGATGGCTCTCCAGGCCCTGCCACAGTTCAGAAATGACAAACGTGCTCCAATCCCCAAGTAAAACGGTCAGATCAAAGGAATGCCTTAGGCAGTATTGGCTCTGCAACAGGACTGGGGGCCATATGCAGGCGCATGTGTGATAAAGCCATCGATGTTGTGTATTTGAATGTGAAAATCCAGTGGCTCCCACAGAGATCGATACTTCAGAAGAATGGGCACAATGGAGCCTGGGGTAGCTGTCCTTTTGCCAGGGGGCGCCCCAGTGGTGCGGGCACCTCAGATCAGGGTCAGCTGGTACCGGTAAGCTACTCCCTGGTGGATGCCACAGGAAGTGTGCTTTCCTAGCACCAGGCTGGGGGTGAGCTGACTAGGCTGAAACACGGTCCTGCCCCATCTACTCTGTGCAGCGACCAGGCTCTACACTCTAGATCAGGGATTCTCAACCTGGGGTCGCGATCCCTTTTGGGTTGAACAACCCTTTCACAGGCAGGGGTTGCCCCATTCACAACAGCAGCAAAATGACAGTTATGAAGTAGCAACAGAAATCATTTTATGGTTGGGGGAGGTCACCACCACATGAGGGACTGTATTAAAGCATCACCACATGAGGAGGGCTGAGAACCATTGCTCTCGATAATCCATATTTGTCCATCTTTTCTTTCAATGTATATGAATAATTTTTGCAAAATTTTGCCAATTAAAAAAAATCTGAGAAAGACTACAAAGAAATGTGGCTCTTACCAAACAAACAAATACCCAAAGTTAAGTGTGGCGTATAGATTTCCCGAATGTGCTGCATGAATCCACAAATATGAATCCACAAATATTACATATATGTGCGAATTCTTGTGGTTGTTGTTAGATGCCGTCAAGTGGATGCCTGTGGGGCACCAGCTGCCACAACAAAATGAGTCTGAGGGGAGGCTGTGGAATTGAAGGGTAAATTAAAGAGACAAGGCAGGCAAGGGTTCACCTCTTCCATGATGACCAGGACCATAGAGTGAGTCATGTACTCCCTTCACAGGCTCATATAAACTTGGGCTAGCAAGCCACAGGAAGGGATTGTACGAGAGGCAGACACATGACAGGCAGGGACAAGCTAGGGGTAGACATGTGACAGGAAGGTACCTCCATAACAAGATGGGTAAGTTTCAGAGTTGATATGGCAGCCCAACCTTGGTCATCGCTGAGCTGGCTTGACCTTCTGTGTCCCTGACCACAATCTATGGTCCTTATCAGCACGCAGTGGGTTGTACTTAGGGTGGGGCGCTCTGAGTGCTCTTGATGACAGACAATGCTCAGGCAGATAGCTTCAAGCAGTTCACCTTCAGTAGTATAGTAGCAACCATGTGTTTGCAAGTAGCACCTCACAATTGGCATTACTAAGAAAAGGAAAAGCTACAATACTGGCATTATGCTGGGGGACATGGTGGGAAACAACTATTATTTAGGAGAATGTAACTGGGGTGCATCTCCCACTCATGAGGGTGAAGGCCCCCTCCACTAGAATCTGCCTCTGAGACTCCTTAAATGTGACAGGAGAGAATTTGTCCTCCTGCACGCCCTTCCGGGACCTCCGTTTCCCACAGATGCCGGCTGATGCTCATGGAGACCGCACGTCGAGTAGAAGGAAACGCTGCCTGGTCCGGCACCAGCCTCCCCGCTGTTGTGCTTCCGTCCATCTTTGCAGCCACTGCGTCTGTCCATCTCTGTAAGGGCCGCCTCTTTTTCTCTGACTCTCTCCTTTGTGGATGTTGTTGTTGTTGTTGTTTTCGGTCCCAGCAGGTGGATTCCGACTCACAGCAACCCCATAACCAGCAGTGACACACTGCCTGGTCCCGCGCCATCCTCACAATTGCTCTCACCTGTGAGTCCATCGAGGCACCCCGCGGCCATCCTTCCCAAAGGCCGCCCTCCCTCTTGCTGCCCGCAACTTACCACTCATGATGCCCTTCCTTCTCCGGGACGGGGCTCTCTTCAGTCGCCAGTGTCTCCTGGGACACCACTCCTGGTCTTCTCTTTCTCCCCTCTTTTTCATGAACGTTGTTTTCCTTGTGTAAGGCATTCTTGATGGCAGCCCACAGCTCGCCCGGGCTTCTGTCCTTAGTGCTCAGTGCGTCAGAAATGCTCCTGAGATGTTCTCAGCTCAGATGGGACACGCGCAGGGTAGTATTTTGAGCCCCGTGGCCTTGTTTTCAGTTTCTTTGTTGTAAGAGGTGGTTGAGTAAACAAAATGAGCAGAGAACGAGTAGAGTTTAAGAGGTGTATTGGGTCCAAATGCAGACTCAGTGCTGAAGGGCCACATCAGAGTCTGTCCAGTGACTGGTGCGGCCCCTGAGCTTTGAATGGGGACAAGCTTTTATAGGCATGCAGTTTATTGGGTCACACGGAAAGAATGAGGTACTTTGCATTATCTTTTAGCTTGCACCTGCATATGGATTTCCTAAGAAGCTGTAGGGTACAGAAGCAGAACATTTAAAAAAATAATTTTATTGGGGGCTCGTGCAACTCTTATCACAATTCATACATGAATTGAATCAGGCATGTTTGTACATATGTTGCCTCATTCTTCACTAGAGATCCACTTTCCATTGAGCCCTCAGTACCAGTTCTTCTCCGCACACCCCACCCCCTGAAGCAGGACATTTTTGCAGTTAAGCTTCCCTTTACACAAGCTTGGAATCATTCTGTTTTCTTCTGTTCTTATTGAAAACCCAGAACAATGTCAACTTCCCTATCATCCAGAACAATTCCAACTTCCTTAACACCCCAAACAATTTCAATTGTCTTATTACATTCCTCAACACATCCTTATCACATTCTTCAGCTTCAACCTGAGGCCCCAAGGACACCAAGGGTGTGACTTGGTTCACGCCCTCTACTAAATCAGGTCTTCATCCCCCCCCCCAATCCTGCCCATTAGCATAGTAGGGAGTGCCCTCTAACAGGGATCATGGCCACAGGCTTAGAGCCCAGAATTATAATCCATCACAGAAGGAACTGTGCTGAGAAGGGTCATTTAACTATGACTCAAATTATTTCAGTACTATTTTGATTTTGACTCAAATTACAATAATGTTGTGATTATTAACAAGCTGAATCAATCCATATGGATTGTTTACTTATTAAATGCTAACAGTCCTTTACAATAGATTTCTGAAAGTGGGACTGCAGCCTATGAGGGAATGTGAATTTAAATCTATGAGGCGTATCAGTAAGGATTCGCAATTATTGGCAATGCGTTGTTGAGCTTCATAGTTACAGATAGTGTGTGTGTTGGGGTGGGGGGGTCTTAGGGAGAGGTCGACAGCTTTCTCTAAGCCAGAGGAAGGGATGAGCCACTGAACAGCCAGCAGCTGCATTTCCTTACAGCCCCAGACCACAGGGAGCGAATGTGCAGAGGCTTGTACTTCTGTTTGTTCAGTGACTTTTACTGTAACTTGGGTGAAGGTTTGCAACGCAGAGCATCAGTATTCATTCAAGAATTCATGTGTATTTTGTTTCATCTTAGTCCACGCAATCCCTCAGTGCACGCTCACGTTTCCCTATTCTCTCCATGTGTCCTCTTCCCATTCCTCTGTCTTTCCTCACCCTTCTGAACTTGGTTTTCGGGTAAATGCTTCCCTTTTCATGTTAAAGGGCTGGTCGTCCTAAGGTGTGTGTCCCTCAATAGTGTCATGCTTCCTCTTACAGACAGACCTAGTCATTGCTTAATTGAAAATAGGACCACAGGGAGGAGGTCAGTTCCAGAAGAATTTGCAGATCTCGAGCAATTTTATCAACCACATGCTTGTCCAGTAAGAGCCACTTCCTGTCCAGGTCAAGGACAACCTGCTAGGAGAGCAGACAGGGGCATTCGCCAGGATGTGTTGTACCTGACAGAAAGGTGGAGGGCCACGCAAAACTACAATCATGATCACACACACTTCCTGTGTTCCTCTGTGGTGCTTCGACCCCAGCCTCACCCAGTGCCTCCCTGCTGATTGCAACTCACAGCGACCCTGTAGGACCAAAGAGAATGCCCCCTGGGAGTTTCCACTTTAGGGGAGTAGGAAACCTCCCTTTCTGCTGAGAAGTGTCTCATGGTTTCCAATGCTGACACCAAGGTTAGCAGCCCAATGCTAACACACTGTTGGCCTGCCACCCGGGTTCCTTGGGCGGTGCTTTGGCCCCACTGGATCAGACATGCATGACACATGGTCAGCTGGTGTTCTGGGTTCTCGGGCTGGGAGGCCGTCTGTACATTGCTGCTGGTAGTTATGTCAGTAACATTTTAAAGACCAGCAGGGTCACCCAAGGTAAACAGGTTTCAGCAGAGCTTCCAAACTAAGACAGACAATGAAGAAGGAATAGGCTGTCCTCTTCGGAGGATCTTACTGACAGCAGCAGAATATTATCGAGTGCCAGAAGATGAGCCCCTCAGTTGGGAAGTCACTCTTAATACAACTGAGGAAGAGCTGCCTCCCCATATAGAACTGGCCACAATGCTGTGTGACGCAGACGAGGAAAAGAAACCCCAGTTTGGTTAGCTGCTAAGTGACTTGCCCTTCCTCTCTCCTCTCTCAGAAAGTTGACGGCTAGCTGACCGGCCCGTGCTCCCTCCCCTTGTGGGAAAGTCTCTGCTGGTGATTCATTGTAGAATGGACTCCCCTGTTCCCAGGTGCAGGTCACTACCATTAGTTGCAACTATTTTTCAATATATTGTTTGTTATGATTATTTTCCAATATTGTTCCCTTTGATGTTGTAATCTGAGGGGTGTAGTTAATCTTGTCATGATAACCAGGATGTATCATCAGTTTGGGTATAGTTTCTTTTATGATAACAAATGCACCGTGTAACGTAAGCTTACTCTTCTTGAAGGTACAATTAATCCACTAATTTTGATTTCTGCTTTGGTTCACACTTGCTTGAACTCTAGACAGGTGATAAATGATTTGGGGGTGGGGGCTTAAAGATAGACTGAGAAGTCCACTCAGGGCAGGTATGAAGGGAAATATGTTTAGATTCTCGGTAGCCCAGCCAACTGAATGAAGACGCTTCTAAATGTCAGGACATCATAGTGGCTGTCATTTATTTGACCCAGCAACAACGTGATGAAGTAAAACTCTGAGCCCTTGCTTTGCTGAGGGGGCATGGCTCAAAAAGCAGACGAAATAGCTGCAAACATCCATTAATAACTGGAAGTTGGAATGTAGGAAATAGGACCCTCGAAAAATGAGAAGTCATCAGAAATGAAAGGGAGCCCATACAGATGGATATATTAGGCATTGGTGAGCTGCAATGGACTGGGGTTGGCCATTTTGAATCAGATGATCTTATGGTTACTAGGCTGGGTTAACAGATTCAAGAGAAGTGGTGTCAAATTCATCGGCACAAGGACATTTCAAGTTCTAACTTGAGTACAATGGTGTTGGTGATAGAACAATATCTATGCGAGTATAAGGAAAGTCAGTCAGTATAACAATTATTCAAATTTACACATGAACCCGAAAGCTAGTAATGAGGAGATTGAAGATTTCTACCAATTTCATCAGTCAGAAATTGATGGAATGTGCCATCAAGATGCATTGATAATGATTGGCATTTGGAAGGAAGAGTCATTGGAAACTATGGGCTTGGTGATAGAAGTGTAGCCTGAGATCATGTTAACAGAATTTTGCAAAACCAACAACTTGTTCATAGCAAATACTTTCATCAACAACGCAAAGGCAACTACACACATGCACTTCTCCACATGGAATCCATAGCAATGGAATTGACATCTGTGGGGAGAGGTGCGGGAGAAGCTCAATAGCAGCAGCTAAGACCAGATGAGCAGCTGTCCGTGGAACAGACCACCAATTGCTCACATATCAGTTCCAGATAATGAAAACAAATCCACAAGAGCCAAAATACGACTAAGAGTGGAACCCACCTAAATTTCAAGACCATGTGGAGAGCATATTTGTGCACTCAACACTAAGTACAGAAGACCTGACGGGCCGTGGAAGGACATGAAGACCAACACTCACGTAGAAAGCAAAAGGTTATGAAGAAGACAAGAAAGAAAGAAAAGATCGAAGTGGACATCAGAAGAGACTCTGAAGCTTGCTCTTTGTTGCAGAGCACCTGGCTAAAGCAAAGGGAAGAAAGAGGCGATAAAGTCCAAGAGCTGAATAGAACATTTCAAAGGAGGGGAGCAGGGTGGGGGAGGGGGGATGAGCTGATACCAAGGGCTCAGGTAGAAAGAACATGTTTTGAAAATGATGATGGACACATACGTACAAATGTGCTTGACACAATGGATGTATGCACGGATCATGATAAGTAAGATCTGTACAAGCCCCCAGTAAAATGTCTAAAAAAAAATTTTTTAAAGGAAAATTTCAAATGGTAATTGGAGAAGACAAAACCAAATATTACAGTGAAATGTGAAAAAGCCTGGTCTGAATACCTTTATTGATTTATGCCTACCTTCACCTGCGAGAACTCAAGAAAAAGAATTGAGCCTTGAGTTGCAATTGTGAACGATTCCGTGGGTAACAAAAGAAGATGGGAAGAATACACTGTACCACTGTACCCAAAAGAATGAGCTGACGACCTCTCACCATTTCAGGGAGTAACCTGTGAGCATGAACCGATGAAGCTGAAGGAAGACGTTGAAGCTGCACTGAAAGCATCAGGAAAAAGAAGTCTCCAGAAAATGACGAAATACCAATAGAAATAGCTCAACAAGCCTCTGAAGCACAGGAAGCACTCATTGATCTGTGCCAGGAAATTTCTGAAACAGCTACTTGGGCAAGTGACTGGAAGAGAACGCTATTTGTGCACATTCCAAAGAAAGGCATCCCAAACAATGCTCAAACTAGAGACCCACACCATTAATCCCACGTGCAAGTCAACTTTTGCTGAAGATCATCCATGAACGGTTGCAACAATACTCGTACATTGACAGGGAACAGTCAGAGATTGAGGCTGGATTCAGGCAAGGATGGGAAACAGGAGCTGTCATTGCTCATGTCAGATGGATCTTGGCTGAAAGCAGAGAATACCAGTGAGTCTGGGTACTTTAGAGAAACAAATTCACAGAAACGCATGTATAAGAGAGAGTTTTATATAAAGGTTAAGTGTGCATCAAGCAAACATCCCAACCCAGAGCTGCCCAAACCCACAAGTCCAGCATTAACCCATATGTCTAACACCAATCCCCAAAGTCCTCCTCCATCTCACAAAACAGATGAAATGATGCAAACTGCAGGAGAAAAGCCGAGTCAGTGAATGTGTAAGCATCTCAGCACTGGCAGGGGTCTCCACACGGCTACTCTAGCACCCAGGGCTGCATCAGGGTATGTCAATGTGGCTTCTCCTTGGAGAGGTCTTGCAAGAAGTGAGCCTTGCAAGCTGAAGCAGCTGCACCCTGGTGCGACCATCACAAAGCAAGAGACCTGAGAACTAGAAAGGTGAGGCTCACCCAGCCATTTATCCCTCTGCCCTTCAATTAACCCCATATGTGTTTATCGGCCAGGTTGACACAATAAACTAACTACCTCAACTAGAAAGATGTTTGCTTGTGTCTTATTGACGATGCTAAGGCATTCGACTGTGTGGATCATCACAAATTTGGATAGCTTTTGAGAAGAACGGGAATCCCAGAATACTTCATTGAGCTCATGGGAAACCTGTACATGGATCAAGAGGCATTTGTACAAGCAGAACAAGAGAATACTGCATGGTTAAAAAATCAAGAAAGGTATGGGTCAGGATTGTATCCTCTCACCATATTTATTTAATCTGTATGCTGAGCAAATCATCAGAGGAGCTGAAGTATGTGAAGAAGTATGTGAAGAAGAATGTGGCATCAGGATTGGAGGAAGGCTCATGAACAACCTGCGATATGCAAATGACACAGCCTTGCTGGCTGAAAGTGAGGAGGACTGAAATCACTTGCTGGTGAAGCACATGGATTGCAACCTTCAGTGTGGATTACAACTCAATGTCAAGAACACCGAAGTCCTCACAACTGGGCCAATAGGTAATATCATGACAAATGGAGGAAAGATGGAAGTGGTCAAGGATTTTGTCTTGCTGAGATCCACGATCAGTGGCCGTGGCAGCAGAAGGCAGATCAAAAGATGCGTTGCATTAGGTAACTGTGCTGCACAAGACCCATTTCAAGTGCTGAAAAGCAAGGATGTTATTTGAGGACTAAAGTGTGCCTCACCTAAGCCATGCTATTGTCAATGCCTCCTCTGCTTGAGAATGTTGGACGTTGAATCAGAACGACTGAAGAAGAACGGAGGTACTGGAATTGTAGTCTGGAGACTATTGAAAGGACCATGGACTGCCAAAGGGTAAACTGATCTGTCTTGGAAGAAGTACAGCCAGAATGCTTCTTAGAGGCAAGGATGGGGGGATACTTCATCTTATGTACTTCGGACATGTTGACAGGAAAGACCAGTTCCTGGCGAAGGGCATCATGTTTAGTAAGGGGAAGGGCAGAGAAGGCCCGGACAAGATGGATTGATGCAGTGTCTGCGACAGTGGGCTCTGGTTTAGGAACACTTGTGAGGATGTAACAGGACCAGAGCTTCATTCTGTTGTACAGAAGATTGCTCGGCGTGGAAACTGACCTGAGGCCCCTAACAACAACAACAACAACAACAACAACAACAACAACTAAATCCTCAAGATAAAATATGTGATTCACAATCCAGCAGGATCATCATCACTTGGAAGCTAAATAAAGTGCATATCCTAGCAAAATCCTGAGGTGACTGTATTCATATCGAGGACTAACTGCCTCTAGCAAAGGAATCCATGGACTTTACCCATGGTCTGACAGGTACTTCCTTCCTCTGTCAGTTCCTTACTTGAAGTGCGGTCAGACCAAACTCTCTTTACATTTCTCCTTCATGGATTGTGTTTTTCAGCTAAATAACATTGCAACACTGATTACTCAGTTGCAACTCAGGCTTCCTGGAAAACCAGGCAGCATCCAGGACTAAAAAGATGCCAAAACACGACAAAAAGCCATTAAAAATTAAAGAATGTAAAGGCTCTGTCTTTCTGTTGAAGCTGAAACCACCAGCACTGAGGCCAGGGCCACACGCTCCTCACTGCTCCACCCAATCAGCCTCCCTGCCCTCAGGGCACCTATGTCCCCCCACAGAGCAGAGTTAAAGCAAGGCACGGGAAACTGGAGTTTCTCTGTTTCTACTCCAACATCCTCAGCCACCCAGAGGGGTGGGCCTGCATGTTTGATCCTTTGACTACTTGTAGAGGTGGTTTCCCCTGCAAGGATCTGGAGGCCAAATCAGAAAGGAGTCAGTGGGATGTGGGTCAAAAGCATTACAGCAAAAGAAAAGAGGAAAAGTCAAAGACAAAAAGGTGGGTCAGAGGGGCCCGGATACCAAGCAAGCAAGGCTGGAGATGAGAACATGAGCCAGCTCGTGCACGCAGAGGAGGAAACCAGTAGTCATTCAGGGGTCAGCCCTGAGTTGAGAGCAGATCTAGGCCAAGACTGCTCTCAAGAGGTCAGGGTTGGCTCTAAAGAGGTCAGCTCCCAAGTGACATGTTGCTCTGGAGAATGACACCCAGCCTTCAGATCAAACGTGAAGACATTGTTCGGTGCCATCAAGCAGACTCATCGGGACCCTAGCCATGTCAAACCAAACCGAACACCATCTGCTCCTGCACCCGCCTCACAAGGGTTCTTCTGTCTGAGCCCATTGTTGCAGCCACTGTGTCAGGCCATCATGTGCAGCGTCTTCCTTTCTTGGTCTTGTTGGCCCTGTACTTACCAAGCACAATGCCATCTTCCAAGAGCTGGTCTCTCCTGATAGCATGTCCAACGTGCGTGAAGGTAGCAAGGGGAAAATCTACTATAGCGGAAATAATGTCAATCTATCTTAACCAAGAAGCTAATTATTGAGTGACTAGAGCCTTAGCTCTAGACCACAGCCAAGCAGCTGGAGAGGCAGCAACAGAAACGGTGATGTATGTCCTTAAAATAGACACTGATTGTTGAGCCATCACAGCCTCTGGCCTCAGGTAGACTTCCTCAATACAGAGTTCTCTAGGAGCCCCAATGGCCTAGTGATTATGAATTGGGCTGCAACTGCAAGGCTAGCAGTTCAAAACCACCAGATGCTCTTCGGGAGAAGGATGAGGCTTTCTTAAAGAGTTACAGTCTCAGAAACCCACAGGAGTAGCTCTATCCTGTCCTTACACTTACAGGACAGCTGTGAGTCACAATTGACTCAACGACAGGGGTTTTGTTGTTGTTGTTTGTTTTTAGGAGTACTTGGACACTACACATTCCCATAAACTGTACCATTGGAAATTTTGGAAAGCATCATGGAGACTCCACTGATACTCTATTAATTAGAATCCAGCTCATACACCCTCCCATTACCACTGCCCTTTATTTTCCCCAACTTACCTTATCAATGAATGAATTCATTTCCCTGTTGGTGGAATTCAGCACCTTTTCATATATTTATTTTCTGTTGTCCATTCCTTCTTGAAGTACCTACTTATAAGCGTCCGTCCCATTTTCCTTGGGTTGTATGTCAGTTTCTTATAAATCTGTATTAGGCATTTGTCTGTCATCAGTGTTACAACATGCCTTTGATTTTACTTCTGCAGTGAAATGTCATTTTTCTGCAGCCAGTCTATCAACCTTTTCCTTTGTGGCTTAGGGGTCCCTATGAGCTATCATGCTTGGAAAGGTCTCTTAATGTTTTTGGGTTTTTTTGTCTCTTAATGTTATGAAAGGGTTTTTGAAAAACTTTTTTTTACCATTTTTCACTTGCCATACAAACAAACATTTTAAAGAGCGCGAGTCCTCAGGACTGGTGAGAGAGGGAGGAAGTGATATTCTCCAACCTGGGCTGGCAGGAACGTGAATTTTGACAGCCTCTTGGAAGGTGACCTGGCTGTAACTACTGAAACCCAAGCCTGCATCTATCCGCTCTCTCAGCAACCCTACTTCGGGAAGCCTTTTCACATAAATAAAAACGCTGATTCATAAAAGCAGATGTCCAAAGGTGTCTAGAATTATGAATGGGTCAAAAAACGAGAAAGAACTGAACCGCAGCAAAGCAACTCTTGAGCGAGTCTATGGCAAAGGCGTGCTACAGCCTAGTTCACAGCCGGGCGACGTGGTCGGTTTCTCTACGAAGTGTCCTGGGGAGACGGCCACAGAAACTGAGAGGACAAGATTCCAAGTCTCAGAGAATGGTTTTGTTGGTCTTTGTGAGCTATGAGGTCTGTGTTGATGTGTTCATAGAGCAAGCTATGGAAGGGTACAAATCAAACTTCTTTGTAATTACCTTAGGGAATGGGAGCTCTTTATTGTTGGGTGCATTTGTTCATGCTTAGAACAGGAAGCATAAATGTGGAGACGGCAGACCAGCTCCACCACTGCCTTCTGACCTAGAGGAACAACACGAGTTGCTTCCAGGAGCCCTGGGGCACCGTCGTTAACCAGCTCATCTAAAGGGTGAGGATCTGGTTGGAGCCCATCAGCTGCTCTGTGGAAAACAGATCCTGTTTGTGTTGTTGTTTCGGGGGCTTTGAGTGGGTTCCAGCTCAGAGCGCCCCTGAGAACAACAGACCCCAAACGCTGTCTGGTCCTGGGCCATGCTCACAATTGTTCTTGTATTTTGAGCCCATGGTTGTGCACTGGGTCAATTCATCTCAGCCAGGGCTGTACTCCTCCCTCTTTTTTTGCTGCCTGCTCTAATTCTCTCAAGATTATATCCCTGGACACCCTAAGCTTCTCAGTCCTACCGAGTTGCTGTGAGTCTCACTGACTGGCCGGCCTGGGCTAGATTCCTTCCCTTTGTTGCTGTTGCTGGTTTGGGTCTGCTGCCTCATCTGTAAGACAGGAAACATGTTTACCTCCTAAGAGCTGTGGTGAGGATAATGTCCAGGACAGGAAATGGTGACTATTTTCATCCTTAGAGGAGCCCTGGTGACGTAGTAGGTTGTACATTGGACTGACTGCAAAGCCAGCAGTTTAAATCCACCAGACGCTCTGGTGGTGGGAGAAAGAGGAAGCTTTCTACTTGCATAAGAGCTCCCATCTTGGAAAGCACAAGGGCAGTTCTACCCTGTTTTATCGAGTTGCGATGAGTGAGAATTGACCTGAGGGGTTTGGTTGTTGTTGCTGTCTGTGGTGGTGATGCTGTCAGGACCATCTCCTTTGATGTCTTCCCACTGTACTCTAGTATGCTTTCATTCCCCACTTCTTTGTTGGGATTGTCCAAAGATTTTACCAAATAGTGGGAGAGGAACAGGAAATAAAAATAAAACATCAATAGCCTACACGAGCATGGATTCACATAGTGGGGTCACTTGTTTCTGCCCCCATCGGAGTTAGTTTGCTTCCAAGGCCTTTGGCGATGCCTGAGTTTAGACCCTAAAGGAAGGGTCCTTTTGGAGGCACCTGGCTTAGAGTCATTCCCTTGACCTGTCTTCACATAGAAGATATTACCTTGAGACTCCTCGTTTGGGCATCCTTGAAAGACTTACATCATATCCTGTTAAGTCCCTCTTTGAGTTTGGGGAACAAAATGGAGTCTGAAGGGGCAAAAGCAGGGCGGTAGGGGAACAGAGTAAGGTTTCCCATGGAAATTCCCGAACACAGCTCTTGCTACTCTCAAAGGAAGAGCAGGTGCATTGTGTTTGGGCCGGGTCTGGCACGCGCAGCCCCTTCCCCCAGCCTCTCAAAAAGCTGGATGGATGGCCTGTGGGACTTTACAGCCCCTGCTTCCAGCAGTCCAAGGAGCTTATCTCTCCGGGTAGGGCCCACATGGCCCCTTCCCCCCACCTCTCAAGGCAATAGCTGGACTGTGCAGCCTCTTCCCCCACCTTCCAAGAAGCTGGTCTGTGAGGGACTCACAGCTGCAGCTGCAGCACCAGGAAGCCTCCCTTCTCCTTACTGGCACAAGCACCAGCAGCTCTCTCCACCTCATTTGCATACTTCCCTGATCCAAATCCTAAAAATATCACACTGCTCCACCTACTAGCCCGATTTCCTTGACCTAACTCTTAGGGTGACAGAACCCACCAGGAAGCTCAAGATGTTCCTGTCCCTTTCTCTGCCCTCCCTTCCCTCCCTGGAGTTCTTTCCCTGCTTCACTAAAATCTTTCTCAACCCCACATTCCTGACTGAATTCTATCTCCATTCTGCATCTCTGTTTCCACCTCTCACATTGTTATTTGGGGAAAACATTTCCCTCCCCCCCTTGACACAACTGTCCTGGCCTTTTGCTCACAAATGCAGTATTCAATTTCCTTAAACTTCTTTATAACAAGCCTCCATGATCATTCTGTGTCCTCTGAGAAAAATCTATCAAGATTAACCTTCTGAGCTGATCTCTTTGTTTGGAATTGAACTGGCTCCGCAGGTCTTCTTGGAAGGCAATATTTTGATGGGGATCCCTTTTTCAAGGCACTTGAAAGAGCCCTGCTGGCATTGAGGGGTCACCATTGGATTCTTCACCACAAGGTTGATAGTTCAAACCCAGCAACAGCTCTGAGGGAGAAAGATTAAGCTAACTGGTGTCATAAATATTTCATTTGGGAAATCATATATGGTTGTGTTAGACAGGGTTCTCTACAGAGATACAACCAGATTGCTGATAATTTTATATATTTACTTATAAAGATAATTAGATATATAACACTAGAAATGAACTGTTAAGTTATATACAGATAGATAGATAATACAAGAAATGAACAGTTAAATTATAAAGCAGTACAGATGGCTCAGTGCAACTCACTCCCTTGAGAGAGAGATGTGAGAGACTAGCAGTCCTTCAAGTCTAGTCTGTTGCCAGGTCTTCCTCTATATATAGAGAGAGCTAGGCTATCTCAGCACAGCAGCCAATCGC
>NW_022111368.1:41765686-41774919 GCF_000313985.2 Echinops telfairi
AGGGTGAGTCAGACTAATAGTCTAGCCACTACAGATGGCCAATGTTAAGGAGAATAACCTCTGACCTACTTTCGCTGCCTATTGTACAGTCACGCTTAAGCAGCTAAGTCTGGTATATATTTTGGGGAGACAACTTAAGAGAATTCCTTCTGTTCCCCACAGCATGGTCTTTACATGGACAGGAGCCCTGGTAGCATAGAGGGTTCTGTGGGCAATGCTATTGGCAAGGTCAGGTAGTTCAACACCACCAGCCACTCCAAGGGAGAAAGTCTAACTCCTGCAGAGAGTTCCAATCTCAGAAACCCACAGGGGCAGTTCTGCCCTGCCCTGTAGAGTCGATGTGCATTGGAATTGACTCAATGGCAGTAAGTTGGTTCCTTTTGTTTGTTTGTTTGTTTGTTTGTTTGTTTGTTTGTGAGAACAGCAAGAGGAAGATGTTGGAGGATTGTTTGCAAGCAGTACAATTAATTTTTCATTCACATTTTTGTTTTTATGATGCGCTTGACACTGGACATCATTTCATTTTTCAAACTATCCTATTATGGTATTATTACTCCAATTTTAAAGACCGGATTCTGGGATGTGTTTTAGGGTACAAAAGAGACCCAAACCTCGACTCTAACGTCAGGGGCACATTTATTAAGACTTAAACAAAAACAAGACAAAGATGCATCCCTCAGAAGACGGGGAGCATTGGCAGGAGGTCCTCATGGTGTCTAAGGGTTTGCTGAGAAACAGCAAAGGAAACTGTTGGCAGATTCAATGCATCACACTTACAGGTAGGACTACAGGAGCGGACCAGTGAGGGAAACTCAAAACGGGGCGGAGAGTGATGCGGACAAACTCCACACTAAACGCTAAGGAGTCTGGGAGGCCGGGGCTGCCGTGGAGGGGAGTTTGTTAGTTGGAATGTGTTCCAGTCTCATTCTCCTAAGTAAAAGTCCCTCCCCCAATGGCCCTCCCCCATGATAATGCCAAATTGAATGTGCTGTTGGGAAACACAGGGTCCTTACTATACTCTTACAGGGCAGCTGCTTGAAGGTATCTGCCTTCAAAGGCAATCAGACCATAGAACCCTAAGCTAGGCCCCTCCTCTCTGATAAGGATCATAGCTGGATCCTCTGGAGAAGAGCTCCCGACATCCAAGGTCAGAGAAGCCAACTCAGAGAAGGCCAACGTTAGGGGGATGGCTAGGTGAGGCGCCCGCCCCTGCTGCTCCCAATCCCCCCACCATGTGACTGGTACACTGACTTGTGCGGAGGGCGGGGCCCGGCGGAGAGAGGTGGGAGGGGTGGGGGCCGCCCCTCTATAAATAGCGGGCTGCAGGAGCCTTGGTGTCATTGGGTCCCTGCCTCCCAACAGGCTCTTGTGGAATCCGTCTCCGTCTCCGCAGCCTCGTTTTCCCTGCGCTCCAGGTTCACGCACCACCATGAACGGGCAGCCCCCCGGCTTCCGCGAGGAGGACACCTTCCTACACACTTCAGAGTCCGTGGGGGAAGGCCACCCAGGTGAGACGCGGGTCCGCACTCAGGGCAAGGGCAGCAGTCGGCCAGGGCCGGCCGGCCTCGCTGGGCGCCCTCCCGGGCCGGCTGTGGGGCAGTGTTGGGTCGTTTCTCTGCTTTAAAAAATTGACTGGAAGGGCGGGCCTCTGCGCTAACTCTCAGGTCATGGCCGAGCCACTGACATTGTTGTAATACACATTCTTTTTAAGAAAATCCTTTTATTAGGGGCTCATACCACTCTTATCACAATCCATACATGCATCCATTGTGTAAAGCGCATTTGTACATTCATTGCCTTCATCATTCTCAAAACACTTGGTCTCCACTTAAGCCCCTGGCAACAGCTCCTCCTTTCTCTCCCTCCCTCCCTGCTCACCTCTCCCTTATGCACCCTTGATAATTTATAAATTATTTTGTCATCTTGCACTGTTCGAGGTCTCACTTAACCCACTTTTCTGTTGTCCATCCCCAGGGATGAGGTTATATGTAATCGGTAGCCCCTTACCACCCCACCCTCCACCCACCCTCCCAGTATTGGCACTCTCACCATTGGTCCTGAAGGGATCATCTGTCCTGGATTCCCTGTGTTTCTAGTTCCTATCTGTACCAGTGTACATCCTGTAGTCTAGCTGGATTTGTAAAGTAGAACTGGGATCATGATAGTGGGTGGGGGAGGAAGTATTTAGGAACTACAGGAAAGTTGTATGTTTCATCATTGCCACACTGCATCCTGACTGGCTGACCTCCTCCTGAGACCCTCCGGCAACAGGATGTCCAATTGCCTACAGATGGGCTGTGGGCCTCTACCCCGCCCTCCCCCTCATTCACAAAGTTTTTGTTCTGATGATACCTGATCCCTTCCACACCTTGTGATCACACAGGCTGGTGTGCTTCTTCCATGTGGGCTTTGTTGCTTCTCAGCTAGATGGCTGCTTGTTTACCTTCAAGCCTTCTAAGACCTGAGATGCTATATCTTTTGATTGACAGGCACCATCAGCTTTCTTCACCTCATTTGCTTATGCACCCTCTTTGTTTTCAGCGATTGTGTTGGGAAGGTGAGAATCATAGAATGCCAGTTCAATAGAACCAAGTATTCTTGCACCGAGGGAGTACTTGAGTAGAGGGCCAATGTCCATATGCTACCTTAATATTAAACCTATAAATATATCTACGTAGATCTATTTCCACATCCTCATATATAAATATTTACATATGTACATGCCTTTATTTAGATCTCTATATATGCCCTTTGCCTCCTAGCTCTTTCCTCTATTTCATTTGACTTTCCTCTTGTCCCACTGTCATGCTCAGCCTTCATTTGGGTTACAGTAATTCCTCTCGGTTACATTACCCTTGGCCATGCCCTACCAGGCCTCCGACACCCTCCTCACCACCGATTTGGATCACTTGTTTTCCCTTGTCCCTGGGTTGTTACCACCATTACCTTTCCCCCCACCTCCCGCTCACCCAAGCCCCCTTGGAACTGTTGGTCGCATTGTTTTCTCCTCCAGATTGCTCATCCAGCCTATCTTAAGACAGACCTGCAGAGATAATAACATGCACAAAAACAAGACAGAGCAAAAGCAAGCAACAAAAATAACAAAAACAACAAAAAGCCAATGACAAAAAAATGCAACAAAAAAGTAAAGCTTGTAGGTAGCTCAAGGACTGTCTGTTGGCCTTTAGGCGTGTTTTCTGGTCGAGTCGGGTGGGGCGCCAAGCCCTGGCCCCAAAGTCTATTTTTGGTATTCCCTGGGGACTTGCTCTGTTCCACGACTTTAGTGTTTTGCCTCGGTGTGGTGGGATCAGATTGGGCAGAATTACCACACTTTTCCCAGTGTTGTCCCCTGTAGGGCTATGGGTCAGTGAGGGATGTCATGTCTCAGTGGGGCCGGCCATATGGTCCTCTCTGGACTGGCTGCTCTAAGCAGAAATATCATCCTCAGGGCTTGGTGGGCCAGGACGTGCTCCACTCTCTTCCCTTCATTTGCTCCCATGTGCTCTGATCAGATATGTCCCTCTCACTGAGCTGCCGATTCAGTACTGTCCTCTGAAATAAATCCTTCTGGGGGGATGTAATACACATTCTGATGGAATTTTGATAAGTATGGTATTGGAACATTCAGGAAGAAGGAATTTGGGGGTAATTTTCCTTATCCCTCCTAATTTTTAGTAAACAGCTAAGGAGTTGGGGTTGAGTTCAACAAGACTCAAAAAACGTTAAGGTTGGGAGAATTTTCCAGTCTCTGAAGTGTTTCTTTCTGTACTACTTGAACAAAGACAGCTTTTTTCTTGTTTTATAAAATGTTATTGCTTGTGATTAATTGGCCTTAATTCTCATGTTACCCTGAGTGCTATGTTTTAAGACCATTGGGATGGCCTGGGAATTAATAGTGTTCTGAATCTTAACAAGTTGATTAGCGGATGAGCAAAAGAACAGTCAACTTTATGATTGGTTGTATTTATAATGCAAACTAAAATTTATTCTCCAGGGTAATGTTACTTGGTTTTATTATTACCTTGGTTGGGTGGGAACCTTGGTCTCTACGAATGTCAGCAATGCCAAGCCTTTCCCACCATGGACCTGATTTAAGTTCCCAACTTCAGGTTTCAAACTATGAATTTTGGGGATTACAAAAATTAGAAAACACCACATCCACCAAGTCAATTGTGACCTTGTGATCCTCTGACGTGTATTTGGCTGCTAACTACAAGGTCAGCAGTTTGAAACCCAGTTCTGTAAGAAAAAGAAGCTTCCTATACCAATAAGGAGTTAACAGTTGGGGGTCTGGGAGGGAGGGGGGGAAATGAGTTTGTACAAAGCAAATGTTTTGAGAATGATGGCGACAAATGTACAAATGTGCCTGACACAATGGATGTATCTATTGATTGTGATAAGAGTTGTAGGAGCCCCCAGTTAAAAAAAAAAGTTGGGTGCCGGGTGGCTGTGGCGTGCTGCGTCTCGCTGCGCGGCTGTGGCGCGGGACCCTCTCCCGCAGAACGAGACCCACTGCAGGGACGACGCCCCAGCTTCCCCCGCTGGCGATGCGGCGGCCTTCCTCGGGCTCGCCGCCGGGCCTGGTCCCGGGCTCCGCGTGCGGCTGGCACGGGCAGGAGGAGGAGCGGGCCGAGGGCGGAGCGGACGAGGGGCGTCCCGAGTCGGGCGCTGCAGATCACACTAGGGCCAAGTTTGACCTCGATATGCTGGTTTCACTTCTGAGGCAAGAAAACGCCAGAGGCATTTGTGTCATCAGCGTTCCTCCCAAGATGAAATATACAGATTATTTTGTGATTGGGAGGGGCACCTCGACCCGACATTTGCACGCCATGCCCACTACCTTGTGAAAATGCATAAGTTCTCGAAGTGTCAAAAGGACCCTTACGTTAAGATAGAGGGGAAGGACACCGAGGACTGGCTCTGCATGGACTTCGGCAGCACGGTGCTCCACTTGATGCTTACAGAAACCAGAGAAACCTACGAATTAGAGAAGCTATGGACCCTACGCTCTTATGATGACCAGTTAGCTCAGATCGCACCTGAGACGTTACCTGAAGACTTCATTCTTGGATTAGAAGACGATGCTTCATCCCTGACTCCAGTGGAGTTCAAATGTGAATAAAATGATATGAACTGTTAAAAAAAAAAAAAAAGTTAATAGTCTCGTGGCACTTCTGAGTCCAGAATTACTATGCAAATGAGTAAGAGCAACGCCCTTGCTCCCTCCTCTGAACTGTCCTCCCATATTGGGTTAGGATGTATTAGAAATGCAAGATGTTGTGGTTTAGCAGAACTGACGGGCTAGTGCAACTCAGTGAAGGTCTTGCTGTGACTCTCCAGAGATTTTTTGGGAAATAATGGCAACATATATACAAATATGCTTGGTACAATTGATGTATGGAATGTTATGAGCTCTAAGAGCCCCCAGTAAGATGATTTTTTTTAAAAAAACAATGAATAACAGTACATTGAAGTATTGAACTTGTAGTCTTACTTTTTCAGATAAGATTTGTGACCAGATCAGTGATGCTGTCCTTGACGCCCACCTTCAGCAGGACCCTGAGGCCAAAGTGGCTTGTGGTAAGTTCAGACCATGTGCTTTTTTACTGAGGGAAAGCTAACAGTTATTTTGTATATAGAAGTAAAAGTTCTGATCTTTTATTAGAAACTGTTACTAAAGCCCAAATGATTCGTCTTGGTGGGAAAATTACATCCAGAGCTGCCGTTGACTACCAGAAAGTAGTTCGTGAAACCATTAGGCACATTGGCTATGATGATCCTTCCAAAGGTGAGTTACTTTCTCTAAAGCTTCCATTTTGCTTTAGTTCAGTAGTTCTAGAATGTTCTTGCTAGTCATTAGCTTGAGCCCCTTAGTATCAAGTGTTGGTGGCGGTAATTGAAGTCTTTAGCGGCAGTTGGAATTCTAAAAAGTTGTTGTGGAAAGGGGGTACTGGTATAACTTTGGTTTTTGAAACAAAGCCTTTCTCTGCTTAAAGGGTTTGACTACAAGACTTGTAATGTTCTGGTGGCTTTGGAGCAACAGTCCCCAGATATAGCTCAAGGGGTTCACCTTGACCGGAATGAGGAGGATATAGGTGCGGGAGACCAGGTATTTGATGTTAGCTTGTATTTGCAGTTCTTGTGACAGTAAAATTCTGAAGCTCCTGTTGACTGACCAACGACTTCCCTTTTTAGGGCACGGTGTTTGGCTATGCCACTGATGAGACTGAGGAATGTATGCCTTTAGCCATTGTCTTAGCACACAAGCTCAATGCCAAGCTTGCTGAACTACGTCGCAATGGCACCTTACCTTGGTTACGCCCAGATTCTAAAACTCAGGTAAGTAGTGCTTGGAGTTCCCTGTGGGATTAGCAAGTTCTGTGAAGGCTCATTTGTTAGACTGGCACAGAAGATCAAGTCTTTCATTGAATTATAGCTGATTACAAATGCACTTTACACAATTGATGTGTGTATGGATTGGGATAACAGTTGTATGAGCCCCTAATAAAATGTTAAAAAAAAAAAAAAAAGAATTACAGCTGATTACTACTGGAGGGTGGGGTGGGCTTGGATTGCTCCTTACTCTCCTTAGGCTGTGTTTGGGGAAGGAACTGAGCACAAAGCTTTTGTCTAGTGTACAACTCATCTGAGGTGTGTGTTCTTCCAGGTGACTGTGCAGTACATGCAGGATCGAGGTGCTGTGCTGCCCATCAGAGTCCACACAATTGTTATATCAGTTCAGCATGATGAAGATGTTTGTCTGGATGAGATGAGGGATGCCCTGAAGGAGAAAGTCATTAAAGCCGTTGTTCCTGCAAAGTATCTTGATGAGGACACAATCTACCACCTACAGCCTAGTGGCAGATTTGTTATTGGGGGGCCTCAGGTAAGGCCTCAGAATGGCACTGTTCTTTCAGAGCTCTGAGAGAGTGACTTTCAGAGTTGGCTGTCACCACTTAGTTCCCCAGTCTTCTGAATCTCACTGTGATTCCTGAGGCCGACTTGCTCAGTGACATACAATGAACATTTAGCAACTTGATCTAGAAACATTGGATGCCAATGATACCTAACGTGACTTAAGCCTGCATTTTCAGGGTGATGCTGGTTTGACTGGCCGGAAGATCATTGTGGACACTTACGGAGGCTGGGGAGCTCACGGAGGAGGCGCCTTTTCAGGAAAGGATTGTACCAAGGTGGACCGCTCAGCTGCTTATGCTGCCCGTTGGGTGGCAAAGTCCCTCGTCAAAGGAGGCCTGTGCCGAAGGGTTCTCGTGGAGGTGTGTATTCTGCTCTGTCATCAGAGAAATTCATGTCATGTAAGCACAGCAGCGGAGGGGGGTAATACACCGTATTACAGAAGTGTGTGGGTCTTTGGATCACTGACTTGTGATATCTGAATTCCTCTAGGTCTCTTATGCTATTGGAGTTGCTCACCCATTATCGATTTCCATTTCTCATTACGGCACCTCTCAGAAGAGTGAGCGAGAGCTAGTAGATATAGTGAAGAAGAATTTTGACCTCCGCCCTGGAGTCATTGTCAGGTAAAGGTGGTAAAGTCTGTTGCTAGTGAAAAATCTCATCTAGGAGGGAAATGTGCTTTTTCATTGGGGGAAAACGTGTTTTTAAACTTCTAAGAGCATAAGGGGATATCTTTAAATCATCTTTATTGAACCCTTAAGCTTATTTTAAAAAAATCTAAAATCCTGTTCCGTGGCTTAAGTTTACCCAGCAATCCCTATGTGTGATAGTTGGCTTTTAACTACTTCAGGATGTTTCCTTAGGGAAAATGTGCAGGCTAAATGATGTGGTCTAGGCTATTGAAGAACATTTTGGGTGGGACAATGGGAGACTGGAACATATATCATGGTCTCAGATGAGCTTTTGGCATTTGGAATTCTCAGGACACTGACAAGTTTCGTATTTGTTGAACAAGTGATGGAAAAACTACTATAGTTACTGATAAAAGACTGTACATGGAGTTTGGCCACCAGGGAAGTAACACACTTTTGTCCCGACTGTTTCCTACCTTAACGCAGAGAACTGACCCCACTTACCAGAGCTCTTGAACACGGGTCTTGCTGATTGTTGTGCTTTCTTTCAAATGAATGCTACATATTAAGTTACGGACTTGTATGTTCCAGGGATCTGGATCTGAAGAAGCCAATTTATCAGAGGACTGCAGTCTATGGCCACTTTGGCAGGGAAGGCCTCCCCTGGGAAGTGCCCAAAAAGCTTAAATATTAAAAAGTGTTAGCCATTTCCTCCCAGACTTGCTGGCGTGGGCTACAGAGAAGCCTGCAAGCTCTGAGGGAAAGACCGCCCCCCCTTCCTATGCTTTTCCTGTCCTCCGTCAGCCCCTCGTCACCTGCTGCCCCTCTGTGATCCGTGATGTGAATTGTCCTCTGGTGGGGCCTGGCTGTGATTTGGCTTGCTCTGTCCCTGGTGTGTGTTCACCATGAAAATGCGTTTAGTGAGCACAGGTGATCCTTGTCAATGCAATTAGGATGTTAGAAGGTTGAGTGGCAGGGAGGAGGAAATCCCTTCATAATCTCCTCATTGCTTATTTATTGTAATGGGGGTATGGCTTAAGTACAGAGAAGCCCTCACCTCAGATGGGAGATTCTTAAAAGATTATTCCCCCCTCGACACCAGAATTCCAATGTGCCTTGATGTTTTGTAAAACTGGAAGTATAATGTACCTTTCACCTAGGATAATTCTTTGACTCTGATCTGTGGCTCAAGAGAGAACCCTTCTTGTACCCAACTGTATATGCTAATTACAACTTCTTAAGTCTGAAGATCTTGTCTTCTCATAAGTTAGTTTGCCCTTGGTTGTTCCCATTGCCAAGGCTTTTCCTTTAATAGGTTCTTTCCCAGTGATGCTTGTGCACCACAAAATCCCCATGACCACCCAGAACACACCTAGGTGAGTGAGGGGGAGGGCTGGGTGCAGACCTCTGGGCGCAGTATAGTACCTAATAAACACACCAGTAGTAGTAAAATGGCGAGCAGGGGGTGAGGGGGAGTGGGGTGCCACCCCACTCGCTACTAGAACTCACTGGTTCAGTAATACTACTTCTGGGTTCAATAATGCACATCGTACGGTTGAGATATATAAGTATTAAAGTCATCGAGAACATGAGAGATATTACAATACTGCAGTCAGACACAATACATGATAGCATTGCTCACCTCAGCCCAGCTTGGTGGTCCACGTGGAGAGAGGGAAGGGA
>NW_022111368.1:41775019-41777505 GCF_000313985.2 Echinops telfairi
GGCTGTGTGCTCTGTATGCACAGTAACAATAACTAGCCAACGCCTGCTGAGCCAGGGTCCCCTGAGGACCGAGTTGTAAAGAGGGGCAAGGCAGTAGTGCAGAGGCAGTGTTAAACTCAGCCATAGCCTATGAGCACTGGAGTACGCGTGAACGTTCCACTCGATTCTGCATCATCAAGGAGCCGACCTGCGCCAAGGTCACACAGCAATGTATCTCCCAAGGTTTAACCACACCAAACGTGGGGCTGTGTTCTTTGATGATGTGCAAAGGCTATTGGTTGCCCCTCCTCGCCTGATAGCCAACACCCGAGGGATCTTTAAATCTATACAGCAGTGCTCAGTTTTCCAACACTGGAATACGCTTCGGTTCACAAAAGCGTCTGGCAGTCACTCAGGCCTGTGCCTGCACACGGAGGGAGGATTTTTGTTTTACCTCAAGGCTCATGCCACTACCACTTTACAGAGAGATGCAAGGGTGTTATGGTGCTATCCACAGGGGCTGAGCCCTGAAGGATTGGGCCAAGGTGCTTTACATTGATGTTGCAGAATGTGGTGCTTTTTGGGGTGGGAAGGGGTGTGTAAGGTTCGGGTCTCCAGGATTCCCCTATGCAATATCTGTGACAGAACTCAGCCCAGGAGCACGGGCGCAGGTGTAAAGAGCTCAGTGAACAGTGTGCACTTCTCCGGGGAAGGTGAGGGAGAACCTGGTTGCTCAGTAGCTGCTTGTCCCTCAGGGAATTGGGTAAATTCTGAAGGAGCATCCTCTCAAGGAGAAAGGAAAAGGGGCGTTTGCTAATGGCTCAGGGGAAACAGTGGAAACACTTAGGCTGTGCTTGAGACTTAGCCTCCAGAATTCAAGGAAGAGCTCCTCCCCAGGCCTCCAGCCCTCGTGTCTGGTCACGGAGATCAGGCAGCAAGACCAGGTGCAACAACCCACAGACTACACCTCGCTTATTTTTATGTGCGTTTCCATAAACCAAACCTTGATGGAAAAAGAACTGGTTAAGGGGTTTGTGGCTTGTTGTTTTAGTGATCTTTCACCACATCATATACAGAGGGGGAAGTATGGGCTTCAAAGAAATTCTTGGAGAGTTTCATCATCTCTCAATCCCATTGTTTCCACAAGCATTTGGAAGTGCCCTCTTGAACTTAAAGCAGAATGCCAGTTGGTTGACTGATAATGAGCACTACAATTGCCAGCTGCAACAAAATGCAGGTGTAGGCTGGTCAGGGCATTATCTCCCAGCAGAAAAGTCTTTACAGGAAGCTAGAATATAATTAGGTTATTTCAGAAAAAGGTCATGGGTTAAATTCACTGAGGAGCTCCTTAAGCCCTGCTACCCCTATACAACTAACTCCACAGTGGGGTCTCTCCCCGGAGGAGATGAGAGTCAGCTGTTGGTATTATTCGGCTTGCCACAAAGATAAACTGAGAGAAGGAGGAGTTTATTCTGCGCTCCTGGGCGAGATTCACCGGTCTGAGACTAGTGAAGTTTTGCCCAGGATAGGAAAAGAGATTATATGCAAATTAGAGTGGGGGCTTTCGGGCTGATTGAACTGGATGGAATTTCCAGTTGGGATGGGGTTGTGTAATTGCCAGATGCAGGTCCGGAGAAAGTCAACAGCATCCGGGTTCTGTTCATTGTTAAGCCACAGATGGTTGCTGGTCTTCTCAGGGAACTGCCTCTGGTAAGTTTCCATTTCCAGGCAGGGATGGGGTGTTCACCTTCCAACCGTCCTTGACCAGACCGGTGGCCACCCTTACATTCTGGCCTTTTGGTGATAATATGTGCGCCACGATCAGTCTGGCTACTTCCTGCTGGCAGGCGGTGAAGAGGAGTATAGGCCTGGTCAGCCTTGGGTAGGTGTTGGGCAGCAGAGTATGGGTGAAGCATGAGCTGGTTAACTGAAACATTGGTCATCTCTTGAAGGTAGCCTTGTAAAAGCTTAAAGAAACATGGAGCTAAAAGAAATGAGAGAAAGTACAGTGAGAGGACCACTTGGGGCACTACCCATGCCATTAATTGTCGATTGCCACCACCCAAAGGCAGTTTCATGTGGTTTCCTGTACTGCTGGAGGTTCTTGCCTAACTTGTTTAGGATTTGCACAGTTTGCTCAACCAAACCAGCTTCATTGAAGGAGTAGCAGCACTCCTCTTGGCGAAATAGGCAGGCTTCACCCTTTTCAGCTGTAAGGCTTAGTGCTCCTCTGTTCTGCAGGCCAACGTGCTACTGAGGTGACCTGCCGTTGAAGTGAGGCTATGGAGGCAGAGGAGGTCTTTACTGCAGGGCGCATGCGATCTTCCAAAGCTTGAGCTGCAACAAACTATGACCCAAGGTACAGCTCCCCAGGCTTACAACTATGAAGGCTGAGGCCAAGGACACCGAGTTAGTTAATTGTGCCCACCTGGCCGATAATCACATGTGGGGCTAATTGAAAGGCGGAGGGATAAATGGGTGGTGAGCCTCGCCTTTCTAGTTCTCGG
>NW_022111368.1:41777605-41778977 GCF_000313985.2 Echinops telfairi
AACCACAACCTGCCTGCTGTAGCTCCCCTTAGCTACACATTTACCCTATCTTTAAGACAGCTGCTTCGGGAGCACGAGAATAGGTTCCTGCCTCACCCTGAGGACACAAACCACACTCCTCAGGCAACCACATTGCAACCTGGCGACCCAGTGCTCCTAAAAACTCTCTACCCCAAACCCTTACAACCTAAGTGGACAGGCCCCCACATGGTTATCCTGACCACCCCATGGCAGCAAAGCTCTTGGGAGACCAACCCCTTGTGGTACCACCTGTCCTGGCTCAAGAAAAGCCCGCAGCAACATGACCTCTACACTTGTACGATGCTGGGCCTGATCAAGATCCACCTGTGCCGCCCTGACCTACTCCTCCTCCTCCCTCCCTTAAGCCACACCAGACTCAAACTTGAGCCGGTCTCCCCTTTCGTGTGGCAGTTTATTATTCGGGAAACACATTGGAAAGACAACGCTGCCTTTACACATGTGATCAGAATCAGGAACTGCACCCCAGCAGGATGCCAGACACAGATTGCAGTTACCCTTGCCCCCAGGACCCTCAAGTCATGAACCCCCGGTTTCTCTAGTCCAGCCTTATGCTTCCTTTATGACCAAGTTGCAAAATATTACAGCTGGTGGGTGGACACTTATGGTGGCTGCCCATACTCCTCGTGTAAAACGTACCTGGCACTAGACTGGAGTAAAGAACTCAACATTAATAGACAGGGCCTTATTGTAGGGATGGTAAGGGAAACTTTAGAATCAACATCCCGGACCCATGGAATCAAGGTGGGCATCTGGGGTAGAAGGGAAATTGTATTCTTGTTGACGCAGCACTAAGCCCTCGGGACGATTCATATCCATCAGTAGTACACTAGAATTGTCCTCAAAGGCCTCCAGGACTTACAAGAATGCCCCACATCATTTTAGAAAGCGAACAGTCCTTAAATGACCACTTGCCGCCTAAAGAACACTCGGGGCCTCCTTTCCCGGTGACCCTTTACCTGGCTAAAAATGACACAGGAAGCTGCCGCCCTTTCACATATCGGGCTCACTAATGCTTCCTTCGTGCTTCTGGGCAGCGACCCTTATTATCCGTTGTGCCCTAACACACATCACACTCCAATCCCTCCTTTAAAGGAGTCTCCCTTACACACCCCTTCAGACCCCGTGATAATGGTGAAATGACCCCATTTGTTTCCATGCAACATCCACAAACTTTAGGTGCAATGCCACCTGAGGCATCACAGATATCAGGGCACCACGCCTTTTGGGTGCAATGGGACCCTCACTAAGTGTATCAGTGGTTCCTCTCTTGCCCCCTGTATTCCAACTACTATAGTCCCCAACTCATGCTGTATGGGCCAGCTGAGTTGGG
>NW_022111368.1:41779077-41780276 GCF_000313985.2 Echinops telfairi
TAACCCTGACAAACCCTTCCACCTCTTCACTAATGAGCAACAGGGAATTGCAACTGGAGTCCTTGTCCACCTTTAGGGCCTTCCCACACTCCAGATGCCTATCTTTCCAAACACTTGGGCACTACAGTATGGGGATGACAGCCTTGTCTCCGTGCCTTGGTGGCCACAGCGTCCTTACATAAGAATCCCTTAAAATCACCCTGGGACAACCCCTTCAAACCGTTTCCCCTCAAAGTCTCCAGTGGTGTCGCACAACTTTCTTTCCCTACTTCCACCAGGTCAGACTCAAGAAATCCATTTGCTTTTCCTTGAGAACCCTAATTTGGGTTTGTTTCAGTCACCTTCCCTTAATCCGGCCACTCTTCTCCCCGTTTGTTCTGTTGTACCCAATGACCACCGTGCCCACAAGTCCTTGAGCAACTTGCCATGCGTCGATCCGAACTGCTGGACCGGCTTTTACCAGACCCTGACTTTACCCTTTTGTAGATGGCAGCTTGTATGTGGACCCGCAGGGACACCGATGGGCCATGGATGCGGTCGTGTTCCCTGAAAAGACATGGGAAGCCACACGCCTCGCAGAAGGCACAACTTCTCAGCAGCTGAAATTGCCCTCATGAGGGCACTGCATTAGCCAAAGGGACGTCAGTTAACGTATATCCTGACTCCACGGACACCTTTCTGACCTCACATTGCCTCGCAATGTGGGGGGAGAGGTGATTCTTGTCTGCCAAGGGATCCCCCATAGTCAACAGTGAATTAAGTTCGTGCCTCCTAAATGCCCTCCAGTTACCTACCCAGGTAGCCCTCATTCACTGTAGGGGGTCACCAAACTGACAACTCTGCACTCACACAGGGCAACAACAAAGCCGATGCTGTAGCTAGGAGCCTTTCCACAGCCCCTGAAGAGCTGGCTCCCATAATGTCTCTTAACTTTACCCCTAATATCCAGCCCTCCTACACGCCTAAGGAATGGGAAGCTTTCACCAACTGGGCGGTGTGGTCACCCCAGGGGGCTGGACAATGGTTGACAGCAAACTTGCTCTTCCTCAATTACAGGGTCTAGATGTCACCCGACAGATGCACCAGTCTCTCCACATCACAGCCCGAGCCCCAGCCCAGTTTTTGCAGCCACTCTTCCATACCTTTTTTACCTCAGCTGGTCCCTGCTGCCACCGACTCTTGCTCAATTTGCAAAGGGG
>NW_022111368.1:41780376-41818347 GCF_000313985.2 Echinops telfairi
CCACAGCACCCCCAACACGCCTCGGTGGTTCTTCGCATGGGATTGGTCAGGAGGGAAGGAGGGAAGAAAGCTGAGCACCGGTTCTGAAACGCTGATACTATGACCACTTTAGGTCGTTAGAAACGAACAAACCCAACACTGCCGTCCAGTTAATGCGACTCAGCCGTCTGGGTGTGGAAACTTGCTGTTCAGGGAGCAGAAAGCCCACCTTTCTTCCTATGGCGGCTTGTGGGGGCCTAAGGGTTATGCTACCTGCGAGGTTAGCAGTTTGAAACCACCAGCAGACCCGCCGCCTTTAAATCTACTTTGACTCCAGACAACCTTATGAACATGACAATGAAATGTTACCATCACTGTGGGGGCTGTTGTGCCACTCTGTCTCACCTCCCCTCACTGACCCTCTCTTTCATGTATGATATCCTCCTCTGATTGATCCCTGCTAGTCACATGTCCAAAGCAAGCACATAGGAGAAAATGCTAATCCACACAGTCTTCCTTTTCTTTTTCAACAGTTTTGTTGGTATATAAATCACACACATTTAAATCAACCATCTTAAGAAGGATTGTACAATCCATTTTAGAACATTTACTTATTTCTTGTACTTGTTGTTAGCTCCCCAAACCTTCCTTGCTAAAACCCCAAGAAATCCAATAAATACCGCTGTATACAGCTGGATGTGGAATACAGAAAGACAGGCCACCGTGTGTGTGTGTGTGTGTGTGTGTGTGTGTGTGTGTGTGTAACAACAAAACTAACAAGTATAACAGAAAAACCTCAGTAGAAAAGAACCAGAAAATATTAAAAACTACAGCAAATTTAAAATGGGTCAAGTGAGAACAAATGATAAGGGCTAAATTTTTTTCAATAACCACCTCCCAAGGGCTAAATTTTAATTAACACTTTAATCCCAAAGTCTTAATCCAGAAAGTATATTTTCCCTTCACTTAAAAGAATTGAGACAACTTTAAAATGAATCAAAGGGGCCATCCATTAAGGTGTTACATTTTAACCTAATCCATCTACCACAATCAACTTTACAGTGCTCTCTGTTTGATGACAAGGCTAGTCACATTCCCTTGACTACGGTCACAGAGAATTCACTGGACGCTGTCTATGTGTGGACCCTGGATTTCCACTGTTTTCCATAAACTTCTGAAAACCAGGTGTTCTCAATTTAATTTCTGATGTCATTCCCTCCTCCAGATTCAGATTTCATTATTTCATTTTATGTAATCCAAACCCTTGGATTACACAGACTGGCGTCTTCTTCCATGTGGACTTAGTTGACGCCTCATTTAGACAGCTGCTTGTTCAAAGACAGCTTTTAAGACCCCAGACGTTATTGTTTCTGATAGCCAGGCATCATCTAGTTTCTTCACCACACTCTGATGGGACCACTCCTGCCGGCTGACGTTGAGGACAAAGTCCAGCGACAGATGGCCCGACTTCAAAGAAGTCGGACTGTAGGAATTGGTCGCTGGAATCCGCTCACAAATTGTATTTGGGGATGTTTTGTTGTTGCCGCTATGATATTCTGGAGTATGTTTATGTTTTATCCTGGACCATGTAAAAATGAAACCATTATTGCCACTATGAGCAATAAGGAGACCACGATGAATAATTCAGGGGAAATCACAGTACCCATAAAGAGAATGGATGCAAATGATAGAATGACTGAGTTAATTATCAAAGCCATACAAGGGAATGAGGATTTTGGTATATTTATGGGAAAAATGCAAAAGTTAGAATTGGAACAACCCCAACTGACTACAGTAACTCCCAAGAAGTTCCCTATGACTGCCTTTCTGGGAAAGAGTGCCAAAGATAAAAAACAACCCTTAACTCACTCAACAAAACCCCTTAATAAATTTGCTTTTAGTAAAGGGGACAGTAATGAAAAAACCCCTAAGACTACTCTCCCTCCTTTGGATTACACTGGCATTTATGACGACAGTGGAGAACATATTATTGAGGTAAATGGGAAGCGTATAAATTTTTAACCTTATCTTTATGGAAAAGAATAAAAAGGGGTGGCCCAGTTTGGTGCATTAGATCTATTGAAAACAAAATAAGGTGTACAAAAATGTTATTACAGAGTGGATTGTGTAGATGGTGCATAATGGAAACAAGAGAACAGTGGAAGCCCCATTGAAAAGGCAGGTAAAAGAAATGGAACGAAGGCTTAAAGAACGTAAAATTGATGAAGCATAGAAAGAATATTTAGCTAACTTAGACCTTTGTAGACTGAACTTTGTATTTTAAGTTCATGCCAATTTTCTCCTATCTACTTCCTTGAACTTGAACAGTGTTTGGCCCCATTACCACAGACCTATTTCAAGAACCATTCATGTCTATGGTTAATCACAATGTATGTTGGTCAAGATTGAAAACTTAAACCAGTCACCCAGAAAGAACGTTCTGAGAAGATTTAAACAGTGCCCTGGAAAACTCTATGCTTTGCACCTTTTATTATTAGAATTTTTTCTTCCCGTTTTAATTGTATGATTGTCAGAAAATATTGTTTAAATAGAACCTTAAAATTGTAATAAAGCAGCAGATGATCACTGACTCCTGACTCTGCTCATCCCTCTCACGTCGACGCCTTACCCACCGAACAGGGGACCCCTCGCCCCGCCGCGGCTGGACCGCGGCAACACTCTGCTAGAGCACCCATATTTTCAGTGATCTCCTCATGAGAGTGAGCATCAAGCAGGGCCATTATAAGAACTAATTGTACTTGGATTGGGGCTATAATAAGTGTAATCCCAAAATCTATTCATATATCTATGACTAATGTATGTCTCTGGTTCACTTTGGAGACATCATTATCATTTTATGTTAGAGAACATTATCAATCATCCACCTGGAGCATAAGGTAATTCTACTGACAGTGCCATTAATTTAGTCAATGGTGTAGAATTTAAAGCACTGTTGAGAAAAAGGAATTACACAAGTATAGGGTGGCTATGGACCACAATGAAGTGAATTGTTAACTTATACAGACGAAACTCTTAAGTGGCTGGACACTATTTACACAAACAATGAGGGTTGCTGATGCTTCCATAAGATTTTCATTGATCACCTCAGGGCCAATAATGAAAGGAGCCATACGAGGAGGAGAATAGGAAGGTGGGGGAGAAAGGGGGAACTGATCACAATGATCTACATATAATCCCCTCACTGGGGAGCTGGACAACAGAAAAGTGGGTGAAGGTAGACATCAGACAGTGTAAGACATGAAAAAAATAATTTATAAATTATCAAGGGTTCATGAGGGAAGTGGGGAGGGAGGGGTAAAAATGAGCTGATACCAGGGGCTTAGGTAAAGAGCGAATGTTTTGAGAATGATGAGGGCAATGAATATACAAATGTGCTTTACACAATTGATGTGTGTATGGATTGTGATAAGAGTTGTATGAGCCCCTAATAAAATTATTTTTGAAAATTATCAAGGGTTCAAGAGGAAGGGAGAGGAAAAAATGAGGAGCTGATACCAAGGATTCAAGTAGAAAGCAAATGTTTTGAGAATGATGAGGGCAACGAATGTACAAATGTGCTTGACACAATGGATGGATGGATGGATTGTGATAAGAGTTGTATGAGCCCCCAACAATACGATTAAAAAAAAAAAGATTTTCATTGACTGTTGTTCAGAAGGTCTTTCTTCCTACTTTGTCTTAATCTGAAAGCTCTGCTGAAACCTGTCCACCACGGTGACACTGCTGGTATTTGAAATCTGGTGGCACAGCTTCCAGCATCACAGCAAAATGCAAGCTACAAGGATGACAATCTAAGAGATAGGTGGTGGGAATTACTACAGATCATCAAGGACCACACAGAGCTTTATTGTGAATGCAGGCTGAACCAGGTGTGGGAGGGAAAGTGAAAGTATGACCACCAATGTGTAAAGATCTGAGAGAGGACACTTGTGTCTGTACATGTGTGTTTATCTTTGCTGTAAATGTATCTAGGAACATGGTGGAGCATGCGCACTGCCATCAAGTCAACGCCAACTCACAGCGAGCCTACAGGGCGGGATCGAACTGCCCGTGTGAGTGTTCGGGGCTGGACCTCTTTAAGGATTCGAAAGGCCCATCTTTCTCCTGCGGATGGTGGGCTTTCCGACTGCTGGTCTTGCGTTCGCCACCCAGCATACAACCACTATCCGACCAGGGCTCTGTGGTGGAGCGTAGAGGACGCACAATTACGAATACTTGTTCGACATCACAAGACTCCTTGAGGGAACGAGTGAGTTTCCAAGTCTGGGGATCAGCACGACCGTCTCGCAGGACAAGACGTTCTATTGGCACGGCCTAGTTGACAGAGCACAGTTGCACATCCTACGTGGGTGAGGGGGTGGGATGCTGCAGCACTTGGCTCCTCTCCGGAGGAAAGAAGACTGATGCCACCTGAAAGACAATTAGTCTAGTGGACTAATGAGCTACAAAAACATCACGCTGCATGACCCAGAACGAAGTGGGGCCCAACTACAAAGTCCTAATGAGGGTGCGTCTATGTGTGGCGGGGTTGGGGGAGAGTGGGCATGGGGTGGGTTGTGGAACAAAATTCAAAATTATTAAAGGGACCAGCCAGGCTTACTGATCACAGAGTCTGGTGAGACCCCTGAGATTATGGCCCCTTGCCCAGTAAGTCTAGAACGGAACTCGACCTTATGGTAGAATAAGCAACCATTTCAGAGCCAGCATTTACCCAAAGACAAAGTTCAGAGGGCTAGGAAAGAGGGTTGAAAGGGAACAGGAAACAGTGAGGAAGCAGGACCAGCGCCGGTACTTGGATTGCTCTCCATGAGTTGACACAAAAGGGGTCTGAATCAGTGAACGTGAAGCCGATGATCTGCTCTGCACACCTTCACCTAATTCACAATAAATACATTCTAATAAATACAGTGTTTAAGGGGGAATTATCTTTAAATATCTATCATGCCAAATATTTACACTAATACATTTTTAAATGTATTGATAAAAAACCACATTAGATATTTACATAAATCCCTTTTTTATGAAAATAAATATATTTTCCACCAAAAATAAAGGAAGAAAGCTGAGAAAACTGGTATTGCTTTACATATCCAAATCAAATCCAACCATCTAGTTGTTTCCAACCCAGAGAGACCTGATACAGGATTTTGAAGCCTGTAAACGGTACAGGAATAGACAGCCTCATCTTTCACCCAGCAAGCAGGGGGTGGATTTGAACTTCTGACCTTGTGATTAGCTGCCCAACATCTCACCACTGTGCCACCAGGGCTCTTTGTTTACATATAAATTTCTGTAAGTGTCTAGTTTAATTGATGACATCGGATGGCTGGTTTTGTATTCTGTGACTCGTGACATTATGTTGATAAAAGTAAATGTGAAAACAATTTCATAGATACTTTCTTGACAAAGGAAGAAACACTTCAATGGTCTTTTCAGAAAACTGAGGCTATTATTCTTTGGCATTACACCTACAGTACAAGCGATAGTTTTTAAAGGTGGCAATGTGGAATTTGCAGCCCTGTCAACGCACTTTATCCTCTGTGTTATTATGGTAATGGCACAGCTTACACTCTGAATGGACTCCTCCTCACGCTTGATTTGCAGTCATGCGTATGGTTATAAAACAGTGGCTCCCTGAGTTATGCAGACTTACCACATGGGGATATTTCATTTTGTGATATCAAAACACTAAAATTTTTTAATAAGATATTTTTTTCAGAGACGACAACATGGCCAGCCCCACTATGAGACATGACGTCCTTCACTGACCGATAGCCCTACTGGGGACAACACTGGACACAGTGTGGGAATTGCGCCCAATCTGATCCCACCACACCGAGGCAAAACACCAAGGGAGTGCAACAGAACAGCAAGGGAATGGAGCAGCGAGGTCCCCAGGGAATGTCAAAGGGGGACTTTGGGGCCAGGGCTTGGTACCCCAACAGACTGGACTGGAAAACACTCCTAAAGGCCAACAAACTGTCCTTGAACTAACTACAAGCTTTTCTTTCTTCTTGTGTTTTTTTTTTTGGTCATTGGTTTGTTGTTGTTTTGTTGTATATTGTTGCTTGGTTTTGCTCTGTCTTGTTTTTGTGCATTTTATTATCTCCGCAGGTCTGTCTAAATAAGGTAGGCTGGATAAACAATCTGGAGGAGAAAACAATGGGACCAACAGTTCGGGGGAACATGGAAGAGGGGGAGGTTGGGGGACAGGTAGTGGTGTTAACAAACCCAGGGACAAGGGAACAACAAGTGATCCATATCAGTGGTGGGGAGGCCTGGTAGGGCGTGATCAAGGGTAATGATCAAGAGGAATTACTGAAACCCAAATGAAGACTGAGCATGACAGGGAACAAGAGGAAAGTCAAAGAAAAAAGAGGAAAAACAGGAGGCCAAGGGCTTTTATAGAGGTCTAAATAAAGGCATGTACATATGTAATATATTTATATATGAGGAAATAGATCTATGTACATATATTTATAGGTTTAGTATTAAGGTAGCAGATGGACATTGGGCCTCCACTCAAGTATTCACTCAACGCAAGAATACTTTCTTCTATTAACTTTGCATTCTATAATGCTCACCTTCCTGACACAATTGCTGAAGACAAAGCGGGTACATAAGCAAATGTGGTGAAGAGAGCTGATGGTGCCTGGCTATCAAAAGATATACCGTCTAGGGTCTTAAAGACTTGAAGGTAAACAAGCGGTCATCTAGCTGAGAAGCAATAAAGCCCACATGGAAGAAGCACACCAGCCTGTGTGATCACGAAGTGCTGAAGGGATCAGTTATCAGGCGTCAAAGAACAAAAATCATATCGTTGTGTGCTCACCTCCATGATACAATCACTGAAGACAAATGGGTGCATAAACAAATATGGCGAAGAAAGCTGATGGTGCCAGTTGTCAAAAGACATAGTATCTGGGGTCTTAAAGGCTTGAAGGTAAACAAGCGGCCATCTAGCTCAGAAGCAACAAAGCCCACATAGAAGAAGCACACCAACCTGTGTGATCACATGGTGTCAAAGGGATCGGGTATCAGGCATTATCAGAACAAAAAATCGTATCATTGTGAATGAGAGCGGGAGTGCAGAGTGGAGACCCATAGCCCATTTGTAGGCCACTGGACATCCCCTTACAGCAGGGTCTCAGGGAGGAGATGAGCCAGACAGGGTGTGATGTAGCAATGATGAAACATACAACTTTCCTCTAGTTCCTAAATGCTTCCTTCCCCCCACTCCTCCCCACTATCGTGATCCCAATTCTACCTTGCAAGTCTGGCTAGACCAGAGGATATACACAGGTACAGATAGGAACTGGAGATGCAGGGAATCCAGGGCAGATGATCCCTTCAGGACCAGTGGTGTGAGTGGCGATACCGGGAGGGTGGAGGGAGGGTGGGATGGAAAGCGAGAACCGATTACAAGATTCTACATATAACTTCCTCCCTGAGGGGTGGACAACAGAAAAGTTGGTGAAGGGAGACGACGGACAGGGTAAGATATGACAAAATAAAAATGTATAAATTATAAAGGGTTCATGAGGAAGGGGCAGCGGGGAGGGAGGGGGAAAAATGAGGACCTGATGCCAGGGGCTTGGGTGGAGAACGGATGTTTTGAGAATGATGAGAGCAATGAATGTACAAATGTGCTTTACACAATTGATGTATGTATGGATTGTGATAAGAGTTGTATGAGCCCCTAATAAAATGATTAACAAAAAGACCCACATTTTAAAAATAAATCATTTTATTGGGGGCTCATACAGCTCTTATAATAATCCATACATCATTCTCATTCTCTCACTGTCTCACTCTCACTCTCTCACTGTCTCATTCTCACTCACTCACTGTCCCACTCTCTCACTGACTCACTCACTGACTCACTCACTCACTGTCTCACTCTCTCACTGTCTCATTCTCTCAAGAAAAAAGTAAAATTTTTTCAAAAGAAAAAAAATCCATACATCAATTGTATCAAGCACATTTGTACATATGTTACCATCATCATTTTCAAAACATTTTCTTTCTACTTGAGCCCTTGGTATCAGGTTCTCTTTTTTCCCTCCCTCCCCCACCCTCCCACCCTTACTACCCCTAGCTAAATTATAAATTATTATTTTCATATCCTTTAAAAAATCATTTTATTGGGCGCTCTTATCACAATACATACACACACATCCATGTGTCAGGCACATTTGTACATTTGTTGCCATCATTGTTTTAACTCTAAAACATTTTAATATCACTTTTCCCCCCAAGTCTTTTAAGTAGTGGGAAGTGTCGATCTCACAGTGGCTAATAAAAGTTTCCAAATTTTTCATTTTGATTTGAAAATTCAAATTTTCTCATTGACAACTAATGCCCTCTCTCTTTTTTTCCACTGAAGATTATCTCATTCCTTTCGTTTGGGGGTAAATATCTGCCAAATTGGGCCCTGGTGGTGGAGTGGGGTCAGTGTAGGGCTGGTAACCATTCAGTCCCTATTAGAAAGCATCCTCCACTTCAGGGAGAAAGATAAGGCTCCCACTCTCATAAAACGTTACAGCCAGGGCAGCCCACAGGGCTGGCCCCACCCTGCCCTCTAGGGGCCAATGAGGTGAACTTGACTCAATAGCAGAGCTTGGACCCTGAATTTGCCAATTGGCCCAGCCTATCAGACCTCTCTCAAGCAAACTGGTATTTCATTTAAGGACATTAGAAGTTCAGCTCCCAGGTTAATTGTACAATTGCTTTTTCCTGGAACAACCATGAGACAACCATTGCTATGTACACACAAACATGTTGTATGTCTATGTCGCATGTCTTGCTTGATAGGAAAGAGTCCCGAGTCATGTCCTCTAGGACCAAGATTTAATAAAAGTAACCATCTTTACTTCTTCATCAGAGAAAAACTATTTGTTCTTTTTTTAAAGATCACACTGTGACCATGAGGCATACAATTACCACTACTACAATTAGGTCACACTGTTGTCATCAGCGTCTTGCTTTTTCGGTGCAAATGTGAATACAGTAGAATAATCTCTCGGTAGGATCACTCCCTGGGTCCTTGTGTTAATGACCTTGGCTGCTAAGAGCAAGGCTGGAGGTGGGAGCCCACTCAGAAGCATCTTGGAAGAAGGCTGACGCTCTCCGTCTGCAGGATCAGCCCCTGAGAGCCCTGGGTGGCGCTTCTACCCTGACACGCACACGCGGGGTCTCTAGGCGTTGAAATCAACGCAATGGCAACTCGTCACTCCGAGTAACGCGACTGCCGCGAGTTTGGTGTTTTGAGCCTGTCTGTCAGTTTGCCGCACGGTGGTGGCTTGCAATACGTGTTGCTGTGATGTGGAAGCTATTCCACCGGCCTTTCAGAGAGCAGCGGGATCCCGCTCAGTCTGGAAGCTCCGCACCGAGACAGACTTGGAGGAGAGCCCTGTGGTCTACCGTGGGCACAACCCGCCCACGCGTATCATGCACATAGGAAACTGACATGCGCGGGGGTTGCGTGGTTTGCAATAATAATAATAAAACTGAATGATAGGGGTGTTATTAATGTAAAAATATGATACTTCTGGAAGTTATCCAATGAAAATCTTATGGCTCATAATGGAACACCGTCTAGTGTGCTGGAAGATGTGCCCCATGATGTTACAAGGCGCTGCACAATAGCTGCGCCCGGGACTAAAAATACCGATATTCACGAGATGGGATGGGGCCGGGCGCTGTTTTACTCTGGCACAGAGGACGTTGGCGTGGAGAATTAGAGCCAGCTGGTCGTCATGGCAACTAACAGCATTCGACTAGAAGTAGTGGCCCTGTCACCTGAAGGACTCTACTGAAGAGCTGTTGTCTCAAAAGACAAGAACTGTGTCAGGAGCAGACATCAAACAGAGACTCCTGGGGAGAGAGGCCTTTGACTGGTAGAACTATTGGGGTCACAGTAGCTCTGCTATTCAGGACCCAAACCACTTTGGGCCAAACATCAAAGCGGGCCAAATCTCTTTGGAAGCCAACACAATGACTCAGAAAACTCGATGGCTGTGTGTTTGGTTAAGTTAATTTAACATGGTCAGTGCTGTTCATAACCGTCTGCTAATTAAGGCATCTTCTGAGACCATCGTGGGAACCTTCAGAACCAGCAGTGAGCAAGTCTTCATTTGAAACCGAGACATCCTGACCCTGGTCTTCTTCCCTGTTATATGAGCAGTCACCCTCTGACATTGGCCTTCTTTGGAAATGAATGTCTTCACTTAGTTTAAAGTGGAGTTTGGTTTAGGGCTGAAGTCATCCTGTTCAGAGTGTCAGCACCTTGGTGTTCTCTGAGCTTCACCCCCACGGTAATAAATGAGCTGCGCTAACTCACTGCTTCTCCACCGCACAGTTTCAACTAGTTTCTGTTCCAGGGACTGGCCTCCAGTTTATCCTTTCAGGACCCATGGACACAGACTCGTGGCATTTAACATTCCTCTTAGAAAAGCAATTTCTTATTGTGTATTTTCTAATGAAAAGTATCTTTCAGTCTGTACTGTAAAAAATACCTCCCAATTGAATTCCCCAAGCCTTTAGTGAGTGTGGTGCCTGGATTATACATTTCAAGAGTTACCTAAGTGAGATATCGCCTGTCTTCATGGAGGTTAGAATCTGTCAGAGAAGTCAAATGTATCAGTGGTTAATGGCAAAGTGTCTGATAAATTCTATTAAAAAAGAGATAACGCACTGTGGCCGATCAGAAGAGGAAGAAGTGAAGTGGGGAAATAGGAAAGATGTCAGGTGTGGGGTACCAGCCCCACAATCGAATGGATCCAAGGGGCGGTGGTGCAATTGAGGGGTAAAATTAAAGACATCAGACAAGATAAGGCATGCAAGTGATCATGTCCGGGACCGCCATGACTTCAGAGCCAGGACCATGCAGAGAGAGAGAATACATTTCCAACCAAGACTTATATACACTGGGGGCGGGGGGGGGCGGGGGCGTGCAAGCCCCCTGACCCCACATATGTACTGAGTGGGCTGTACCTTAACCCTAAAGGTCCCTGAGTACATTAGAAGAGTAACCTAACACCAGTACCCAGGGCAGGTAAGGGGGAATGGCTGTCTTCGGACCATATAGAGCAATAGCACATGTCTGCTCCTATAGATAAAGCTGCTGACTACATAGCAATGTGCTTGTAAGAGGTAACTAATGTAGCGCTACTATGGGAGGACATAGATGGGAAGAAGATTAATTATGAGAATGTGATTGGGACTCACCCCAACTCACAAGAGTGAAGGGCTCCCTCCCCACCAGAAACCCAGCTTGCCAGGCTTCTTAATATTTGAGAATAAAGGTTTCATCCATACACACTCTTTTCCAGTTCTATACACCCCACAGTCCTGGAAGTCACATTGTGAAGTTTGAATAGAACTTCCATTGGCAATGATGGGCAAAGCAAGACCTTCATTCATCGTGAGAGAGAGCCACGTGAACAAAGATATAAAGGGTCATGGTGCTTTGTGAAAGGGGCGTGTAATTTGGTCAAAAGACCTCTTTTAAGTGTGAAAAAACCAAGATGTCCCTTTGATGACTGAAGTGCACCTGACCCAAGCCACGGTGTTTTCAGTCATCTCACCTGCATGTGAAAGCTGGACAATAACCAAGAGAGATGGGAGAAGAATTGTGATCTTTGAATTATGGTGCTCACAAAGAATATTTAATGTACCATGGACTGTCAGAATAAACGAATCTGTCTTAGAAGAAGTACAGCCAGAATGCTCCTTACACATCCAGGTGGTTAGACTTCATTTTAGGAACTTTGGATGTGTTATCAGGAGGGACCAGTCCCTGGCAAAGGACATCAGGCTTGGTGAAGTAGAGGGTCCGTGAAAGGAGGCAGACCTTTAATGAGATGGACTGACACAGTGGCTGTAGCAATGGGCACAAACAGAGCAAGTATTGTGCAGATGGCACGGGACAGGGCAGTATGTCATTTTGTTGAACATAAAACCAACTGGCTAGCACCTAACACCACCAACAACAAATGTAGTGGAGTGTGACTTTGGCACTGAGAGGAGAGTCTCATGAGAGATACACTTAGGGAAAGAAACTTGAGGACCATCTTGGAATGCCATGCCAAAGAGTTTGGACTCCAGTGTAAGCAGGATGGGGAATATTTAGGGAAGATAACAAGTAGCCCCATTAGGCAGGAATGGGAGAAGTAATAACGGGCTAGAAGGGGCTGGAACTATCCGGAGAAGGGATGGCCAATATGGAATTCAGACTCGCTGATAGCTCATTGCACCTGCAGATGGCTTTGAGGAAGTGCTGGATTCGGAGTGGACCATGAGGGAAAGATAAACAATTAGGTTTGGACGCTGGAAGTGGACTGTCTATGGTCTGTCCAGAGCACTGGAGAGAGGGCGTTGACAACTGAAAGAGGGTTTAGCCCCTGATCTGCTCTGTCAGACACTTAACCCACAACTTAACAAGCTCAAATTGAGAGGAGGGCGGGGGCCAGGGAGGGAGGAGAAAACACACATAAAGGAGACGGCCATGTGAAGAAGAAGGAAGAGATTGGAACAATACAACCACAAACCAAAGAATCCCTGGAACAAGCAGAAACTGGCAGAAGCAAAGAACAAATTCTCCCCTAGAAACCCAGCCAACTGGCTGACACCTTATTTTGGACTTCTGCCCTCCAGAGGCGTGACAGAATAAATTTTTGTATTAAGTCACTAAGTGTGATAGGTAGATTTATTGTGCCAACCTGGCTAATAGGAACATGTGGGGTTAATAAAGTCACTGTTTGATTTGAGGGCAAAGAGATAAATGGCTTGGCAAGGCCTGCCTCTCTCTCTCTTGCTCTCTGGTGATCAGATCAGTTTGCAGTGGCTGCCTTAGCTAGTTCTCTGCCTCAACTTGTGAGCTACACTATCTGTGGGACAGCCAACCCGTGGATCATGTCACTGGAGCTTGAGGTTCCTTTGGGACCTGCCTCGCCACACTGCTGGTGCATGCATTGCTTGAGCTTAAGGCTGTGGATCCTGTTGTCTTGCATTGCTTGCATTCGATATCCCATCCAGGCCTGCTTCGCTAAGCTCCTGTGCTGCTGACTGTTGGAGACCCACCCTACTGTTTGATGCCAGTGCGGACTGCCTGCATTGCCCTAACAAAGACGCAGATGTCTGCTCCCTTGGCCTTGGACCTGGCAGCCCCTGTGAGTTGAAGGACTTCCAGTATATTAACTGTTCCACGGAATTGAGTTGAACTGAGCCCTCTGTACTGCTGTGTGAACTAATTAGCTGTTATAGTCCTTCCTGCTATGCAAATATATATATATATATATATATATATATATATATATACACACACATATACACACACACATACACACCATATATACTCCTGTATAAGCTGAGTTTTTCAGCACATTTTTAATGCAGTTTTTGCAGTTTAGGTGCCTCTGCTGATATTCAGGTTGACTTATACTCGAGTATATATGGTAACCATAAGTGTCCTGATTTTGTTTCTCTAGAGAACCCTGCCTAACACACCAAGTTTGCAATACTTTGCTAGAGTAGCTTTGGGAGATTTGTGACATCAGCCCTACAATGAATTGGCTTCACAATCAAAATACAGAATGGAAAAAACAAACAAAACAAAAACACTGTAAAAAAAAGATACCATTTAAGAAAGTTAAACACACACAAGAAATAAACAAAGGTTAAGGGCTGGAGATTCTGATCTCAGCATTGCTCACAAATAGCTATTGAAGCCCAGAAGCACTGCACTTCCCTGGGGCAACCAGGCTTTCCCAACCTGGGCACTAATGGCATTTTGATCTAGCTTGTTCTTTCTTGTGATGGGCTGTCTTGTGCCTGTAGGTTTAGCAAACTGGTCTCAATCCGTGAGATGCCAGCAGCATCCCTCCTCTCAATGTGCCATCTGAAAATATCTCTGAAGATCGCCTAATATCCCCTGGCAGGCAAAATCGACCCTTTGGGGAACCTCTCGCTAGAGCAGCGGTTCTTAACCTATGGGTCGCGACCCCTTCTGGGATCAAACAACCCTTTCTCAGGGTTCACCCAATTCACAACAGTAGCAAAATCACAGTTCTGAAGTTGCAACGAAAATAATTTTATGGTTGGGGGCACCACAACATGAGGAACTGTATTAAAGGGTCAAGGTATTAGGAAGGTTGAGAACCACTGTTCTAGAGTGAGAATGTGGCATCTGAAGAGAAGATGGTGTGATAGGTAGGTTTATTGGGCTAACCTGGCCAATAGGAACATGTGGGGTTAATCAAGTTGCAATTTGATTGGAGGACAATCTGATGTTCTGTTTCAGCTTGGCTCTGCAAGGCCCACCCCTGGTAGAGTAATCCAGCCTCTGACCACCGCAGGGTCCATAGGTTCAATTGTATGGCTATAATATATAAAGATTATAGTAAAGTCACAGAAGATAGGAGAGAAGATAAAGCAAAGGAGTCAGACACATTATATGGTAGCATGTTCACTTCCGGGATGGCCATGATCTCAGCAGCCAGGTCCATGCAGAGAGAGAGACTCTTTACCATCGGGATATTTGTAGGTAGCCATAAGACATTCAGTTACTACATCACAAGGTGGGTAGTAACCCCAGGTATGCCCTGTGCTCACAGGTGAGAAACCTAATACCTGCATTGGGGGAGGGCGCGAGGGGGAGGAGATAACAAGAATGTCTGCTTCTACAGGGAAATAGAATCAACCGTGTGCTCACTTTAAGGCAGCAGAGCTGTTAGGATATGGTGACCAGACGTCCCGCTTTTTGTGGGACAGTCCCGATTTTTGGCATTTAAAAAAAGTCCCAATCTTTGGAAAGAATGCACGACAAGCTAGGGAACGGTCTATTTGGTCCATATAGACCAAATTTTTAATCAAGAATTGCGCCCCCCAGTCAATGGTGTCCCGCTTTAAATCTGGTCACCCTATGGGGAGAATCGGTGGGAGTGATATTTAAAGCAGGATAATGTACTTGGACTTTATCTCTAACTCACCAAAGTGGTGTCTTTCCTACCGTGGAATATTAGCTTTCCAGATTCCCTCTGTTATAAGTTAGAGAATATAGTCCTGGTCATATTTCCCTCAGTGTTAGTTTCCCCCACACTCCCCTCTCTCTTGCTCTCTGGTGATCTAAGCGTGCTGGAGCGTGCCTGCTGCTGCTGCGGCTAGTTCTCTGCCTCAACCTATGAGCTACACTATCTATGGGCCAGGTCAACCTGTTGATCATGTGGCTAGATCTTGAGGTTCCTTTGAGACCTGCTTTGCCATGCTGCTGGTGTGTACGTCACTTGAGCTTGAGGCTGGTGGATCCTGTTGTCTTGCATTGTTTGTGTTCTATATCCCATCCAGTCCTGCTTTGCTAAGCTCCCGAGCTACCGACTGTTGGTGACCCACCCTGCTGCTTGCTGCCTGTGAGTATACTCTGCTTGCCTTGCTCCAGGGATGACTCTGCTTCCTTGACCTTGGACCCCACAGCCCACGTGAGTTGAAGGACTTCCAGTATATTAACTGTTCCATGGAAGTGAGTTGAACTGAACCCTCTGTACTGCTGTGTGGACTAATTAGCTGTTAAATTTCCTTCTCTCTGTATAAATCTATCCTCATATATGTATAAAATCATAAGTGTCCTGGGTTTGTTTCTCCAGAGGACTGGCCAAGGGAAGAACCTAGGGGTCTACAGGCACAGTTGGAGAGGAAGAAGGAACGTTGAGAGAGATAAGGGTGACTTTGTCACAGTTGGGGTGGCAGCAGTGTAACAGGTTACAGAGGGGCTTGGAGCCTGGAAGAGGCCCTGGCAATGTGGAGAGCTTTGTGGTCCTCCAGGGAGCACTTTCAGCTGAGCCTCCTGAATATGTCTTCTCCCAGCTCTGCAGCCTTTTTCCTGTGAGGTGCAGGACTCACGCTGCCCACTGGGCCCCCAGAGAAGACTGGGATATCCACCCAGTGTCACATACCCTAAAGTTCGCTTGCTGTCTTGGCAGACTCTAATGTTTCTCTTTGTGTCTCACTCCATTTTCTCCAGCAGTCTCCTTTACTCCTTTGGAAAGCACTTCAGCAGAAACATGCAGTGGCACAGCTGAGTGACTTGGTATGGCTCGCCTGTCCTTCCCCCTGGCATCGAGTCCATTCTGACTCAGGGCCATCCTATTAGACAAAATAGAACCACCCCCGTGGGTTTTATGGGGGTAGAAAGCCTCCTCTTTTTCCCAAGGAGCAGCCAGTGGTTTCAAATTGCTGACTCTGTGCTTAGTAGCTCAATGGGTAATCCACTGCACCACGAGGGCTCCTTCTATCCTCAGTCTTTGTAATTCCCATGAAAGGAATGGGCAGAAACATGCAATCAGAATACATGGGACTCTCATGAGGGGAATTGGCCATTTTGTAATCCTACTAGGAAGCATGTGGCATCAGGATTGGAGGAAGGCCCATGAACAACCCGCGATATGCAGATGATACAACTTCGCTTGCTGAAAGTGAGGAGGACGTGACACGCTTGGTGATGAAGAACAAAGGGTGCAGCATGCAGTGTGGATTACAACTCACTGTGAAGAAAGTAAAAACCCTCACAACTGGGCCAATCGGTAACATCGTGATAAATGGAGGAAAGATGGAAGTTGTCCATGTTTGGAGGGGAAGGTTTCATCTTTCTTCGTCTTTCTTGGCTCCACAAGCAATGCTCAAGGAAGCACCAGACAAGAGATCAAAGGGCACATTGCCTTGAGTCTTCTTCAGTGCTAAAAAGCAAGGATGGCACTTGGAGGACTGCAGTGTGCCTTACCTAGGTCATGGTATTTTTAATTGGCTCGTATTCATATGAAAGTCGGACATTGAAGAAGGAAGACCCAAGAAGAATCAATGCACTTGATTTACGGTGCTGGCGAAGACATTGAAAGTACCATGGACTGCCAACAAAACACCAACAACTCTGTCTTGGAAGAAGTACAGCCAGAACACTCCTTCGAGGCAAGGATGAGGACACTTGTCTCACTTACTTTGGGCATGTTGTCATGAGAGACCAGTCCCGGGAGCATATTGTTGGTAAAGTGGAGGGACAGCGAAAAAGAGGAAGACCCTCGACGAGATGGATTGCCACAGTGGCTGCAACAATGGGCTCAGACATGAGAACTCATTGTGAGGATCGGGCAGACCCGAGCAGTGCTTCCTTCTGTGTACACAGGGTTCCAGTGGGACCAGCTCGATGGAGATGGCACCTCACAATAAGAAATGTGATGGCTGGAAGTGCGTCTCTTTGATGGGGCCTCTGTTGTTAGCTGGTATTGGTGACTTTTCAGGCCATGGACAGCCCAAGGGCTGGATGGAGTAGAATTGCTTCAAAGGGTTTTTAAGGCTGTAAATCTTTCTGGGTGCAGGCTGCCACATCTTTCTTCCAAAGAGTGGCTGGGAGGTTTGAAGTGCCAATCTTTGGGTTTTCAGCCAAGTGTTTTAATCACAGGACCGCCAGGATGCAAAGTACTGCAACCCAAATCAAACCAAACCCACTGCCAACGAATCCATTTCAACTCATAGCAGCTTTATATTGTTTCCAAGACTGTAAATCTTTACAGGAGCCGACAGCCACATCGTTCTCCCACAGAGCACATTGGTGGGTTTTTAACTGCTGACTCACAGTGTCAGCAGGCTCTGTGCTACCAAGCCAAAACAAACAAACACCCACTGCCATCTAGTTGACTCTGACTCACGGTGACCACAGAGGACAGAGTAGAACTGTCCCTGTGGGTTTCCAAGACTGTAACTCTTTACAGGAGTCTGTTAACCTGGTGTGTGGCAGCCCAACAAATAACCCACTACACCATCAGGGCTACTCTGTTACAGGGGACCAAACCAAACCCACTGCCATTGAGTCAGTGGGATTTACAGCAACCCTGTAGGGTACAGTAGACCTGGCCCTGTGAGTTTCCGAGACTGTAGAGGCTGGTGGTTTCCAACTGCCATACCTTACAGATTGCAGCCGGATGTGTAACCACTACACCACCATGGCTCCTGCTACAGGGGACAGAGGTCCAAAATTTCATAAATCCTTTAAAAGTATTTGTTTGAGGAGTTGATATTTCCTCTTTGGAATTTTTAATCTCTTCCAGGAAAGCTAGGAATGCTGGTTCCCTTCCGCATGTCTCTGTTCTTCCTCTTGATAAAGGCTACACAGGAAGGAGATTTATCCCTGGCCTGGTGCCAAGTTGATGGAAAATTCTTTTCCCCTGGGCCTCCTCACTGGTCTATAAGGCAGACCCTGTGACTAGGATGCTCAGTTTCTGACTGGGTTTACCCTACCTATCTGTACTAGTCCTGGTACATAGAGAAACAAATCCAGAGACACTCAGATGTGCATAAGAGAAAACTTTATATCAAAGAGCAACTTTACATTAAGAAAACATACCAGCCCAGTCCAGATCAAGTCCATAAGTCTAATATCAGCCCATATGTCTGATACCAGTCTATAATTTTCTCTTCAGACTCACGGAACACATGCAATGATATCAAACGCAGGAAGATCTTGTGGATGCAGTGGTGTTGTAAGCATCTCAGTGCTGACGTGGGTCTCCATGTGGCTCCTCCAGGTCTAGGGCTCTGGTTCCATCAGGGGTCTCCAGGTGGCTTGTCAGCAGGAAGACAAGCAGAGTGTGTGTGTGTGTGTGTGTGTGTGTGTGTGTCTGGCCTCCAGTGAGCTATTAATATCTGTCGTACCTCCAAGTGAGATCATCAAGCTGCGGCCTGATTGACAGGGTAGACTCCACCCCTTCACTCCTAATAGTCTCAAATTGACAGCAGGTTATGGAACTACCGCACTATCCCACGGTGACCGTTGCAGGGAAATTCTGGACTGCTGAATTCTGGAAGGCAAATTGAACGAACTCACTGCCATGCAGTCAATTGTGACTCATAGCAAAACCCCACGGGACAGATGAGAACCATCCTTGTGGGTTTCTGAGACTGCAGCTCTTTACAGGAGTGGAAAGCCTCATCTTTCTCCTGTGGAACAACTGGTGGTTTCAAACTTCTGACCATGTGATTTGCAGCCCAACTCAGGATAAGTCACCATTCCCTGCTCCCTTTTGGCACCTTAGGGCTCCGTGCTAGGCGCTTGGCATGTGCTAGCTCTTGGCTCCTCACCACCAGCCACTGCCAACTCTGGAGTCAGTATTTCAAAAACAGTTTAAGAACATTGGCTAAGTCGTCAAGGGAACCAAGGCAGCGGCGTAGCGTGAGAGGAGTACTGGCTGCGGCCACTCAGCATCATGGCAGGACAGGCATTTCGAAAGTTTCTTCCCCTCTTTGACCGAGTACTGGTGGACAGAAGTGTTGCTGAAACTGTAACCAAAGGAGGCATGATGCTTCCAGAAAGACCTCAAGGAAAAGTCCTGCAGGCAACAGTCGTAGCTGTTGGGTCCGGCTCGAAGGGAGAGGGTGGAGAGATCGAACCAGTGAGTGTGAGAGCTGGAGAGAAAGCCCTTCTCCCTGGACATGGGGCACCAACGTAGTTCCAGATGATAAGGGTGGTTTCTTATTTCGAGACGGTGGCATTCTTGGGAAGTATGTGGACTAGAGGAACCCACTATTGAAATGGCACCGTGTGAAGCTGCCCGTCCCACTGACGTTCTGAAATCTGTCACCATGCAAATAATCTCCATGTCTCTCTTGTATAATAAACTCATGATAGGCGGTGTCACTAAAACAAAGCAAAGCAAATGCAACAACAGGACCAAATAGATAAACAGATAAATAAAAAGGACATGGGAAGGCAAAGCAAAGTGTCGCAAAAGCATATCATGGTGACAGGTGGGACTAGGGAATCGGGCCAACAGCATGATGGGAATGTTGTTTTGGAAGGGTGCTCCAACCAGGGCAGTCAGGAGAGACTCTTGGCCATGACCTTCAGGAGATGACCTCCCCCAAGGAAACAGCCAACTTGGGTACTAGTGTTGCTGTTAAGTGTTAAGTGGAGTGACCACGGGGACAGAGTCAAAGTGTCCCGCTGGGCTAGTTCCTAGGCTGTACTCTTCCACGAACAGACCGTCTGGCGCTGGGTAGGGAGGTCCTGCTGAAGTTAGTAGGTGATCAGTTTGTGGAGGACTAGGTGTAACTGATTAGCATCTGAAAAACTGAGGGGGAAGAGACCCAGGAACTGCGCTGGGTGGGCTGGAGAAGCCATCCCTGGGAACCTAGAAGCGGAGCATTCCATGGGTGGGGGAGCCAGGAGGGCCCACCCTCGGACTTGGGGTTTTCCAGCGAGGAATTTCTGCGTTTGCATTCTGTGTCCAAGAGGACTAGGCTGGCCGGGTGCTCAGGGTTGATTCCGTCCCTGGACTTTGGAGGGAAATGAACAAAGGGCAGCGACGGCTGCCCTTTCTAGGTCACGAGGCCCCATCTGAGAAATTTACAGGGTGGCTGGAGCCAGGTTCCCCTTCCAGACCAGGAAGACTGGGTTCGCCCAGAGGCCTGCGGCTTTAAGGCCAACCTGGGGCTGGGAGGGGCCTGGGAGGGCGGGCAGGACGCTGGCCGCCTACCTGTGGGACCTGCGCTAGGTGTGGCCGGAGCGCCCCGGGACGCGCGGGGGCGGGGGCGGGCTGCAAGGGGAGTAGCAGGAAGTGCGCCCAGAGCTGTCCCGGGAGGAAACGCACTAGACGAGTTCGCCTGCCGACGGGCCCCGGAGAAATGGTGAGCGAACGCGGGGCGAGGAGGGGTCCCCAAAACTGGAAGCCAGAACTCGGGGCGGGAGTTGGCTGTGCGGCAGGTTGGCGGCCACGTCCGCGGGCCAGCGCAGCCCGCGGCGGCCTCCCTGACAGCTTGGCCCCAGAGGGCTCCGAGCCGCCCGGGAGGCTGTTCCCCTGCCCTCCTTCTCCCTTCCCGCGCTGGGCCTTCCCAGGGAGGTCGGAATTTCGGGGGCTAGGGCTGCCTGCCTTCGCCAGCCGGGCCAGGGGTTGGCATGCTGGCATCCCAGGTAGCACTTTTGCTATTTCTAGTTTAAATTCCTGCCAGAGGCAGACTCTGTACCCAGCGCCTTTCACTTTGACCCTATACCAAGGCCCACAGGGTTGGTCTGCCCACGGAGTCTAAGGAATCGGCCCCCACTTCTTGTGAAAGGACCAGAAGTGGACTCTCTAGGGTCCTCGAGGCTGGCCCACACCCTGGCCCATTTCAGGAGGCCGACTGGGAATGGCCTGGGGGAGTTTCAGAATGTTTTCCCTCCCTGCTCAAAACCCTTTACAAGCCTGCTAGGAAAACCGCTGATGGAGGCATCTGCCAGGCAGGGCCTGACCTCCCTCCCCACTACCAGGCCTGGTGCTTTCTCAGCTGCTTGAGTGGGCAGGAGGCTGGGGCCCGGGCACAGGGAGTGCTCAGTGGTGAGGAAAGCAGAAGTTTGTGGCTCAACGGCTTGCAGTGCCTCGTGAGGGCCTGGGAGCCAGCTCTCTGTGGGTCACAGCAGAGACACCCTGGTGGACTGCTCAGGAGGTCTAGGAGTCAGAACAGCTGGGCAAAGTGACCGATCTGTTAGGGGTAGCACAGACATACCGAATTCAACAGTTCGGGGACGTTGATTACATCTGTCATGCAGCCAAACAGGAGAGTAGTTGAACCTGAAAGTAAAGATCATTTCTTGAGAGACAGGCCCATTTGCAAACTGGGAATCATAAATTCTAGCGGATTCTGAACTAAGTGACCCAAGCAGACAGGGTGTTTCTCTACGAAAATACAAGTAACAAGTAAAAATTCAGTGCATGGTTGACATTCAGGTGATGGGTACAAAACTCCATGAGGGTACAGCTAATTGGTAGGAGACAACATACGTTTCACAAACTTAATATTTAAACTTACAGAATAACCATTAAATTGGGTGCATCTGGCCCGAGAGAAGCATGAGCCCCTAGTTGAGTGACTACAGGGAGGATGTGCATATGTTAAAGTTTGCTCTGAGTAAGCATCTGCGCAGCATGTTATTTTGGAAGGGACTTTCTAAGCAGCCAGCAAAACTTGATGCAAACAAAGTGACATTGTGCTTCGAAATTGTTTCCCAAGTACATGTCTCAGGGTACAGTGAGAGGGAAGGAATGACAGGCTACTTTCCTGATGCCCAGGTGATTGTTTATTCCAACTGGAGTTTTAGTTGCAGTCTTTAGCATAGTTTCCATCTTATGCCGGGAGTCCTAAGTTCATTTGGGGTGCTCTTACTCGGTACCCCTTTGTGAACATAAATCTCATTACAAAGGAAATCCTCGATCACATCTTAAGTATTCTGCTTGCTGGACTAGTCTCATCTTCAGGATGAGTTGGTTTTAAATTTTCCTAATAGCCTGCAAAGGAGGAGTTCATCGTTAGCAGGGTCTTTTAATTGGATAGCAGTCTGTCCACAGACATTTAAGACCCCGGACCCTGAGATAAGTTAGCTGGGTACCATTGATATGAAATAGTGGCTTGGGAGTACAGGAACTGGACGGAACTAAGAGACCTCACTTGATAGGAGAGGCCTGGACTATGGTGAGAGGTTAAAGTCATTTCAATGATTGTTTTGTCTTCCTAAGTATATGATCCACCCTCCCCTCTGAAGAATGGAGTTGGTAGTTTATTGAAATGTATGAGACATACATTTCATACAGCAGTTGATGATACAAATAATTGTACAACAACAATGAGTATGGTTAAACCAATGGGTAAAATGAAGCTATGAAGTAAAGTGTTTTTGCTTTTGAATAATCTACTAAGATGTCTACAAAGGGAGAGTCAGGCAGATTTGTTTACTATCTTGTTTTATTTCTTCTGAAGGGTTTATATTAACTACTGACTTTACAACTATATCCTCATGCTGGGCTCCAGTGGGAATTTGAACATGAAAAAGTATAGGAAGATTTATATCTTAAAAATAGCGCGGGGAGGAGACAAGCCAGTCAGGGTGCAGTGTAGCAATGAGGAAACATACAATTTTCCTCTAGTTCTTGAATGCTTCCCCACCCCCACTATCATGATCCCAATTCTACCTTACAAATCCGGCTGGACCGGAGGATGTACACTGATACAGATAGGAACTGGAAACACAGGGAATCTAGGACAGATGATCCCCTCAGGACCATTAGTGAGAGTGGCAATACCGGGAGGGTGGAGAGAAGGTGAGGGAGAAAGGGGGAACAGATTACAGGGATCTACATATAACCTCCTTCCTTGGGGACAGACAGCGGAGAAGTGGGTGAAGGTGTAACATATGACAAAACAGTAATTTATAAATTATCAAGGGTTCATGGGAGAGGGGGGAGCGGGGAGGAAGGGGAAAAGTGAGAAGCTGATAGCAAGGGCTCAAGTAGAAAGCAAATGTTTTGAGAATGATGAGGAAAACAAATGTACAAATGTGCTTGACACAATGGATGGATGTATGGATTGTGATTAGAGTTGTACAAGCCCCCAATAAAATTATTTTTTTAAAATAGTATAGAAGGGCAAAAAGCATACACATTATGGCAACCATAAAATAGCTTCCTTTAGTGATTGGCATATGAGATAGTATAAAACGATCAAAAGGAATAACGAAAGTAGTTCTAATAGTAAAAGCAAGTGTATATGCTAAGATTTCTGTTTTGCACAGAAGGCATAGGGACTGAGAGACTAATAACCTTTTACCAGTTGATAAAATCTAATTTATAGAATAAATTGGTATAGTAGCTACTAAAAGTTATAGATTACTAGGGAAATAGAACATACTTAAAAGCTAATGTAGAAGGTTAATGCCACCAAGAAATAATGCCACAAATGCATATAGGAGAAGAAAAATACCATTCATTAAGAAACAAAGTCCAGGTTTAGTATTAAGGTAGCAGATAGACATTGGGCCCCCACTCAAGTACTCCCTCGATGCAAGAATACTTTGTTCTATTAAACTGGCATTCCATGATGCTCACCTCCCCTACACGACCCCTGAATTGAATTGAAGTTTAAGTCCCTCAGCTAGTTGGACAGTCCAAGGGTGTTAATCTTTTTTAATTGAGAAGATAAATCTAAGTTTTAAATCTCAGTAGTTAAACACAATAAAGATGAGTGACGGATACTAAATATGTATATGTTATGGCAGAATCATTTAAATAATTCTGAATAATTTAGCCTGAACCCTGGCCTGTGCTGTAACATTTTCTGATTTACAGGATATCCTGCAGGTGACATCATGCTCTTGGTTATCAAATAACGAACTCTTCTATAGAAAGGGGGAAACGGTTTATTATATGGAGAAAGTAGAACACTAACCATCAGCAATATTCTCATTAAAAAGTCATAGTAACTCTGGTAGTTTACTGAGTCGTAGGTCCCATGACATTCTAGGTCGCCCGCAATCCTTTAGTTTCGGTATAAGAGTTTTGGAAATCTTGAGTTAGTCTCATGGTATCCACATTTTGGATACTATAGCCTTCTTTATATGTCGGATATAGTCCGTTTTTCTTTAAATATTTTGGTCACCCATCTTTAACAAGTCAGTAATGTAAGAATTTATCTACAGATGATAAAACTTAATATGACCATGATTATTTAAACTATTTCTTAAAAGTGGAAGATATGATGGGACTTAATTATAAAATTAATATCGAGCCAAATAAAATTAATTTTTTTAAAAACTTCTGACAAATATGTTTCTAGATAACGATTGACCTATTTTCAAAGAGTTTCAGATGAAACATAGTAACTTGAGATAATAGTATGTAGTTGAAACAATAGAAAACAAACTAGGATTATCACATCTCTAAACATCTGAATAGTAATAAACATTTTTTTATAGGTAAATGATGTGAGTTCCCCAGTTAAATCACTGGCTTTGAAGGTGATAAATTTAAAGGAAAATAAGTTATGACTAAATAAGCAAGATGTTATTAAAATTATGACATAATATCATACAATTTTAATCCCAACATTTTGGGCACTTTTCTTGATTTGACAGCATTTTTATATAATTATAATTTATCGATACCTCCCCCTTTGTTTTTCTTAATTTTTATCTTTCTGGAAAAAAAAATACATCTTTTATGGCTTTCTTTAATTATTTATTTAATTGTCGGGAGTTTATCATAGACTGAGGAACCATGCCTGAATTATTAAACCAAAGATATTAAAAGTAGAAATTTTAACTGTTTTCTTTTTTTCTTTTTTTTATTTTAACTGTTTTCAAAGACATGCAACTTGGTTTTTGACTCAGAAATTTATTCTGTTAATCCTTGTCTTCCAGGTGGATTGCACAAAATATAAAATTAACTCTTCAACCTAGTAATAAATGAAAATCTTGGCATAACATCAAGAAGCCCAATTGATTGCTCTATATGCTAGTTGACATTCAAGTTCTAAAAAGCTCATAAATTACTCCATTAACTTTTAGCTGCAACAAATAAAAACATTGAATATATCAAATTCTCTTTTAAATTTATCTTTTAAAACATTGTCTCATAGTACAACCCCCCCTTTAAAAAAAAATAATTTTATCAGGGGCTCATACAATTAATCACAATCCATACATACATCCATTGTGTCAAACACATTTGTACATTTGTTACCCTCATCATTCTCAAAACATTTTTTTCTACTTGAGTCCTTGGTATCAGCTCCTCATTTTTTCACCTCCCTCCCCCGCCCTCCCTCCCTCCCTCACATACCCTTGAAAATTTATAAATTATTACTAGTTTTTCATGTCTTACATTGTCTGATGTCTCCCTTCACCCACTTTTTTGTTGTCCATCCCCCAGGGAGGGGATTCTCTGTACATTTTTCTTATCAGTTTCCCCCTATCTCCCCCACCTTCCCCTTCCCCTCTTGGCATCACTACTCTCATTATTGGTCCTGAAGGGTTTGTCTGTCCTGGATTCCCTGTGTTTCCAGCTCTTGGTTTGTACAAGTGTACATCCTCTGGTCTAGCTATATTTGTAAGGTAGAATCGGGATCATGATTATGGTGGGGAGGAAGCATTAAAGAACTAGAGGGGGAAAAAAAAAAGAACTAGAGGAAAGTTGTATGTTTCATCGTTGCTATACTGCACCCTGACTGGCTTGTCTCCTCCCTGTGATCCTTCTGTAAGGGAATGTCCAGTTGTCTACAGATAGGCTTTGGGTCTCCACTCCAACCATACTCCACCTCATTAATAATGATATGATTTTTTGTTCTTTGATGCCTGATACATGATTCTATCAACACCTCATGATCACACAGGCTGGTGTGCTTCCTCCATGTGGGCTTTGTTGCTTCTGAGCTAGATGGCCACTTGTTTCCCTTCAAGCCTTTCAGATCCCAGATGCTATATCTGTTGATAGCCAGGCACCATCAGCTTTCTTCACCACATTTGCTTATGCACCCGCTTTGTCTTCAGCGATCATGTTGGGAAGGTGAGCATCATGGAATGGCAGTTTAATACAATAAACTATTTTTGCATTGAGGGAGTACTTGAGTGGAGGCCAAATGTCCATCTGCTACTTTAATACTAAACCTATAAATATATGCACATAGATCTATTTCCCCATCATCATATATAACTATATTTGCATATGTACATACCTGTATTTAGACCTCTATAAATGCCCTTTGCCTCCTAGTTCTTTTCTCTGTTTCCTTTTACTTTCCTGTTGTCCCACTATCATGCTCAGCCTTCATTTGGGTTTCAGTAATCCCTCTCGGTTACATTGCCTTTGATCAAGCCCTACCAGGCCTCCTACACCCTCCTCACTACTGATTTTGGATCACTTGATCCCTTGTCCCTGGGTTTGTTAACACCACTTCTTTTCCCCAACCTCTCCCTCTCCCATGTCCCGCCGGAACCCTATGTCCCATTGGTTTCTCCTCCAGACTGTTTATTCAGCCTATAGACCTGCAGAGATAATAATATGTACAAAAACAAGACAGCAAAACAAAGCAACAAAACAACAAGACAAACCAATGACCAAAAAAAGAGAAAAGCCTGTAAATAGTTCAAGGTCCGTCTGTTGTCCTTTAGGAGTGTTTTCTGGTCCAGTCTGATGGGGTGCCACACCCTGGCCCCAAAGTCTATTTTTGGTACTCCCTCGGGACTTCCTTGCTCTGCTTCCTTTGCTGTTCTGTTGCACACCCTTAGTGTTTTGCCTCAGTGTGGTGGGGTCAGAACAGGCTCAATTCCCACACTGTGTCTCCAGTGTTGTTCCCTGTAGAGCTGTGGGTCCGTGAGGGATGCCATGTCTCTGGCCATATGGTCCTCTCTGTGCATTGGCTGCTCTGAGCAGGGATAGCCTCAAGGCTTGATGGGCCAGGATGTGCTCCACTCTCTCTTCCTCCCCCTTCATTTGCTCCCGTGTGCTATGATCAGACATGTCCCTCTTCCTGAGCTGTAGCTGCAGTGCTGTCCTCTGAAGTAAATTCTTCGAGTTGGGTGGGTGGTGGTGGTGGTGGCTGTCCATATAGTTGGGATTGGGGCCGGCCCCTCAGACCTCTCTACTGGTTCCCTAAAAAATCAACTCTTAATAATAATTTATAATTTATCAAGGGATCATGAGGGTGGGAGGAGGGAGGAAGGGAAAAAAAAGAGGAGCTGATACCAAGGGCTCAAATAGAAAGCAAATGTTTAGAAAATAATGATGGTAACATATGTGCAAATATGCTTGATATAATTGATGTATAGGTTGTTATAAGAGCGGTAAGAGCCCCTAATAAAGTGATATTTTAATTTTTAAAAATTAACTCTTGAAAACTACCCCCTTTCCTAAAATGAATTTTACATAGTATCTACCTTAAGTTATTTAGAGAGCTTTTGTTTTCAAAGTTGACATAAACATAAAATCATTATTGGAATAAATTCATGAATTCCTGGGGGAATATAAGACTATTCCACTGATATAAATTCTTATTCACAGTTAAACCAAACAGAGTCAATTCTTTGAAGAACTATTGTAGTCTAATTTAAACAGTGCTGTTCAGAGGGAGGACATTGTTCCCCCGCTCTGTCTCTTGAGCCCTGGTGGCACAGTGGGTTAAGCACTGGGCTGCTCACGCTAAGCCACAGGAACCCACCAGCTACTCCCCGAGAGAAAGGTGAGGCAAGCGGTCTGCAGAGCAAATTAGTTGCTCACTCGACAGGTCAAGCACACTTTGCGTCGTGTCCCTGATGGCGGTCCACACAATGTCACGTCACTTATCCCACGTCCACCCTGTGTCTTCTGTTTTCATGCCTCCTTCTTTCCTCACCCACCCTGCCTTCTAAACTTTGTCCAAGAGCAAATACAGCCCCTTCGATCTCAATGATCAGCCTGCAGAATTCCTACCTCTCTGATGTTATTGTTCACCTGACAGACCTGACTGTTGTCTGGCTGACACTGGAGCCACAGGGCTGAGTTCAGTTCCAAGCACCAGGGTGCATGGGGCCATCATCGTGGGGGCTGCACCAGTCTCTAGCTGGTCAGTAAGTCTGGTTTTCTTGTGTCGATTTTGAGCATTGTTTTGCCTTTCCCCCTACTCTATCGAGGACCTTCTAATACAATCCCATTTAGAGTGGTCAGCAGTGATATCTAAGTGCCATTTAGTTCTGGTCTTGAGTTGGTGGAAGCTGGGCCTTGTGTGGTCCATCAGTCTATTGGATATCAGTACACCTTTAAAATAGCCCAAATTTTAATCAAAGTTTTGCACAGTAAAAGTGATTTTTCTTGGAAGAAAAAATAACTGAGAATTTTGAAAAGCCCATAGAAAACATCAGCCATGGCCTTCACCTTGATGCAGGAAGTCAGATCCAGCAGCATTCTATATTAGAGTCAAGCTTCTCAAAACAAAGTGAAGTAGAAAGGCTCCAGTGATCACTGAGACTTTAAGTTACGTCAAACATATTCAGTTTATAGTATTTTTAAATACAACCCCCAAACCAGCTTCCTGGAAAGGAGGGAAATCCATATATATTGAATATTTAACATCCTTGGTATACATCAGTATTAATAATTATTATATATGTTAATATCCTTGGTACTAATATAATATATAATATTAACATCCTTGATCAATATGTATATATATCACATGTATATATATATCTAGGATGTTAAAAATTACATTGAAACTTTCATTTCCCAGATTGAAATAAAATTCTTAGCAGAGAATCTATCATCTGGAATTCCTTTATAAAAACTATAAACAGAAACTTAATTTTAATTTTTCTAAACCTAATTCATTTTGCCAGCTAGATAACCTAGTCTGTTATTTTGAAATATACTCATCTTTCTAATGGAATTGACCCCTGGCAGCTCAATGTGTTCAGCTGCTAATTGCAAGGTCGGCAGTTTGAAACCATCAGCCTCTGCTCAGGAGAAAGACAGAGCTTTCTACTCCCACAAAGAGTTAGCGTCTCAGAAACTCACAGGGTCAGGGTCAGCTCTACCCCGTCCTACAGGGTTGCTATGAGCTGGCATCAACTGGACAGCAGTGAGTGAGTCTCTCTCGTTAGAAAGTATTTTGAAATGGCCACTGACTTGAAAATTGTCAGTCAGGTGATGCTAACTGGGATCTGTACGTCAGCCTGTGGATTTTACAGACCAGACCAGGAGCTGTTACCTCCCCTTGTGAATTTGCACTTACTGTTTTCTATCAGAATCTATGGTTTTCACCCAAACACAGAGCCCTGTCCTTGATTGGCCCAGAGGCAAAAGGCCATAGGGAGTCGCCTTTTAGTTTTCTCTGAGTCATAAACACCTCGAATGGAACATTATGGGGGTTAAACCAGGTTTTGCACAGACCAATGGGTGCCTTCTTTGTATGAGTTTGCTTGCAATTGACAGCCAGCCTCGTGCTCTGACCTGTTCACGGCCACCTTATCCTTCCTTGGATTTTGCACCGGGCTTGTTGACCCCGGGAGGTTTTTTTATTGGTTTTCTTGTTCAACCCTTGGCGGGGTTTTTCGGTTTCCGGGGCCTCGGGGTTCTTTGAAGTTGGACGGCCTTTCTTGAGGCCCCTTGTTGCCCGGTTCTTGGGCCGGCTTGAGGGGGGAGTTGAAGGGAGGGGCATTCTTCGTTAAGTTTCTTGGTTTTTTTTCCAAGGGGGTTGAATTTCGGTTGGGGGTTGGGCTTCTTTGGTTTGCCCTTGGGGAGTTGTTGGGCCCGGGGTTTCTTCTTGACTTGGGCCCGGGGTTTCCAGGCCTCTGGCAGTTGCTCCTTCAGCTCTCCTTTGGATCCCACTTCTGACACCACGCAATGTCATACAGCAGAATGGCAGGGCCTAGTTGAAATTAAACATGAGGAGATTTTATTGAGAGACAGGACAGTTTGCAAACTGGGAATCATAAAATCCGGAGAATTCTAAACTAAGTGATCCAAGGAGAAGATAATGCAGGGAGTTTTTCTAAGAACATATAAGTAATTTCAGTAAAAATTCAGGATGGGGTGGCATTTAGGTAATGGTTACAAAATTAGATGCAACTTTTAAAAAGTTAGAGAGTTATTATTAAGTTGGATATACTTGTCTTCAAAACAATCATGAGACCCTGAAATCTGAATGAACAAATTGTGCTGCCTGTTAATACTGAACCACAAAGCAGAGACAGGGATTGAATCATTTTACAAGCACTTTATTCAAATGCCAACAATCTGAGAAGGAGGCAGGTAAAAATCCTAAAAAACTACCTTACAGCTCATCTCGAGCCAACAGGTTTTATAGTATGGAGGAGAGCAGGGGAGTGACAGGACCTGGGCTGAGGTCATCTTTTGTGTAGGAATGAGGTCGAGCTGTCCTCAAGGTTCTTGAAGGTCTTGGTGTTTGTTCTTTCTGCTGACCACCGTCCCCAGAACTCACCTGTTACCTGTAGTGTGCGGATGGTCCTTTGGTGTCACTCTGTGTCTGAGAGGCCCCTCAGGGCTTTATGAGCCAGCTGAAACCAATGCACTTTTCTTCATGCCCTTGGTTAAATCTCACACGAGGCAAGTTACAGCAGATTGTGAGGATTACTTCTTGCAGACCCTTACGGCCTTCTTTGCACGACTACAGGTAGACATCTATGATTCTGAAGTTTATTTTGGGTAAGGATCTGCAAAGAGAACTGTTTAGACTTGGCTTCCTACGCGAAGCCTTTAAATAAGCAAAATTACAGTGCTCACTGAAATTGTTACCAAGTAATTTTTCAAGGTACGGTACAGAGTTCTGGAAATGACAAGACTGCATTCCTAATGAAGAAATTACTTTTGATTCAAAAGAGTTTTCATTTCAGACCTTAGCATACCCCTCTCAGGAGCCCTAATTTGGGGTACTCTTATGATCCTCAAGTTGCTCAACCATCCTCACCTTCCTTTTCTAAGTCGTCCCTTATTGGTGTAAATTCCCTGCCTATAAAGTTAAAGTGCCCATCTTTGGGTTGCTGTTGTTGATGTGAACTCATCCAGTCAAACAAAGCCACTGCCCTCAAGTCGATCCTGTTCATGCTGACTCTGTAGGACAGAGTAGAAGTGCCCTTGTGGGTTTCCAAGACGGTAACCCTTCATGGGAGTAGAAAGCTTCATCTTTCTCCTGCTGAGCAGCTGGTGGTTTTGAACCTTACAGTTAGCAGACTAGTACATAACCCCTGTGAAACCAGGACTCCTTTTGATGTCAAACACAGTACTTAAAAGAACATAATGCATAATGCTCAAGGCCAACCTTTTAAACTATTAAACTAAACCATTGTTTTTTGGTAGATGCCTTTAGGGTCTAGTTTTGGCTTAGGGTTTAAATATTATCTCAGAGCAAGAGTTTCAGGGTTTCGTCCACTCTGCAGGGTCTGGAAAATCCCCAGGCTTACATGGGCCTATAGGATGGGAGAAAGCCCGGAGTCCTCTGGGAACGTGTAGACTTGCTGGGTTCTTCGCTGGCCAGGAAGGAACCTGGGGGGACAGTAGCTCCGCTATCTCATTGTCCCTCTGAGGAGCCAGGGGCAGTGCAGTGGAATTTAAAGGCGAGGTTCTTTTCCTTGCCAGCAACTATTTGAATCCTCCAGTTCTGCTGTAACAGAGGCCCCTCCAGTGCATGGTTCTAACGATCAGAGATGTAGTCGCTCACATTTCAGGCTGCCACAGGTCTGAATTCCTGGCAGTAGCTCAGGGTGAGGCTTTTTCTCTCTTTGGGCTCATCTGTAAGAAGAAAGGGTGTTTCCTTTCAGCACGTGTAGCCAAGCCTTCCTTGGACATCCCACGTGTCCTAACATCAATCTTCTCCTGGATCCGGAGGTTCTCAGCGTAGACCTGGGTCCAAAGGGCCTGTGCCCATTCTTGCTGGTAGTAGATCCCTCTGATAGTGTATCCCTCTGATCTCTCCTTGCTTTGCAGGCCACACCCCAGGAAAACTCCTCTTAGATCAGATTGGGACTGTGATGAGAGGGTGGGTATTGCAATTCAACCTTAATCCTTTTACAGCAGCTTGGCTGTGGGGAGAGGAGAGTCCCCAACAAATCATCGCAGGTCCGGTGGGCGCAATTGTACAGCAATACTAAGTAAAGATTATAGTAGAGTCATAGAGAGCATGAGACGTAGAGGAGAGAGTCAAATAATGGAGTCAGATGCAATTCATGGTAGCATGCTCACCTCAGCCCCACTTGATGGTCCTTGTGGGGGGAGCCCAGCCGCGAAAGCAGGAGAGCCCCGGGAGCAAGAGCAGGAGATCCCCCACTTTATTGCTAACCAAGGGTTTATCTCATTTGGGGGCCCTGATTACAGGTAACCACACGTCACAGGAAGGGGCAGTACAATAGGCATACACATTGTAGGAAGGGGATCTGTGATAGGCATAAGCGTGACAGGAAGGGGATGAGCTAGGGGTGTGCCCATAGGAATGGGAAGGTCTAGGGGTATACATGTGACAAGATGGGCAGACCCTAGATTCATGATGGCAGCCAAACCTTGGTCATCCTTGGACGGGTTTGACCTTTCTGGTGTCTCCTACAAGGAAACAGACAACTACTATCCTTACCAGAAGGGAGTGGGCCCTCCTTGTTGTGGGATAAACAGTGGTGTCTGCTTGCTCTAGATGGCTACTCCTGATGACCTCCAAGTGTATAGTCATTTGCAAGCACCTAAGTTTGGCATATATTTGGGGGAGACAACTTGGGAGAAATCCTTCTGTTTCCCATACTTGGCTTACACTTCAGATCAAAATTAGTTAACACAATCGCGAAAGCCCAGCTCAGATTCGGTGTATGTTTGAGCAGCACAAGTAAAGCCCTGATGGGAGCACATTGGACCTGGACATTACATTGGTCTTGTCTAACGTTTACTGTCTAGAGTTAAAAATGCATTTATTACACAGGTAATGAGCAGAAACATTCTCTTTGGAAACCACTCAGGTATTTAAAAAGCTAGTGTCTCCCCGCTCTCCCCTGGCCTCTGAGAGAGGCTTTCTGTTCCTTCCTCCCCAACCCCCCTCAGCCTCATGAACCCCATGTTGCCTCTCAGGAGGAGAGCAGCGGAGGTGGAGGAAATGACAGGGTGCGGAACCTGCAGAGCGAGGTGGAGGGCGTCAAGAACATTATGACCCAGAATGTGGAGCGGATCCTGGCCCGAGGAGAAAACTTGGATCATCTTCGCAACAAGACAGAGGACCTGGAAGCCACAGTAAGGCTGGGGCACCGGGCTGGCGGGAGCGGAGGAGGGTGGTGTGTTAGGGGCTAGGGAAGTCTTTATTTGTAGGGAAAAACAAGACCCAGGGAGTGGGTTCTAATGGCTGGGGCAGTGGTGGGTGTATGCGTGTTTGGGGCAGAGTGACCCATGATGCGTTTTCCAAGACCAACAGATGCCTCTGTTCATAGGTTCCCTTCCAGTGAGCCCAGTTTTCTTTTTGAAGGCTGCCCTTAACCATTGAGACCTGACCTCTTCAGGGCAGAATGGTTGGGTTTGGGGTAATCCTCCTCTGGCCTCTGGCCTTCTCCAGGACTTAGCAGGCAGGAATGAAAAATCTACTAGAGTCTGAGAGGACTGACAGGTATAGACTTGGGTAAAGGAGGACAGAGTCCCAAAAGAATTGAGAGGAATCAGGGTAGTGGGACAGATTGGAATATGGGTTGGGGTTGATGAGCAGTTTTTACTGTTGAATGCACAACTTCCCATCTTAACTGTATACACACACCCCTAATTAACCATTTTTAAATTCATTAAAGAAAAGCTACCAGAGTCCTGCTGAGTCAGCTTCAAAGAGGAGCTGAAAGAGCAGGGGAATTCTTTGATGCCGGGTCCTCTGACTGCTCAAGGCTAGAATAATATCTCCCACAAACCAGCCTCATCACTCTCTCCCCCTAGCCAGGGCCTGAGGGCAGATGCTTAGGGAGGTTCAGCAGAGGCTAGAGGCTCAGCTTCCATGTTCAGCTGGGAGAAACTAGCTCAGGCTCTGGAGTCCTGAGGTTAGTCTTGAAGCCAGCTCTCTGAGTGCAAGGACGCAGGATGACTTCCTGGCACCTCATCTGGGGAGGAGGACCCAGGGAACCTCAGTCTGTGCTATTGAAGGAGGGGGAGGTGCAGGGTCCCTCACTGACATCATCAGCACCATTCCCATCCTGCCCTCCGACCCTCCCCTGGGTACAGCAGTCCGGGGGTAAAGAGGTTATGGAGCCAGGGAGATGTTATCCACCCAGGTCCCGGCCCTCCCCCAGGTCTGCCTTCCCAAGGGCAGATTGCCCTGCCAGGGCTGTGCCCTAGGGTGGCACATGTGTCTACAAGATCCCTCCATCTTATGACGGGGCTGGGTGAGATGAGAAGGTGTAGGCTGAGAGCCCCCATTTAGGTGGAAAACTCCCTAGAAGCCCCCACCTTCTCCATTTGAACCTGGCCTGCCAGGTGGTTGTGATGGCTCATTTGCCAGGGTCGGGGGATAGAACATTCTCCTAGATGACGATTTGTTACCCCAGTTCGTACCTGAAGCATCTGGGGGGTGGCATCTAGGTGTGTGGCATGTGGCTCTGGGTCACTCACTCTGCTTGTCCCCGCAGTCCGAGCACTTCAAGACAACATCTCAGAAAGTGGCTCGCAAGTTCTGGTGGAAGAACGTGAAGATGATTGTCATCATCTGCGTGGTCGTCTTCATCCTCATCCTCTTCATTGTGCTCTTTGCCACGGGCGCCATCCCTACTTAGGGAGCCCTGGCCCCTTCCCATCGCAACCGGGCCAGCCCTTCCCACCTCCCACCCTCCTCCACTCGGTGTGCTGCTTGCTCCTGTCCTCTGACTGCTCCCCTGAGGACCCTCTGCACACTGCCTGCCCCAGGGAGCACCTTGGTCACCCCAAAGGAGAGAGAGTTGGACAAAGGCCGTGTCTCGTGGGTCCTCAGCATGGTTGGAGACACACCGAGGCCTCAGTGTATAGCTGGGAAACTGATGGCAATAAACTGTGGGTAATAAAGACCTTTCAATATCCAGGGCGTGCGCGTGCATGTGCATGCGCGTGCGTGCGTGCGTGCGTGCGTGCGTGCGTGCGTGCGTGTGTGTGTGTGTGTGTGTGTGTGTGTCAGATAATCAGTTGGCTCCTTTCCATCTTCTCCTTGGCTTTTCCATTTCTTTGCTTCCTTTGGACACTCGCTGGGGTTCTCTCACTGGAGAGCAGGTCAGGGGAGGGGTGGGCAGCTGATGTTTGAGGAGCAGGATGGAGGCTCCCCACAGTAGTTGCCTCCTTCTTGTTCCTAACACTTTCATTGCCACAGGCCTCACGACCTGTGTTGACCAGAGTGTTCTCTGAAAACTATCAGAGGAAAGCCTCATCGTATTGCAGTGTATCTTGTAAGACTAGAGTGTCCCCCTGGCACCTGGTGAGGCCCCTTTACTCCCCTTTGGCTGGAGGTGGGAGGCAAACAGGAAGCTACCTTGGGTCTGTGGCAGAGGCCCTGCAGACCCTCCTTACCACAGCCCTGCTGCAGCCTAGCACCTCAGTGCAGCTACTGGAATGCCTTTCCCTTTCTTCCGCGTATTCTGTTTGTCTGTGGCTGGCCCTGGCCCAGGGCCTCTGGGTCTGAGCTGTGCTGAGTGGTGAGTGTGTTTGCCCCGTGTCCCATGGCTGGGCACAGTCAGTGTCACAGGACAGGGCCTGTGGGCCTCCTTCTAGTCCATGGACAATGGGCTGTGTGTCTCTGGGCCTCCCTCTTTCCCCACCAGATTCACCCCCTTTTATCCCCCCGCCCCACTCCCACCCCCGTTTCTCCTCCCAGGGCTCAATCTGCTCTGATTTGGGGAAAGATTCTTGCCATCTGAGAAAACCACCTGCTGTGGGGAGGGGGAGGGCCAGGCCCAGGGGTGGGAGGCAGACTTGGGACCAAATCCGGCAAATCTAGACCTACAATCCCAGGAGAGAGCGGGAAGCACGGAAGAGCAGAGCCCCTGGACCAGCGTTGCCAGATTTCGGGGTCTTTCCCTGTGGAGCTGCTGTGTGGGTTCAGACCAGGCACTTGTTAACAGCGGGTCGGCCTTGAACCAGTCTTAGCATCTGCAGAGCAGAAAGACGTTCAGGGAGGCCCTGCAGTTAATAAATGAACACAGCTGGGATTTACACTGAGCTGCTGAGGGCAGAGCCCCAGATCACAGCATTCCAGACACCGGGATTTAGTGTTTCTGGCCACCCAGGGACCAGGGAACAAGGGTTTTCCAGCCAGGAATTTCTGTATCTACATTCTGTGGCCAAGTGAACTGGGCCTGGCAGGTGTTTATGGTTGATTTGTGTGTCTAGAAATTGGAATCAGGCACCCAGAGATCTCTTTAATGGGTTAAAAAAGCCAAAATGTCATTTTTAGGCACTCCCGGCCCACCTTGGTATTTTCAGTGACTTCCCCTGGGTGGGGAAGTTAGAGGATCTATAAGGAAGACCCGAGAAGATGCCTTTGAATTAGAGTGTTGCAACAAAAGTCAAATATGCCTTGGACTGTCAAGAGGGGTCATGTCTGTTGGCAAACGTATGGTTGAGGCTAGTGAGACGCACATATTTGGACATGTTATCAGGAGGACCAATCCCTGGAGAAGGACATCATGCTTGATAAAGTAGAGGGTCAGTGAACAAGAGGAAGACCTTTAAGGAGACGGACTGCCACAGTAGGTTCTAACATAGCAGTAACGATCAGGATGGGCCAGTGTTTTACTCTGCCGCACATCGGGTCACTAGGACTCAATAACTCCTTAGCATCTAGCATCGTCCGTAGCATAAGCAGGAGACAGCTGCCTTGTTAGGTCCCCAGACCCAACCTGATACCAACCTTAGACATCAGGAGGGCTGCTTTCACTGCCGTGGAGACCTTGCTGACTCTCAGCCACCTGCTGTGGGTGTCTGAGACTGTAACTGTTGACTGGAGTAGAAAGCCCAGTCTTTCTCCTGCAGAGCTGCTGGTGGTTTTGAATAGCCGACCATATGGATTGCAGCCCAACACCTAATCGCGCTACACCACTAGGGCAGCTCGATGGTTCTTTCCCCTTTCTGACAAGGCAGAAGAGGTTTGCCACAGAGGATGCCTGTTGCTTTAAGCCCCAACCCTGGCTGGGAGGAACCGGAGAGGCAGTGGCAGAGGTCCTCCACTTACCTCTGTCGGGGTGTGGCTGATACTCAGTGGGCAGGGATGGGCTAGAAGTTGGAGTGAAAAGTGAACCAGGGCTGTGCAGTTGGGGTGCTGACAGGTGCTGTCCAATCGCCACTCAGATGAATGGTGGGGGTGGAAGGGTGTTGGGGGTTCTGATTTAATGAGAGGCCAGTCGGACTGGGAGGGCGGAGTGGGAGTTTCTGTGCTGCAAGGTGGTGGCAAAGCCCTGGGGCCAGCGCTGCCTGTGGCCTCTCGGACAGCTTGGCCCCCAAGAGCTCAGAGCCCCTTCTCACTCCTTCCTCAGTCCCCAAGCCCCTCTTTGTCTGACTTTCCTAGGGTAAGCAGTGTGGGTGAGTGAGCTCTGGGACAGGAATGGGGTCCTTCTCCAGCCCAGCCAGGTGGTGGAACACCTTGGCGCTACCTGGTAGCACTTCTGCCATTTCCAGCTTAGATCGCAGCCAGTGGCAAGCTTGCCGCTTCCTTTCATTTGACACCCGCCCC
>NW_022111368.1:41818447-41822640 GCF_000313985.2 Echinops telfairi
CCCCCCCCAGCCAGAGCATTCGTCTGTCCACTGAGCCTAAGGAGCCGCCCCCAATTCTTGCGAAAGGACTAGACATGGGCTCTCTGGGGTCCTCGAGGCTGGCCCACACCCTGGCCCATTTCAGGAGGCCCATTGGGAATGGCCTGGGGGAGTTTCAGAATGTTTTCCCTCCCTGCTCAAAACCCTTTACAAGCCTGCGAGGGAAACCGCTGGTGGAGGCATCTGCCAGGCAGGGCCTGACCTCCCTCCCCACCACCAGGCCTGGTGCTTTCTCAGCTGCGTGAGTGGGCAGGAGGCTGGGGCCCGGCACAGGGAGTGCTCAGTGGTGAGGAAAGCAGAAGCGTGGGCTTGTGGGGGACTTGAAGCCAGGCTCCATGCTCTGGGGCCCAGCCGTGGGACTCTGGCTGGGCTGCTCAGGAGGCCCAGGAGCTAAAGCAGCTCTGCAGAGAAGGATGGGGAGGCTAAGTGGGGGAGACATTTCTTTTATCTTCTCAATTCTATTGATTTTGTTGTTGAGACTATACACCGCCAAACACACCAATCCCAACGGCGTCTCCACGTGCGATGGTTGTTGGGTGCCATCGAGGCGTTCCGACCCACGGCGACCTCGCGCACAGCAGAAGGAAACACTGCCTGGGGCTGGGCCACCCTCACAACTGTTCCTGCGCCTGAGCCTGTGGCTGCAGCCATGGTGTCATTCCGTCTCCGTGAGGGCTTGCCTCTTTTTCACTGTCACCATTAGTGGCACGTATTAGATTCTCCCAGTTGTGCAACCAGTCTCACTCTCATTTCCTGGATTTTCCCTACCTGCTTACTGATGTCAATTAAACCCACTGCCCCCAAGGTTCCTGTCTAATCATGGGAATGAGTGTTGTTAATTTGCTCTCCTATCGGTAGTTTAAACAGCAGAATGCTCAAGGCTGGACTTTTTATTCCAGTTAAACTAAACTGCTGTTCAGTTTTAAGATAACTTCAGGGGCTAGAAAGAGCACTGGTGACTTAGTGGGTCACACAAGGTCGGAGGTTTGAACCCACCAATCACCCTGGAGAAAGATGGGGCTGCCTGCTTCCGGAAACCCTAGGGAGAAGTCTGACTCTGCTCGACAGAGTCACTATGAGTTGGAATAGACTCAATGCCTGTGGGTTCAAGGACTCTCTTTGGTTTAAGGCTTAAAGATCATCCTAGGAAAATCGTTTCAGGGGTCCATTCACCTCCTAGAAAGTCCATGAGACTATGACGTTGCAGAACCGACACTGAATGAGGACCCTGGGGCATCAGGGAAAGGCAGGGATGGCTCTGAAATTGTCGGCTTGGTAGGTTCTGCATCGAGGGTGTGGCAGTTATATAATCTCCTGTCAACTTGCGAAGGGGTGGAGTCTAGCCTGTCAATCAGGTTGCAGCTTGATGACCTCACTAAAAGCCAGACACACACTCTCCCTGCAAGACATTCCTGTTGACAAGCCACATGGAGACACACTGATGGAGCCAGAGCCCTGGAACTGGAGGAGCCACGTGGAAACCTGTGCCAGCACTGAGATGCTTCCATTGCTATAGATTGGTATCAGACATATGGGCTAATATTGAACATATGGACTTGATCTGGACTGGGTTGGGGTGTTTTTATACAACTACATGTTTACAGTAGAACCCTGGACCTCGATGCTAATCTATTCTATAAGGAGCATCGAGATGCAATGCAGTTGATTTCTGAATCAATTTTCCCATAAGAAATAAATGAAAATGGATTAATCAGTTCTTTTTACCCTAAGCTGGACTTTTTATACAAAGCATTACACAGAAACTTCAAAGTAAATAAGTTTAGAGTTAAATAACATAATTTAAATAAGAAACACAACATTAAAAAGTTTAACAACTACAGTATGGCCCCTACCTTGAGGTTGATGATCTGGATCTGTGTATGCGGATGTGGAGAGGAGGGATGGAGAGAGAGTCATTGTTTGGAAGGGGAATCCCCTTCCATAAAATCCACTGGTAGCTGCTTTTCAGGAGTTTTTTTTTTTTCTTTCTTTGCCTGTTTTCACTAGGACCTGGTTGGCTTTCTCTAAAAAAAAAAAAAAAAATCTGTCTAATATGATCTGCTGTTGACATTTCCTTAACTGTTTTCTAAAAGGGTTTACTGAATTATCATCAATAATATCAATAGCACGGTTAACCAGTTCTTTATGATGATTATTTTCAAATAACTCTTCCTTAGGACCCATGTTTTTATCTAAAAATTGTACAAAAACTCATCAGACAGGGCAAGATATCACAAAATAATAATTTATAAATTATCAAGGGTCCATGAGGGAGGAGAGAGCGGGGAGGGAGGGGAAAATGAGGACCTGATGCCAGGGACTTAAGTGGAGAGCAAATGTTTTGAGAATGATGAGGGCAATGAATGTACAAATGCGCTTTACACAATTGATGCATGTATGGATTGTGATAAGAGTTGTATGAGTCCCTAATAAAATGGTTAAAAAAAAAGAAAAAAAGCCACAAAAACTAAGAAAATTATAGCGAAATGCTTGAACACAGCAGCAAAAGGTTTAAACGACGTGTACTAACAACGCCAAATAACGCACAGTGAATGAAACATGAACTGCTTTTGTTTACAAAAATCACGTGCACCTGGTAGGATTCCAATGTTTTGTTTGAGGTCCGATGCAAAACTTTCTCCACATTTCCCATCGAAATCCGATTATGTCGGGTACTGGTGGGGTCGAGTAGTGGGGTGCTATTCTATAAAGCTCTTTCTTATACACATATTAGTGTTTATGAATTTGTTTCTCTGGTCAATCCAGACGAACACAGAGGGGAGGGTACATGGAGGAATGCCAGCTCGACTGTCTTTCATGACCCTGTCAGGAGCCAAAGGGGCCTGGTGGTATGGTGGGTTAAATCTTGGGCTGCTACCATGTAAGGCTGGTGGTTCAAATCTCCCAGGCTGCAGAAAGGAGCATGATGAGGCTGTCTGCTTCTGTTAAAGATGAACAGTCTCAGAGACCCCAAGGCGCCGTGCTAGTCTGTCCCACCTAAGGTCTCTATGAGCCAGAATTGGCTGGATGGCAGTGGGTTTGCTGTTTGGTTCTGAGGATCCAGGAAGCCTGGGAAACCGAACCTGAATTTGTTCTGGTTTGTCCAGAGTTCACCTTCTGGGACTTAAAAATTCATTTATTTTTGGTTACATAAGTAACAGGAAAACACTCTCTTAGGAAATAATTTAGGCCACACCGAAGGCCAAAGCCTTCCCTACCATTGTCTGGCCCCTGAGGCAACCTCTCAGTGCCTCTACCACTGGGGCTCATTTACCTATGGTCCATGCTGCCCGGGTGGAGATTGGTAAACCCTGGAATGTGGAGTGGGTCCTGGCTGAAGAAGAAGAAAAACTCTCTCTACCATAGGACCCAGGGCCTGGGAAGTGCAATGAGGCGGGCAGCCTGCTGGGCTAGAGAGGGTGGTGGGGAAGTTGTGTGCTGAGTGCACAGAAAGTCTATTTGTAGGGCAGAAGCAAAGAGGAGAACAGAAGTTTGCCATTGGTACTGTCTTGTGGCACATTCTGGGAGTCGCTGTGAGCTGGTTCTGCTCTTCTACCCTCAGTGGTTCTGAGACCAGGGAATGGGTCTGATGGCTGGGGCACTGGTGGGTATGTGTGCTTGTTTGGGGTGAGGGGTGACCAAGGAAGCATTGAATGTGACCATTAGATGGTTCTGTTCTTAGGCTCCCTTCCTATGAACCGATTTTCTCTTTGAAGGCTGCCCTCCACAACCATGTGGACCCAAACATACTGGGTGGGGGACAATTCTCCTCAGACTTTGGACCTGCTCTAGGGTTAAGCAGGCGGGGCTTGAAAATCTGCTGGAGTCCTGCTGAGTCAGCCTCAAAGAGGAGCTGAAAGAGCAGGGGAATTCTTTGATGCCAGGTTCTCTGACTGCTCAAGGCTAGAATAATATCTCCCACAAACCAGCCTCATCACTCTCTCCCCCTAGCCAGGGCCTGAGGCCAGATCCTTAGGGAGGTTCAGCAGAGGCTAGAGGCTCAGCTTCCATGTTCAGCTGGGAGAAACTAGCTCAGGCTCTGGAGCCCTGAGGTTAGTATTGAAGCCAGCTCTCTGAGTGCAAGGACGCAGGATGACTTCCTGGCACCTCATCTGGGGAGGAGGACCCAGGGAACCTCAGTCTGTGCTATTGAA
>NW_022111368.1:41824097-41827207 GCF_000313985.2 Echinops telfairi
CCGTTTCTCCTCCCAGGGCTCAGTCTGCTCTGATTTGGGGGAAGTCATTTGGTTTGCATTTGGGAAAACCACCTGCTGTGGGGAGGGGGTGGGGGAGGCCCATGGGTTGGAGGCAGATTTGGGACTAAATAGCTTTCAACTCTAGTCCTACAATCCCGGGAGAGAGCGGGAAGAGTCCATCTTCTCTCTGCTGAGTCGGTGCCTCCTGCGGTGGGAAGACTGAGCTTCAACCACCCAGGGACCCACGAGTCCGGGGGGCAGGGAGAGGGAAATCTCTCTGTGGGGCTGTGCTCCCAAGGTCAGCCCCAGGGAGGAAAGCCCCCATCTACTTCCTCAGGAAGGGCCCTCTTTCAGGAAGCTTGCGTGGGAACGGGCGGTTGCCCATTTGTCTGCAGCAGAGGGGGCTGGGTGAAGATGGTGCGTTCGCTCAGGAAGCAGCAGCCTGTCACTGACCAGATGGCACACCCAGGTGTGGCAGGGCTGAAGGGTTCCACACTGCTTCATCTTTCAGGAAGAAGACCATTAGATCCTTTTTCTCAGTGTACCGCTGTGGGACCCAGTAGCCCATCTTTAGGTTAGCAGAGGAATACAAACCACTCTGCCACCCAGCGACCCCGCCTTCCCCATATCACTCTTGTGAGTCGCGTCTCATGCAGCAAGTATGACAGAATGAAACCAGGTCTGAGCACGGCTGGGCTTGAGACTAGGAATGCAGCTACTTACTGTGTCAACCGATCTCGTTAACCCAAATCCACTGCCCGAGTGATGCAGGCTCACAGTGCCCCGTAGGACAGAGTAGAACTACCCCTGTGAGTTTCCCAGAAGGTGACTCTTTAAGGGGTAGGAAGCCCTCTTTCTCCTGCAGAGTGGCTGGGTGGTTTCGAGAACTGCTGACCTTAAGGTCTTCCTGCCCACCCACCCCCACCCCCGCCCCCGCCCATCCCACCCACTGAGCTTCTACTTTACCACACATGCTGCCCTTCTCCTGGGCTAGTCCCCTCCTGATACCGTGTCTGCAGTACGTGAGGTGAGGTCATGCCATCTTTGCTTCTAAGGAGCATCCCGGCTGTGTTTCTTCCCACACAGATTTGCTCATTCTTCTCGAAGTCCAAGGCACATTCAATATTCTTTTTTTTTTTTTAAGGTGTCAGCAAGCTAACCTTATTCACAGGCGATGGGGACTCCATGCAAGTTTTGAAAATCACCTTTTTTTTTTACATTCAATATTCTTCATCCACGCCGTAATTTAAAAGCACTCGTCTTCCCTGTGGGCCTCCATTGTCCAGCTTCGCATGTAGAGGAGGCCATTGAAAATACCGTGGATGAGTCAGGCGCACCTTCATCCTTGGGTGACATCTCTGCCTTTTCACCCTTTAAAGAGAGCTTTTAAAAGCGATTTGTCCTATACCATCATACATCATTTAATCTCTTGACTGCTGTTCCCGTGGGTATTGGAGGTGGATCCTAATAAAATAAAATCCTTCACAAGGTCAGTCTTTCTCCCTTTATCAAGATGTTCCTTAATGTTCCGTTTGTGAGCACTTTGGGTTTCTTTAAGTTGAAGTAGAAGCTATACTGTAGTCTTTGATTGTCACCAGTAAGCGCTCTAAGTCCTCCTGGCTTTCAGCAAGCCAGGTGTGTCATCCCATCGTGTAGGCTGTCACATGGCCTTCCTCCAGTCTTGATCCTCTGTTGTTCTCCATATCATCCAGCTTCGGGGATTCTTTGCTCAGCATCCAGATCGGATAAGTCTGGTGAGAGGATGCAACCCTGATGCACACCTTCCTCATGTTAAACCATGCAGTCTTCCTCTGTTCTGCGCAAATGACTGCCTCTTGATCCATGAAAAAGTTCCATGTGAGCACAATGAGGTGTTCTGGCATTCCCATTCTTCTCCCTATTACTCATAGCTTGTTATGATCCACGCACCGAATGCCTTTGCAAAGTTACTGAAACACAAGTAAACATCTTTTTGATAGTCTCCGAGCTGAGTCAAGATCCATCTGATGTCAGCAGTGATATTTCTAGTTCCATGTCCTCTTCTGAATCTGGCTTGAATTGCTGGTAGTGCCTGTCTTTAATCACTACTACAAATGTGTTTTGAATCATCTTCAGTAATAATTTTACTTTTGTATAATGTTAACAGAATTTTCAATGATTTCTATATTCTGTTGGATCAACTTTCTTTGGAAGAGGGCCCGATATGGTTTGTTTCCAGTTAGTGAGTCAAATAGCTAGCGGTCTGTCCATTTTGGGGGGCTTCCTGTGTTGCATCCTTTTGTTGAAACATCTCAGTTGGCAGTATCCCATCTCTTCCTGAAACCTTGCTTTTCGACAAAGCCTTTGGTTATCTAGGAGTTCTCCCTTCAGTAGCATCTGTTCTTGATCATAGACTCCTTCCCCAGATCAAAAAAAAAAAATCCATTGTCATCGAATAGATTCTGACTGATCATGACCATGTATAGGATTTCTGCAACAGTAACTCTACACAGGAGAAGCCAGCCTCATCTTCGTCCCAAGAGCAGCTCATGGGTTTGAACTGCCGACTCTATGGTGAGCAGCCCAATGTTACCCAACAGCCTCCTCAGGGCGCTTCCTTCCCCATCCAAAACTCACTGCCACCCAGTTGGTTTCCACACAGAGCGACCCCAGGGTGATGTCTTCCCTCCGGAAACCAAAACCCAACCTCTCTGACATGGAGTCGTGCGTTCTCATAGCCACTCTATAAGAATCGCCCCGTGGAGTTCCAAGACTGTAGCTCTTTACCGGAGTAGAAAGTCGTTTGGGGTGGATGGCGAGGTCCACTCTCCAAGGTAGCAGAGAGCCACCCCCTGGCTCGTTGGTGGCTGTCTCCAGCGCTCACACAGGTGTCTGTTGAATGGAGTGAGTGTGCCTCCTAAGCTCACAGGGCAAACCGACCTCGGGTGCAGGGAGGGCTCCCTGGGTTGGGTTCCGAGCGCACGCCACGGTTTGGGACCCCGAGGTGCGCCAGCGCGCAGACCCGGCACCAGCCCGGCGGCCGGCGCAGAGACCAGAGGCTGGAACGGGCCTGGAAGGAGGCGCGCCCGGCACGGGTCCCTGCGGCCGGGCCCTTCCGAATGGATTCCCTT
>NW_022111368.1:41827534-41850072 GCF_000313985.2 Echinops telfairi
CCCGCGTTCCGGGCACCGTGGCCTCGGCGGGGAGCGCGGGCGCCGGCCCACCCTGCTCCGAGCGCGCAGCCAGAGAGGGGGCGCCGGGCGCACCCGGTCGCGGCGTCGGTGCGCGCACCGGCTCGGGGCTGGGATCCCATGGGCGCCCACTCACCAGCGCTGTGACCCCCCCGGCGAGACACTGAACCGCCCCAAGTCTCCTTTTCCGCGTGCTAGAAGTGGGATCCGCCGTCGCTGTCTTGCTGGGTTCTAGCGAGGTGGATTGAGACAGAACGCCTGAGCCCTCCGGACCCGCTCCTCCCCGGGTGGCTCTGACCGTGACCTCTTCAGAGGCTGTGAGAAGCCAAGCCTGGCCTGGGCGTTGGAAACCTGAGCAGATGAGGCGCGAGAGGCAGTGCCAGCCCAGCCCCTGGCAGAGTACTGGAGGGCAAATTCCTTCCCTGGGGAAAGTGAAAGGAAGTGCTTCACACAAGTTCTTCTGAAGTGATCAGAGTGTGGCCCAGGCCCGGTCCCCTCCGAACCCCTAGCTCATGACACCTTCCAGAGTTGAGTCATCCGCACTCCAACTGCCATCTCGGAGGCAAAGGTATCAGGAGCAGCCAACGCCAGTTGCCTCCCTACCCTGCCGCCCTGGATGAGCAGGGTGAGGGATAGGGCCTGGCCTGGGGTGGTCACCTGGAGGCCCTCATCTCCGGGGGAACTGGAGGCAGGAAGAGGAAGTGGGGCCGGAAGGTAGTGCTGAGCTGGGAGGTCAAGGCAGGAAACGGAGGGAGGCCCTGAGAATGGACAGAGCCCAGAGCCCCCTTCCAAGTATGCAGGGCCGAGAACCAGGCAGTGGGAGGGATGGGCTTCTAGCTGACCCTCAGCACTTGGGGAGAAACGTGAGGAATCTCTGGAAGTGAAGGCAGAGGCCAGGATATTTTGGAGGGGCTGGATATTGGAAAATTTGGGGTGGGGGAGTTGGGAGGGTGCCTCTTACTATTTGAGATCAGTGGTGGATCAGAATCTGGGGGAATCCTGTTGATCTCCCTTCTCGCACCTGGCCCCACCCCGTGTCTTCTTTTTCTCCACCTTCTTCCCAGCCCCTTTCCCACCTTCCCTCCCCTGCCCTTCTCTTACCTGTGACCCATCCCGACAAGCTTTGCGTTCGGCATTTCCTCTGTGCTAGACATGGCTGCTGCTGGGGGAGATCATGGGAAAGCTCCAGAGCGGAGCAAACAGTTTGTGATGAATGACCAATGAAAGGGTTAGTGGCTTGAACTCATGCCAGAAGGTAGGTCTGGCGTTCTGTTTCCGAAAGGTCACATCCTTTGACAGCCCATGAGGCACTTCTGCTCTGTGCACGTTGGCCAACCTCGCTTTGCATTGGAAGCAACTCGCCTAAAGGTTGGTGGTTCAAATCCACCCGAAGTGTGGTGGAAGAAAGAGCTTGTGATCTGCTTCTGTCACGATTGTCGCAGAGAAAACCCTCCGGAGCAGGAAGGAGCCGAGGAAACATGGACACGGAGCAAGTCCTTCCCTTTATTCCTCCGTCGCAGGGAGGGTCCACTCGCCTGCACAGTCCAAAGAATTCCTGTTTGGAGCCCCCAACGTCTCCCACCGGCACTCAAACTGGCTTGTTAGGCATCAGGGGAATCTTCCGGCAGTCAGGGTGCTGGGCTGCCTTCTCCCTGCACCCAGTGTGCTACCGCGGCTCAGACGCCGGTCCCAAGAGCCCCTGTCAAGTCACCTTCCAGATCCTGATCTCACTGGCTCTGTGATTTTGAGCAGACAGGTGATTGTGCCCCTCTGGGCCTCAGTGTCTTGGAAACTTGGGTCACCCAGACCACGCTCCGCATGTTGTCATGAAGATGAAGTGAGACCAAGGGAGGGAACAGCAGCAGCACAGAGACAGCGCTTTGAATGGAGCCTAAGATGATGGCTTAAGGTGAGAGAAACCTGCTGTGCAGCCCCTGCCTGATGGACACAAACCAGATGAGGATATCGAAGACCTAGGTCAGGTCCTGCGTTTAGTGCAATGCAAAGAGGGCCACACGTTGGCAACAGGGAAGACCATGGCTGGCTGTGAAGGAGCCCTGGGTAAACAGTGGTTAAGGCCTCAACGGCCAACCAACAGGAGGCTCTTCAGACCCCTCAGCTACTCTGCTGGGAAACGATGCAGCAAGGTGTTTCCCTGAATGTTAGGACTTTGAAAACCCGCCGGGGCGGTTCTACCCTGACCTGTGACCTCACTGGGAGTCGGACTTAACTTGATAGCATTGGGTTTGGGCTTTCTGTCCTTGGCTGCATATTTTGTTAAAAATAGCTAAGAAGTTTTCGTGACCCTGAGTCAGGGTTCTTGGTGAGGATACTAAAACAGCCACGGGAAATTTGGGCTACATCATATCATAAGAGCTATTGTTTTTTGAGCATTTAATATATGTCAGACCTTGTGCCAAGCATTTTATTTATACTACGTGACATAATCCTTCCAACAGCACGATGAAGTGGGTATTGTGGTCACTCTTTCATGGATAAAGGAAGCAGAGGGTCAGAAAGGTCACGTCCTCAACTGTGGGTCACTCAAGTGGTGAGTGACGGGAGGGGTTTGGACGAAACTCTTAATCCCGCACCTAGCTGAGTGCTAAGCAGGGAGGAGGTAATAGGCCCAAGCTGGGCACTGGCTCTCTGAGGCTGACGGCAGCTGGGTTTCTGGAGCATAAACAAGGGGGTGAGGGGGCAGACAGCAGAGGTTTGGGCCAGCTGTGCTTTCAGAAGAGGAACCAGGGTTTATTAACCTGGGAAACGCTGAATGGTGATTTAAGTTTCCTAAGAGGGATCTCCTGGACCAGGAGTCCTCAGACTTTTTAAACAGGGGGCCAGTTCACTGTCCCTCAGACCATTGGAGGGCCGGACTATAGTTTTTAAAACGCCTATGAACAAATCCCTATGCACACTGCACATATCTTATTTTGAAGTAAAAAAGCAAATGGGGCAAAAACACCCAGCGGGCCGGATAGATGTCCTCGGCGGGCTGCATGTGGCCCACGGCTGTAGTTTGAGGACCCCTGTTCTGGACAGAGGATACGGAACGGTCTGTCAAGGACATTTCCTGCATTAACTACCACCCTCTGAATGCCAACGGAACTGTAGCTTCCCCCCTGAAGCTGGCTCAAAACCTCAAGCCCCACAGGCCCATGGCAGGTCTCGGAAATGCCTCCCTCACCCACCCTTCCTCTCCACGCTCTCTGCCCCCGCCCGCCTGGCCACCATCTCCTCACACCTCTTGTGGATGGCGCTTCGCCAGCCACCACTGCCCTGAGCTTCCTCACTTCTCCCTGCCCCCCCTCCCCCCACGCAATCACTGACAGGAACATGTGCTCAAAGCACCTTCTCCAGTGCCTTCTTTGGTTCACCAGAGCATTGGCTCTGGCTTCGGCACTCTCTCCAAAGTGACCTCCACGTCTCAGTGGTTACTGTTTCCTGGGGCCCCCTCTACCCTCCGCCCGGACGCACCCTGTCTGATAGTCTCCGGATGCCCTTTGGGCCTCTGACTCTCTATACCAGCAATGGCACTGTTCCACCACGGGCCCCACTCTGCCCACCCCAGTTCTGGGAGTCACCTCTGTGGGCTGCTGCAGCACTTGCGATTTATCTCTTACATGTAACTCTTGACTCCGTACACATTGTATCACTCGGGCTGCTCTTCCTCGCCAAACTGAAACACAGAAACAAACCAAAGGGCCATTGCTGGGTGGATGCCCATTGGAAACAACCCCCCATGTGTCCAGATGCAATCCTGCTCCATGGAGTTCTTCCTGGCCGGTTTTTTCAGAAGTAAATCAATCACCCGACCTCTTTTCCAAGGCTCCTCTGGATAGACAGAAGACCTGGTGGCAACATGATTAAGCACCAGGGCTCTGCTCAGACAGCCGTTAGAAACCGCCAGCTGCTCCACGGGAGAGAGACAAGGCTTTCTAGTCCCGTAAGGAGTTACAGTGTGGGCACGTCTCCCCTCTCCGACTAATCTCCGTGAGCTGGAATCGACTCGATGGCCGTGGGTTTTGTGTTTTGGTTTTCTGTGCAGATTAAAACTGCCAACTTGATGGTTAATCCAGGGACGCTTTCACCACCGGGCCACGCAGGGATTGCGAAAGACGAGACATGGTGTGTGCAGGTCTATCAATGTGTACTGTCAGCGAAAGGAGCCCTAGTAGTCAGCACTGAAGGGTTGGCTAATCGGACCCACCATTGACTCTCTGCATGGGGTCGACCTGCGGAGCAGCTCTCTGTAAAGATTACAGCCTAGAAAATCCTGCGGGGCCACTACCCTATCCCCCCCATGGGGTTGATAGGTGTTGAGGTGAACGGATGGCACCTAACAACCAGCCTGTGGCAGGCACGAGGCTGTTAGGCTGTGATGTAAATCAGACCTGGTTCCTGCCCTCTGGGAGCTTACACCTGTCCACAGCCCATAGTTCTTGGGAGTGCAAACTGTTGGTGCCACCTAGCGACTCACCTGCCCCAGCGTTAGCAAAGAGCTGTGCACCAGGCCAGTGTCCCTTCCCTCTGCCGGAGTGGCTCCGAGGCCCAGGCCCGTGTCAATGCTGAATGCATTCTTAGGCACCGTGCCAGTCTGGGGTCCATGCAGGTGTGGCTGCACATGGGGGTGGGGAGCGCAGGCAATGCGCCGCAGCTGAAGGCACAGCCAGCTCTCCCGGAGAATGTGACCCGGTATCACCCCTTGTTGGAGAACAAGCTAGCAGCTGTGCTGCGAAGAGTACAAAAAATAAGACCCAGCACCCCTCCGGTCTCCCGTAGGGATTCTCATTTTCAAATCTCTGCCCTTTCCCAAGCCTCTGCTTGGGCCCACTGGGGTTGGGGATCTTCAAAGGCCCCACTGGCACGCGACTTGTTGAGTAATAGACTTGTCATGAGAGTGATGACGAGGGTTGGTCCCAGAAAAACCCGAACCCAAACCAAGCCTGTTGTCCATTCCGACTCCTCTCGGCCTCAGAGGACCAAGCAGAACTGCCTCTGTCAGTGTCCAAGGCTGGACTCTTCGTGGGAGCTGCTGGGGGGCTGGAAATGCCAACCTTCCAGTTAGCTCCCGGACACTTTCACCTCTGTGACACCAGTGTCCCTTGACTCAGGGCAAGTTTCACAGCTCTGCCATCCCTCCTCCTTGGCCCAGTCTCTGCTCACCACCACCACCACCACCACCACCCCCGTCTACTGTGCATGTCCTTTCTTGTCCCCTCTCTCATCAGGCTGGGTAAATATTTGCAGATTTGAGCTACAGATGCCTGTCCCTAAGCTCCCACTGGTCTGGATAAACATGCCAGGCTAACATTTCTGAGGACAGAGGGCTGCTTTGGGATAAGGGTGAAAATGGCGTGGGGGTGGCGTCTGTCCTCCTCTGGGCTCATAAGGGAGAGAGAGGGTTGTTGTGAGCTTTGACAGCCTGAGGTTGATAGGTGGGAGGCTGAGGTCAGACCTTCACCCACCCTTCAACCTCTGCCCCCGTTCTGAGACCGCATCGCAGAGACCACAGTTCCGAGTTTCGGTAGGGAATTAACAGGTTACAATTCAGGGAGAGCTCAGAGTTCTTCGGTTGGGACGGCCTCTTCTCAGAAGTGCCTGCAGGTAGTATAACACTGGCCCAGGCAAGTGTTACCAGCTCATTTAGTTCTGCTGATAAATGCCCCCTCAGACATTACTTGGACCAGTAAGCCTTGATCCAAAGGCCCTCCATTCTAGCTCCGTAGGTCAGCAAACTAGCTTCTACCAAGGCTCCTCCAGCTAGCCTCCTGCCTGAAGGTGCTTAGCTTTCTTGTTCTGTGGGCTGGAATCCCCCTCCCCACACCCCCTGCACCATCTCCTACTGGCCTCCTGGCTCTGCTGCCATCAGTTTGCTGCTGCTGCTTCTTGTCGCTCTTGTCATTTCTGGTGTTACAGCTTCCCCTATAGGTTGAGCAGGTTCCCAGGGTAGGGTTCATAGGCTCAAGGGTGCACTTCACTCCTGCCTGTTTGCCTCTGGGATAGCTCAACTCAACTCAGCTCACTGCCATGCTGTCCATTCTGACTCAGCAACCCCATGGCACAGAGTAGAACTGCCCTTATCGGTTTCCCAGACTGCAAGTCTTTACGGGAGTAGGAAGCCTCTTTTTTTTCTGTGGAGTGCCTGGTAGTTTTGAACTGCTGACCTTGAGGTTAGCAGGCCAAAGCATAACCCATTACACCACTGGGCTCCAGGTGGGATGTTAAATTAGGGTGCCCTATATCTATTGGCATGCTCCCATCCCCACAAGGGTGCCACACACCTCATTTACATTGTTAGCAAGCTAGCCATTCTCCTTGGTGGACCACACACATCTCATTTGCATAGCACCATCTGCTCGGTCACTTGGTGGGAGTTACATAGAAGGGCCAAGTTAAGTAGTTCATTTCACCACAATAGGCTATAGCGCAGTTGACCCATTCCCTGAGAACTTGCAGTGGCCAGGACTCTGCTAGCCTCCTGGGACCCTGGGGTGGTAGAGGATGGGAATATGGAACTTGTCCCTACCCTCCCACTGGGAGCTCCTACTCTATTTAAGGAGGGAGGACTCATACACTGGGAACACTTGAAGGCCATGTGAAAGGCAGCTGCCAATGCTCCAGGAGGATTTCTGGACAGGCGAGAGGTGGTCTTCTGTGGCCACCAGATCCTTCACAACACTTAAGTTCTCTTGTTTTAGCTGTAATTCAATCAAGTGCCAAAATGTCAGCTCTGGTAGACAATGGGGGATATGGGCTGGCAGGAATGGGATCTGTGGGGAGGAGACGGGAGCAGGGAGGGGCTGTGGGAGCCTGGCAGACTTAAGTGGGGAGGAGGCAGCCACTGTGGTTTGTTGATCCAAGGATACTCATCTCATTGAAATGTCCCCGAGCCTGCTCCTGGCCCTCCCGCCCCCACCTGGTGCCTCCTCTTCTGTGGTTCTCTCAGCCCCGCCTCCAAAGCCCAATTCCTTTTGTGCCCACAACCCATATTTCCTCTTTTCCCTAGGGAGCCCTAGTGACATAGTGCCTTACCCGTAGGGCTGCTAATTGCATGGTCAGCAGTTCAAACCCACCTGCTACTCCTTGGGAGAAAGGTGAGGCTCTCTGCTCCTGCAAAGATTGACAGCCCTGGAAACCCAAATGGGCAGTTCTATTCTACCTTACAGGGTCACCATGAGTCAACATTGGCTCATTGTCAGTGAGTTTGGTTTGGTTTCATCTTCTGCCTTCTAAGTTTGGACCCTAAGCCTCTAGGTTCCTGGTCCTCTGAAATGAGGAGAGGCTGGTGCCTGGGCTGGGAACTCAAGGGTGGGTCTCTTCCCTGTGAATGGCACCACAGGGCAGCTGGAAGGCTGCAAGCCAGAGGCCAGGGAGGCTGAAGTTGCCGGTCAGGGAAGGAACCTACCCAGGTGCTGATGTGGGGGGTAGGGGCAGCAGGGGCAGGCCAGACCTGGCTAGTCAAAGGCCAAAGGAGGGAGAGCTGAGCTGCTGAGTTTGGCAGGGAAGAAAAGTCGAGGATTGTGGTGGCTTTCTATTTCCATAAAGAGTTACCATTTCAGAATCTCCCACCCCCACCCCAGGGGCAGACCTACCCTGCCCTGTAGGCTTGCAGTGAGTTGGCATCGACCAGATGGCCAAAAGAGGCCTGGGGGCACAGTGGGTTGAGTATTGGGCTGCTCCCTGGGAGATAGCGGGTCAGACACAGTGTCTAGAGGCTGAGAGAGCAAGATGAGGCTGTCTGCTTCTACTTAGACTTGCCGCCGTGGAAACCCTACTGAGCAGTTGGTTCTACCCTGTCCTGCGGGGTTGCCATCAGCCCAAATAGACTCAATGACAGCGGGCTTGGGGTGGGTTCCCTTCCGTCCTGCTGCAATAGAATTCGATGTACGTCTGTCCCACAGACTTCTCTGATGGCCATACTATATGTTTGCCTTAGCGCCAGGAACTTCTGCAAGACTAGGGACAGTGTCCAAAGGGTGGTGGTGGGTGTGGGCCAGTGGACAGCCACAGGCAGCTGTGCGATGGGCAGACAGCATCCTGGAGCAGGTGATGTCTGCTGTGTGGGTGGAGTCCTGGGAAGGCCGCACCCTGAGGCAGCTTGGAGGAAGCTGAGATGAAGGGGTCCTGGGCTGATCTTCCTGCCTTGAAGGGCAGGGGAGGGGCCACTAAGACCAAAGGCAAGTCCCCTCAACCAACAAGCCTTTCGACCCCCTCACATCTTACATGTTCATGAAGGATACTGCCCACGCATAGAGTGGGGCTGAGGAGCCTTGGGTCTCGGGGCCGATGAGGACCCCCGGGGGCCTCATGCAGCCCTGACCTTGGGCTTGGTGCCCAGGCAGGGAAAGAGTTGGAGCAATGTCAGCGGCAGGCGGAAGAAGTGACGGAAATCATGCTCAACAACTTCGACAAGGTCCTGGAGCGTGATGGGAAGCTGGCCGAGCTGGAGCAGCGTTCAGACCAACTCCTGGACATGGTGTGAGGCCTGGGGTGTGTGTGTGTGAAGGGGTTGGGGGGGGTGGGCGAAGAAGGGGAGGAGGGGAGAAGGGGAAGAATCCACCAAGGGAGCTTTGAGGCTGTGTGCAGGGTCCCAGGCCCATGGTGGGGTCAGAGGCCTATTTCAGGGTCTCTGGAATTCCCGGTGGCATCTTGGTTACGAGATGGGCTGCTCACTGCAAGGTCAGCCGTCTGAAACCACTGGCTGCTCTGAGGGAGAAAGATGGGGCTTTCTCCTCCCGTACAGAGCCACAGTCTCAGAAACTCACAGGGGCAGTTCTGCCCTGTCCTAACGGGTCACTGTGAGTTGGCATCGCCTCGATGGCAGTGGATTTGGGTTTGGGGGCATTTCCAGGCACCCCTAGCCCAGGCATGCAATGGGCAGACCTTAGGAAGGACCAGGGCTTTTGTGTGAAGTGGTGTGCCTTCCTAAAGGTCAAGGGCTGGCATTATTACGGGCCGTGAGCCAGTCGGGCTACAAGTCAAGGGCTACACCATGTCTGAGGGCAGGAGTCCGGCCAGGAAGGGCCAGGCAGCCTGTGTGGAGGACGGGAGCAGGCCGAGCAGGGTGGGGAGGGTGCAGGAGGAGACTAGGTTTGGCTGGGGCAGGGGCTGCTCTAAGCCTCGGGGACCCACTAACTTTTCTGGGGTGTCGACAGAGCACGTCCTTCAGCAAGACCACCAAGACCCTGGCCCAGAAGAAACGCTGGGAGAACAGGCGCTGCCGGATCTACCTGGGGCTGGCGGTGGGCGGCAGCCTGCTCATCATCCTGATTGCGCTGCTGGCCTTCTTTCTCTCGAACAAGGGGTGAGGGCACGGTGTGGCCTCGGCCTCAGAGCCGGGGGACTGACCCGCCTGGCGTCCACTCCCTCCTGAGCCACTCCGGTGAGCCTCCAAGGCCATGCATGCACCGCCACATCTCCCGTCACCCCACAGACGACCTTTGAGAACAGCCTGGTGACCTTGGTCATGCCACGCTAGCCCCACCTGGAGCTCAGTAAAAGCTGCTGTTTGTGTGGAAAAGCGGGTGCCTTTTGTGTGTCTGTCTAAGGTCCCTGTTGTCGGGTGGTCCATGCCGACTTGTAGGGATCCTGTGTCCATGGAGACGAAACCCCGCCCCGTCCTGCCCCGTCCTCATAGCCTGTGTTGTGGCCACGTGTCAAGTCGGCTTGTGCAGGGGGGCCTTCTGTTTCCCCGCCCTCGGCTCTACCACACACGCCGTCCTGCTCCAGGGACGGGTCTCTGTGGACAGCATGTCCCCAAAGTGAGATGAAGTCTCCCCTCCTTGCCTTGGAGAGCAGGCGGCTCCACTGCTTCCAAGCCAGATCTGTTTTTCTGGCAGTCCGTGGGACTGTCGATATTTTTTTGGCGAGCACCCAGAATTCAAATGCATTCATTCTCCTCATGCAATGCCCAACTTTCCACAGGCATAGGAGGCCACTGCAAATACCATGGCGTGGGTCAGACACACCTCAGTCCTCAAAGTAACACCCTTGCTTTGGAATACTCTAAAGAGGTCCTGTGCAGGTGATTTACCTAATGCAATGCAAGGTGCCTTTCCATCTCTTGCCGGCTGCGTCCGTCAGCACTGATTGTGGATCCAAGCAAGCTGAAATCCTGACCGCTTCCATCTTTCCTCCCTTGGGCACGAGGTCACCTCCTGGTGCACTGGAGAGGCTCTGGACCTCTTTACACTGAGCTGTAATCCAGACGGGAGGCTGCATCCTTGGTCTTCATCAACAGGGGCTTCAAGTCCTCACTTGTAACAAGCAAGGTTGGTTGCTAAAGGTCCCTGGTCCCTGTCCCGGGCTGCTCGGAAAGTGCACCAAAGACTCTCCCCGGGAGGGGAGGTGGCCTTTTCTCGTCCTTTGCCTGACTCCACACAGACAGGCTTTCTGGGGCACAGGTGCAGGCACACAGGGGCCCCAGTCAGACCTTTGAACCAGGGCTCTTCTGGGCTGGCTCCCTGAAAATGGAATTTTGTTTTCTGTTTGTTTCTCTACACTCCCCCACCCGCATCCTCCCAACCCCCCACCACTGCCATCGCATTTTCGGGATTCTCGGAAGACCACTGGGACCCCAATGAGTTGACAAAGAGGAAAATATTTCAAAGACTTCTACAGCATCAGGCCCTTCCTCACCTTGATATTCACTTTCTCCTCCCTCCTCCCTTCCGCAATAGCTTCACCCACCTTCTTCCTCAAGATGCTACCAAATGACCCATGAGGCAAGTGGTGGCATTGAAGACAGGGAGGGCCTGCGAGGTGCTGCAATGCACGCTCACAGAGTGCAGTCTGGAGGTTGCTTTGTAGGAAGAGGGGCAAGCTTTTCAGAGCTTCTGGGATCACAGGGCCACAACAGGAACCCTGGGCACGAGTCGCAGGACAGAGGCCCCACGAGGACTGTGCAGTCAGCCAGCCTCTTCCTGGGCTACTGTAACTGGCGTGGTGACGGCTTCAGATCTCTGACTTCACCAACCAAGACCAAACGCACTGCCGGAGGGGTGATGCTGACTCATAGTCACCCTGTAGAACTGCCCTTGTGAGTTTCTGAGGCTGTAATTCTTACTGGAGTAGAAAGCCCTGCCTTTCTCCTGTGGAGTGGCTGGTGGTTTCGATCTGCAGACCTGGTGGATCCTAGCCCAACATGTAACCACTACACCATCAGGGCACCTATCTGCCTTCACAAGGGGAAGGATATTCAACAGCCCAAGGCTGGCTCCTGTGAGACAGAAGTCAGGCCTGCATCCTGCTCCCCCCGCTCCCAACCTCTTCTTACTAATTCCTACACCAGTCTTCTCTCTCTACTAGAGTTTGATACCACATTGTAATAGCCACAGACCATACTGTGATTATGGAGTTCATTAGGGAAGTAACAGGCTACAATTCAAGATCAGAATCTGCTCCAGTCAGAAGAGCTTCTTAGCTGCACCCACTTGTGGGCCTCCGGCTCTCAGCCCCTCAGCCCTCAGATCCCCGACCTGCTCAAGCAAGTGAAACAAACTTCTTTTAGATAAGACAGTAAGTGCCCAGAGGCACCTCCCTCTCTCCACCTGTAAGCCCTGTCACCATCTCCTGCTGGTCATTCTCTTGCTTCTACAGCCTGTTACCACCATTTCTCTGCTCTGGCTTCTCACTGTCTCTGGCGGGCCCCCTTTCCACCTTGGGAACAGCTCATTTTAAGCCCAGTGGGATGACAAAGTGGATGAGCCCCCTGGCTGGTCATTTTTACGGAACAGACGGTCCATGAGTGGCACCAAAAGTTTGCACTCAATAATTAACTGGGGCTGCTAACTGCAAGGCCAACAGTTCAAAACTACCAGCCACTCCACTGAAGAAATGAAGCTTTTATCTATTAATCTAGGTAGCACTGTTAGGTAAGCTTTGGATTGCTAACTACAAGGTTTGTGGTTCAAACGCAACAGCTGTTCCACAGGAGAAAGATGAAGCTGTCTTTCCCCTGGAATGATTTACAGCCTCAGAAGCCCTATAGAATGTCACTATGAGAATTGACTATGAGAATTGTCACTATGAGAATTGATTTAGGGTTTTTGGTACCCTAAAAGTTCATGGTTTAAACCTACTTGTGGTGCCATGGAAGAAAGTACTGGTGATCTATTTCAGCCAAGGAAACCTTTTGGAATCAAACTCCTTGAGAGAATGAGTTGCTGGACCTGGGAGCTCAGGATCATACTCTTGGGGGACACCAAGGTCAACTGACATAGCATAGTCCACGTAGACAAGCTCTAGACCCTATTTTGGTGAGGAGAGACAGATAGGGATCTAAAAGCTCATGAACAGCCACCTAAGGCTTGACTTAGAGTCTTGTCCTCTCCCTGTCCTGAGGAAAGAAGCAAGATGAAATGGGAGACACTGAAATAATTAGTCCATTGATCTAATGTGAACATGAATATCAATCTCCACAACTTTGAGGCCAGAAGGCCTAGGTAGTTAGTGCTTGGCTCCTGCAACCCACTCCTCTGAAAAGATTCACATTAAAAGGCCCTGCACAGAGGTCTAGAAAAAAAGTAGAACAAAACTCAAAAGCATTAAAGCGACGAAGCTTACTGGTCAGATAGAGACTGGTGGAGCTGCCCTCCCCTGAGGATGATGACCCTTGGTCACCTTTCAGGTCCGGAACTGAACCCACCCTCGTGGTTCAATTTGTAAGCAAACAACAGGTCTATAAGGGGATCGAGAACTCTAGCAAGGTACACACACCTTAGAACAAGCAAACACTTGAGGTCAAAGGGCAGCATTCGCCAAGGACAAAGTACAGGGCCTCATGAAAGGAGGAGGCGTGTAAACAGGGAGGAAGCGGGGTGATAGAACTTTGAGGGAACTGCAGTGAATGAGAGCAAACAAAATATATGAATTGTTGAGTGTAAAACTTGTGGTCTGTCCTATAACAAAAAGTTATAGAAAAATTCACAGCAAAGTTAAAAACAACCTTATGAAGTAGTTCTACTCTATAAACATAAGGGGTCCTGGTGAGTTGGAATCCATGACAACCAATGGGTAGTTACTTATGTGTAGGGCAAGATGGAGAAACGCACTTGGCCCTGTAACTAGTTATCAATACTACTTACGTCTTTGTGAAATTTTTATTGTGTTTTGTCTATACAAAAAGGGAAGACTGTCACTTAGCTCCTGAGACTATTGATACAATGGGCAAATATCCATCAACTGGAACAGTTGTAGATGCTGTCATCCAAATCATTTGAGACACTGGTTCTCAAGCCTGCCTCACATTAGAAACACTTACAGAACTTGAGCAACTATAGGCCCCACTGCCATGGAGTGGATGCCAACTCATGTCGTTGTTGTTAGGTGCCATCAAGTCGGTTCTGATGCACAGTGGCATAGCAGAATGGAACACGGCCCAGTCCCGTGCCAACCTCACAATTGTTCCTATTCTTGAGTCCACGGTGCAACCATGGTGTCGATCCACCTCCTGAGGCCCTTCCCCTCCTTCACTGCCCCTCTACTTTACCAAACACTGCTTCTCCAGACACTGATCTCTCCTGACGTGTCCAAAGACTATGACAAAGCCTCACTACTTTTGCCTCCTGTAAGGAGCACTCTGGCCATACTTCTTCCAAGATAGATTTGTCTGTCCTTTTAGCAGTCCATGGTACTGTCAATAATCTTCACCACACCACAATTCAAGCACCTTGTTTCTTTTTCTGTCTTCCTTATTCAATGTCCAACTTTCACATGCATATGAAGCAATTGATGGCTTGAGTCAGGTCCAACTTAGTCCTCAAAGTAACATCCTTGCTCTTCAATACTCTAAAGAGGTCTTGGAAAGCAGATTTACCTAATGCAACGCATCTTTTGGCTTCTTGCCTGCTCCTTCCACTAGCGTTGATTGTGGATACAAACAAGATCAAATCCTTGGCAGCATCAATCTTTTCTCCATTTATCATGATGTTATTTATCAGTCCAGTTGTGAGGATATTGGCCTTCCTTACATTGAGTTGTAAACCGCACAGAAGCCTACAATCCTTGATCTTCATCAGCAAGTGCTTCCAGTCCTCCTCCCCGTCAGCAAGCAAGGCTGTGTCATCTGCATATCTCAGGTGGGTAATAAGCCTCCATCCAATCCTGATGCCACATTCTAATTAATAGAATTCAACTTCTCTGATGATTTGCTCAGTTTTGACTCATGGTGAGATTGTAAATCTCTGTGGGAATAGAAAGCATCAGGAACATCTCAAAACTTAAACTCACTGCCATCGAGTTGATTCCAGCTCATAGCAACTCTACAGGACAGGATAGAACTGCCCCAGTGGGTTTCTAAGACCCTAACTATTTAGAAAAATAGACAGCTTCCTTTTTCTCTTGTGGAGTGGCTGGTGGTTTCAAACTGCTGACTTTTCAAATAGCAGCCCAAAGTGTAACCACGATGCCACTAGAACATATAGCCTCATTCTTCTCCTTTATCCTGGCTGGTGGGTTTGAATCCTGAACCTTGTGGTTCGAAGTCTGATGCCTAGACCAGAGGGTCACCAGGGCTCCTAGATCCGTTAAGACAGAATCTTTGAGGATATATATCAGAATGGAATTCTTGGTGGCAAAGTGGCTATGAGTTGGGCTGTGATTCGCCAGGTCAGCAGTTTGAAACCACCACCTGCTCCTCAGGAAAAAGATGGGACTTTCTACTCCTGTAAAGAGTTATAGTCTCAGAAACTCGCAGGGACACTTCTCCCTTGTCCTATTGGGTTGCTATGAGATGACATTGACTCGAGGGCAGTAAGTCCTCAGAAATGGAGCGAGTCCAGGGCCAACATTTGGAACCCAGCTCCTCTTGGGAGAAAGATGAGGCTTCCTGCTCCTCTGAAGAATGACGGCCTCTGAAATCCACAGGGTCAATTCTACTCTGTTCGAAAGGATCCTAGGAGTCGGAATCACTGGAATTGCAATGAGTTTGTGTTTTAGTTTGGTTTACCAGGAATGAATTTTTTTCCCTGAAGCTCTCTCCTCTCCCCAGCAGATTTGTGTGTAGCTGGGATGCAAATCATTTTTAATTCAATCCACTAGGTCAGTGGTTTTCAACCTTCCTAATGCCTCCACCCTTTAATACAGTTTGTGGTGACCCCAAAACCATAAAATTATTTTCGTTGCTACTTCATAACTGTAATTTTGATACTATTATGAATCAGGTGACCCCTGTGAAAGAAAGGGTTGTTCAACCCCCCAAAGGGGTCGAGACCCACAGGTTGGGAACCACTGCACCAGGTGTTTTTACTATTTTATTGTATTGAAATATATTCTTACATAGTTCAACCGTCTGTGGACATTTCAGTGTTACTAATTACTCTCACCAAATTCTGCAACAACCACTACTATCCATTTCCAAAATTTTCATTGCCTTCAACAAAGGCGCTCTGGTGGCGTAGTGATTACACACTGGTCTAACCACAAAATCAGCTGTTTGACATTACCGCCATTCTGCAGGAGAAAGATGAGGCTTTCTAAGGTTAGTTTCAGAAACCCAAAGGGGCAGTTCTATCCTGTCCCACAGGGGCACTCTGACCCAGTCAATGGCAGTGAGCAGGGTTTTTATTTGGTTTAACTACAACAAAAGCTATACCACTTATCCTCAATATCCTCCATGTCTTCCTACCCTCTGCCCTTAGTAACCAATGAATAAACTTAGGTCACTGCACTTGCCGACTCAAGTCACTAGTTTTACAGAAAGGGAAACCGAAGCTGAAGTGGATGAGCAGTGGTCTAAGGAAGGTCACGTCGAGTCCCGTGGGCAGAAGAGGCTGCAGATTTCCCGGCCCCAAGCTTCCATCCCTCGGTTGGGAGGTTTGACCCACCCTCTATTATGGTGACTAACACAGAAGAAATGCGCGGGGAAGTTTTGCTTGTTTGTTTTTCGGGAGTGAGGGCAGAATCAAGCGTAAACTCTTGACCCAACCAGAGAGCAGTGCCGTGGGTACAGAAATGCCAGGCACGTCCTGGCGGCGGGGCGGGCCGGGCGCGAGGGCAGCGCCGCGGCAAGCGTCCAGCATCCCAGCTCTCACCGGGCACCCAGAATCGGCGAGGACAGGTGCTCTGAGCCTCTGGGCAGAGTGAAGAGCTCACAACCCAGACTTGTGACTTTCCAGGGCGCTACGTGGGCCCATCACACAAGCCCCCAAACCTCCTCTCCGCTGGACTCCAAGACAAATGTTTGTGGTGCACTCTCTACCTCTGTCATTGGTTGCAGTCCTTGGTCACCTGATAGATTCTAACCAACGAGGAGCAGCTCAATGAGTACTTCCGCTTTCGCGCAGTTGAACGGATCATTGTGCCCGCCTCCTACAGGCTCTGATTGGTCACCCTCTTTCAACTCCCTAGCTGATTGGCCTGCACCGCGCGGCCGCAGCAGAGGAGGGATCCGAGGGCAGTGTCAGCCAGGCCGCCATGGCCTCCTATTTTGATGAGCACGACTGTGAGCCATTGGACACAGAACCGCAGGCCCGAGCCAACATGCTGCTAGAACTCGCAAGGTGGGTGCACAGGGCTAGGAGGGTCGGCGCTCGGGGGTGGGATTGTCTGAAGCCGGCGGGGTTTCGGAGACAGGATTCTGGGCTGGGGGCAGGATGTCTGTTCAGGAGCGTTGTCCGGGTGCGCCGGGGCAAGGGAGGTTCTGGTGAAGGCAGGAGCTGGAGTGGGGGCCGTGGGAGCTAGGACGCAGGGGCAGGCGGGCTTGGTAGGGCTGTGTGGTGGGCCGGAGTAAGCGTATTCGGCAGAGAGCTCTGGCTTGCTGCTCAACCTTGCGACTTGGAATATGGCCCTACCAGGTGTTTCCTGGGTGGCCTTGACTAACTTCCTTGAACCTTTGCCTCGGGTGTATGATGGGAACGAACCGGGATGGCGGATCGTTGCTGTAACCGGTTTTCCCGTGCTTTTTACCTAGGGGGCGCTTGTTGTGGGAAAGTTAGGATTTCTACTAGCGGGGCAGGGCAGGGGTTTCTGGGGGCAAGGAGAAAGTATGCTCGTCTTTGGTTTTGACCTTCCTATGCCTCCCCCCCGCCCCCGCTGCACCTCAGGTCGCTTTTCAATAGGATGGACTTTGAAGACTTGGGGTTAGTAGTAGATTGGGACCACCACCTGCCACCACCTGCTGCCAAGGATGTGGTCGAGAACCTCCCCAGGACAATCATCAGAGGCGCCCGGGCTGGTGAGGACATGGATTCCCTATGCTGTTTGGGGCAGGTCTGCCAGACTCACCCTCGCCCGAGCCAGGCTGTGCCCTGGTGCTTCAGGTTCCCGGCCAGGTCTGGGCCAAAGAGTGCCCTTGTGGAGTGGGAGCTGGGGGGTGGCACCCACAGCATCTCTCCTGATTAGCACTCCCTCTCAAAGAGCTCAAGTGCCCCGTGTGTCTTTTGGAATTTGAGGAGGAGGAGACAGCCATTGAGATGCCATGCCACCACCTCTTTCACTCCAACTGCATTCTGCCCTGGCTGAACAAGGTACCACTGCCCCCAGCCCTGCTCTCTGGGTAATGACTCCTGGGGGCCAACAAAGGGGTGGGGTGGGAAGGAGGATCATGCCAGGAACTGTGGCCAGACCCCAGCTGAAACTGCTCTGCTTTGCTCAGACAAACTCCTGCCCCCTGTGCCGCCATGAGCTGCCCACTGATGACGACACTTACGAAGAGCACAGGCGAAATAAGGTAGAGGCTTGGTGGTGAAATGGAGGGGGTCTCGGGACTCCCTCGACCCCAGTGGCTGCCCCTTTCACACCTTAGCAGGCCTTCCAGTGACCTTGGTGAGGGGCCTGTGCTTCAGCAGTGTGGATGCCAGGATCCTCCAGTGGCCCAGGCCCTCGGGCATGGCCCTCGACCCAGAGTGCCCTCTTTCCTCCAGGCTCGAAAGCAGCAACAGCAGCACCGGCTGGAGAACCTCCACGGAGCCATGTACACCTGAGGCAATCACGGCTGAGTGCCAGCCCTGCACAATGTCTTCCTCTGGAGCCTTGAATCCTCCCTCATTAAAGGTTTCTTTACCCACCTGCAGCTGCATTGCTCACAGGCCTAGGTGGGGACTCTGCAGTCAGGTCATGGAGCGTTCAGGAAAGGTGGGGCTGACCCACGGAAGGTTCTAGGCTTCCAGGTTTTCCCTTCCTCTCGAGCCTGCTGGCCTGAAAACATCAGCCAGTGCATGGGCCTGGGTGTGGAGGGAAAAGGGCCAGGAACTGGTACCAACATCTACTTGAAGCTGGTAGCGAAAAATCAGCCCATATCTCGGCCCTGCAGTTAATAGTTCATCTTGAAATCCCAAGAGCTTTCTACCTTTTAAGGCTCCTCTTTACACCCCCTCTGAGATGGGGAAGGAAGTGTGGATGAGATGATCAGACCAGGCCAGTCTTTTAGGGCAATTTGGTTGGCACCCACCATCCTCTGAGGGAGAAAGACTGGGTTTTCTACTCCAGTTAACAGTTAGTCTTGGAAACTCACAGGGGTAGTTCGACCCTGACCCGTGGGGTTGCTGTGAGTGGCAGTGGGCCATCACAAAGACCAGGGGCACCCAGGGCACTCCTCTGGTAAGGGGCTTCCTCCTACCCTTTGGCTCCTCCTGGATCAGGCCTCCCTGGCTCTCCAGAACAGACTACAAACATGCAAATTAGAATTCTTTTAATAGATATAAAAAAAAAGTACTAAAATACCCATGTGGTTCTGCTGTGTTCTTTGCCCTAAAGGAAGTGGGGGGCGGAGTAAAGAATGCCAGTGCAGCTCTGTGGGCCTTCCCAGACGAAGGTGTGCTCCGCCCTACCTGCCCCTCACCAGATTCCCCTCCCTCCTGCCATCCCCAGCTCCCACTTCCTGCAGCGGAAACCCCAGTGGTCTGGCCTGAGAACTGGGGAGAAGAAGGCACCTGAAGGGCTGGCTGGGTGAATGAAAACGGATGACCTTACAATACAAACCCCCCTGCGGGTGGGTGAGCAGCAGTGGGGTGGCCCCAGGGCAGGGCCACTCCATGGCACAGATGGATGAGGATGGCCACTCCCTCCTTGAGGGAGGAAGCCGGCCTCCCATCTTAATACTTTCAGAAGTGTTTTTGGTATAAAATAAATGCAAAGTAGATGGGGTTGGGAGTTGTGGGGGGACGGGCCAACTCCCCCCTGCCCAGACCTCAGATCATGGCAATGCTCTCGGGGGCACAGTTGAGGTGTGTGGAGGTGCTGCTGCTCCCTGAGGACTTGTAGGCCCGGCCGGCAGCGGGCTGCAGGGCAGCCACTAGTGTGTCTGAGGAGACAGCCCCAAACTCATAGCTGAAGGTGCCGTAGAACACGAGGATGTCGATGACAAATACCCACTCGCACAGGGCGGCCCCGTGCTGCAGCTGAGAGTTCTCATGGAGAAAGAAGACCCCACCTGGAAGCGGGTTAAGGACATATTCCAGAGGATTTTGGGAACCTGGCACCACCTTCCTGTGCCTACATTTCCTGATAAAGGATGTAAGCCCTCGGTCATCTCTGATTCATGGTGACACCCCTGAGTGCAGGGCAGAGCTGGGCTGTGGCCTTTAGAAGAAGACTGCCAGGCTTTTTGTCTGAGGCACTTCAGCGTGGCTTCTGACTGCCAGCCTTTCAGTTAGTCATGGAGCATACACCATTAGTACACCCACGGACCCCCAGATATCAAACTAAGAGCAGGCCTTCACTGCCCTTGGAGGGCGAGCAGGAGACACCTAGGAGGCCACTCCCCTAACCCACGAGTCTCCAGTGGGAGAAGGGCTGGGCCAGGGTGTTCCTGGCTGCCCAGTCTTGGAAGGATACTGAGCACAAGGAAGACAAAGGCAATAACAGCTAGCACGCTCCGCAGGTGTGCCATGGCTAGGTCCAGGAGTCCTGTGGCCCCATGGTAGGTGAGAGCACAGTGCAGGCAGACGAAGAGCAGCCCTGCTGGGAATGCTACGCCGGCTCCCACGTAGTGCAGAGACTTGGCATGGTCCACCTGCCGGGGCCCAGGGGCTGCTGAGGGAGGCCCCTCCCACCACCCAGACTCCTAGCACTTTCCCCTCACCCCTTATTTCATGCCAGTCCCTTTACTGGCCCCCCTCAACCAGGAGGTACTGCCTCTGGAGGTGGCCAGGACCTATTGGGCCACCTTCAAGACCGGGGCAGGCGCACCTGAAAGTTGCCGACTATTACTAGGCCCGCTGCGTTGGTGCAGCCGGTGATGAGTGCAGTGGTGTTAACCCAGGAGTGGCGACTCCGCTCCAGGAGCTGCCCATACCGGAGGAGGCAGATCAGAGCCACTGCGAGAGGAGAAGATGGGTGGGGCCAGACATCGAAGAAGACCAGGGGAGCTGGCCTCAGTCCCAACTGGCTTCCTCCCAGGAGTTGTGTCCTCCCAGGCCCGAGGGCAGGGAGTGACTGCCTGGAGGTGAGCTGGGTTTCCAAAGAACCCCCACAGGAGCCGCCTTTGGCTGGGCCTCACAGCGCCCCTGGGTTTAGCGGAGTGCTTCCTGGGGCCTTCAGAGAATGGGGTTTTTCAGGTTTTGTCCAGGCATGGAGAGGGGGGTCACTCACCCATGAAAGCACCCACATTGCCAATGAGGCTGAAGAGGCAGCTCTCGGGGGGGTATGTGCCGCACTTGCTGAGAGGAGGGAGGCAAGGACAGAGAGTCAGGGGGCCCCCATGAACAACTGGCCCCTGGCTGAACCCCTCCCACAAGAGCTGAGACACAGACGTGACAGAGAAGGCCTACAGCTCCTCCTGTTCTTCTAGAGTCAGCGCTTGTCCTAGGCACTCTGTGGGTTTGGCCTTAAATCCAGGTATCTCTCCTTACTAGCTGTGTGCCCTGAACAAGCAACCCGATTCTCTGAGCTAGTTTCCTCATGGACGAAATGGAACAAGCCATGGCTATCTCAGAGCTGAGAGGATTAAACGAGATTGTGCAAGCGAAGTGCATGGCTGTAAGTAATATACTAACTAATGAGTAACTAATACAGTTAGTATACCCAGGACCCCAGGACAGACCTTTGCTTGCAGGCCTGGGGCCTCCCTGACCAGCCCAATTTACCTGATGAGGGGAACATCGTCCAAGGTGCAGCAGGTCTTGGGACCCCCCTGCTCAGTGGGGTCGGGAGAGCAGGACTCATTGTAGGACCTGGCAGGCAGGCAGGGCAGAAAGTAGACTGTGGGGGAGAGGCCCCCGGCCCCAGGCCCTTGGCCTGCAGCATCAAGCCTCCCAGAGGACACCCTCCCAGACCTCCCTCTGTTGGGGCAAAAACACCCCCTTTCCAGGGCCTGCCTGGAAGAGAAGCCACGAAGGAGAAGGGGCAGTAGGAAAGCGGGTAGGTGGGTACAAAGCCATGCCTGGGGAGGGGCAGGTTCTGCCAATGTCAGAAGAGCAGTGAGGCCAGGGTCTCCATCTGGCTTGCAGCAGCCCCCGAGACCCCAGAGGGAAGAGAGCTGAAGGGAGTTTTAATGAGAAGCTGTCTGCAGAGTGCACCCTACCAGTTTTCCACAGGACACACGTGGCGGTTCATCACAGCCATGGCATACCTGTGGGAGCAGAGCTGTCACCCGCCCCACTCCCCCCTGCCAGCCTTGCCCCCCCTCGTGGCCTCCTCATCTACTTTAGAGTCCTTGTTGGGGATTCTAGAGGTGGGGTGGCCCTGAGGCTTGGAGCCACACCAGAGCCCGCAGCCTGGCCCTCTGTTATGGAGCAAACCCCCCTGGAAGTTGCCGTGGCTACAAGTATGACTGTCAAGGCCACCCAGCGGGGGCCGGCAATGGTGCCAACTCATCCCAAGGGGCTGTGTGCCCAGGCAGCAGGCCAGACTCCAGAGACAGCCAGAGTGGCCCTGAGCACCATCCTGCCATCAAGCTCCTGCTGGCCTAGCTGGAGCTTTGTCCACTTTGTCCACTCTTTGTCCCGGCTTGGGCCCACTTTGCCTCCTAATTCTCCCTCTTGCCACCGTGGCCCCTCACACGGTCACCTAGGTACTCACACAGTCCATATGCCAGTGATGGAGAAAGCGGACAGGCTGACAGGAAGGAGGATCCAGGCGGTCATGAGGGAGGGGAGCCAGGGTGGTGGTGGTGTGTGGGGTAGACAGGAGGTAGGTGGGGAAGAGGGCACAGGCCCCGCTACCTTAAGATACTTCGGCCACAACCATCAGCTGCCTGGTGGAAGGGGATAGGTTAAAGTGCAGGGTCTCTGATCAAGGCTGGAGCTCCTGCTGTGCCTCTGAGTGTCCAAACTTTGGGCTGAGCATAGGCCACAACGTGGACACGCTATGCCATGGGGGGTGGGAGGGGTGGTAAACACTTGAGGTCCCCGGCGTGCTCAGAGACTGAAGCCGAGACATAGCATCAGGAAGGGACCACCGTCCCTCACTTGGGGGACCTGGGCTGGGAGAAGGGCTGGATCTCAGCCAATCAAGGGATACAGGGTCCGGTGAAGCTCTGCGGGGCAGCGAGACGCCCACACACTGGCAGCCACCTGACCACGGAGTCTTGGGGAAGGGGCGGGTTCACGCGGGAAGCCCGCCCCGGCCCCCCGCTTGCC
>NW_022111368.1:41850475-41857160 GCF_000313985.2 Echinops telfairi
CCCGAGCCCCTGCGCCCGCGTCACTGGGGGAAAGTGGGCGGGGTCCCAACTTCGGGAGACCCAGGCGCTGCGGGCTGTGGCCCCGGGGACCAGACGGGCGCTTGCTGGCCGAGATTCCACCACAATTATCCCGATTACCCTGTTCCTGGAGGCAAGAGCCCTCGCGGGGAGGGCCAACCACCCTTCCAGTTCCATCTGATAGTCTGCACGTGCCTGGGGGAAGCCTCCCTCCGCCACTGGGCATTTTACATTCTGGTCTGACGACAGTTAGACTGGAGGGAGCTGGATCAACCAGACACCGGGCTCACGTGCCTGTCAAAGGGTGGGAGGCGGGTCCATACAGAAACCAGCATAAAGCTTTAAGGAAGCAGAGCACCTTGGATGTGTGTCCGGCCCCCCACCCCCCACCCCCCCGCCCAGCAAACCCTGTTGGAAGGCTACTGTACCAGGACACAGAGTATTGTCCAGAAGCCATGGTTCTTGACTAGACACTGAAGTCAAGGTTCCAGAGACCAATGGATATCCACTTGATAGCTATTTTATAGGCAAGGGCAGGGTAGGTAAGGACCAATAGAGTCAGGTGTTGGTAAGCAGAGAGAGGAAAACAAGAGGAATCTAGGGAAAGGAATCATGCGAAAAGAAACCACTTATCTTTTACCAAAATGTGCCGCATGCATTCTTGACACTAAACATCTGAACGATTCAAAGGGTGGGAATACTTCCTTTTACAGACCAGAAATGTGCCTGCATGCAGCGCATACCATGACACATTCCTGTTGCAGCCCCTACAAGGCAGCTCGGGCTGGGGCAGGCAGATGAAGGAAGTATGGGCCACCAGGCACAAGGAGCTGGAGTCACGAAGTGGTGAGACAAAGGTTAAGTGCAGAGAGGGCCATGTGCTGGGAGGAATGGAGCAGGGAAGGCAGACTCACCTGGGTAATGGTTTGAGGGAGGCACACTTTGGGCCCCAGTGGAAGGTAGAAATACATACATTTGGTGCACCCTTTTACAAACTGCATCATCTGCAGGGCAGGTAGCTGTGCAGGGTGATCTCTGTACAAGAACACTTGGCAGAACGATGAGCAAGGGCCAGTCCACCTCTGCTGGTACCTTCTGTGCCTGGGAAGGAAGGCTACTTTTCAGAGGCACCACCTTCCGACCCAGCTGCAACCCCATGGGACAGGCACTTTCGTCTTACCAGCCAATGGTGGTATGAAACCCCAGCATTTCCTACTCCATTGGCCACTTAATGGCCACCTCCTATGGAGCTGGGGTAGAATCCCGCGGGGTCCAACCATTATCAGAGTGAAGGCCGGGGAGGATTAGTCAACTTCTAAAATGGTTTCTTTAATGTGGAAGTGGAGGTCAGAGATACACCCAGATCTGTGACAAGAAGGCAACTTTTGGCTTACTGTTACTGTAGTATGAGTGGTTCGTTCCAAAGTGGGATGAGCCTGACGCTAGCCTTTCCCTATCGTAGGCCTCTTGATGGGTAGTTGGGATGGGGGTGGGCGGGGCACTAAGAAGTAAGGTGTTCTGCTTCAACCAGCCCTCCAAATAAGTGAGGTGAGGGCTTTCCAGCCCTGAATTCCCTGTTATGGTGAATGTCTTTAGGGCAGGTCTTTAATCTACAATTCCCATATGTACACAAGTGATTTCACAACTCTTGGAAAAACAGTGCTGCAAAAATAATGTTTATTGATTTTGGGGGGTGGGGGAAAACAAAAAAACATTGCATTTCAAAAGTACCTTTTCCCCAAGATTTAAACAGAAACACTGAAAAGAGAACTCAGAAGAGTGTCTGGCTTTTTACTATAGCACCACAACATAACCAGTGCAACCAGTCTCCCTGTTGGCTCTGAAAAGGCAGAGAGAGCATTCACTTAAGGGTTCACTTTTAGGCCTGCTCCAACTCTTGGGGAGATCTGATATGGCTTCATGATCATCTGATACCTCCTGGATAGGGCAGGACTTCAACAAGAGGACTTAAAATGTTTAAAATATTTGGTAACATTCTGCAGTGTTTGCACCCAGAGACGGCTCCGAGGGAGGAGTACTGTCTTGACTCCTCTTTCTCCCTGCCAAGGCTTCATGTGCATCGGTGAACCAGGGGGGGTCTGCCAGCCTGCACGTTGGACACTTACTACCTCAAAGGGCTGCCTTCCACCGTGCAAGCTCGGCTCTAGTTGGCAGACCCCTCCGAGTGGACCATGGAGATCGAATGCCCTTCCAGAGGCACTTCCAGAGGGAAAAGCAGTGGAACTGCCCACGATGGTCCCGCTGGCTGGCTGGCCGGCCTCCAGAAGCTCCTACTCATGCTTAGTACAAAACACTCCAGTTTTTCCCTTTCTTGCATTACATTCTACAAAGACCTGGCTTTTACCCCTGCACACCCCAGCTCCCATCTGTAACATCACCCACTGCAGACCAGGAAGCACACAGGCTTAAATGGACAGCTTACCTTCAACAAGGACACTTTGCTGAGTGGACATGAGAGATACATGCCAAGCTCCCAGACCTGTTTCTTGGGAAAGTTGGATAGGCGATTGCCACTGCACCTCACGGCCCAGGCTGCCAGCACAGCTACTTAATGGGACAGCAAAGTGTTTGGGACATCAGAGACCTGCCCGATGCCAAACTTTGCCGAGTCACCCAGGACATCCCAGATACAGATCTGCCCCACAGGGCTTTCTCCTCTGTAATCTTTGCCGGACCACACTGCCAGGTGTTTCTCCTGCAGTCACAGCATAGGTTTGACCTACCAACCTTTCAGTGAACACTGTCTCCATTAGGGCTCCTCCAGGACCCTAGATGAGGGGTGGCCCTGCAGGTACCCCAGAGGTATTTCAGACAGGTCTGAAGCAATGGCTGCATCGATGACGTGTGTGTAAACCTCCAGCAGGTCAGCTTTGGAGAACATCGACCTGCCAGGTCCATCCTCCACAGTCAAGTTGTACACCACTGCCAGGGTAGGGCCAGGGGTTTCTGCAACTTTATGGAAGGAGACCACTTCAACTTTCTCCTTGGAGTGGGTGGTAGATTTGAACTACTGACCTTGTAGTTAGTATTCCAATGCTTAACCCACAATATACATTTGTAGCTGAAAATGGAAATGCTTTCTTGGATAGGAAATATCTGTACTTCATAAGCAAAGTGCCCCAAGAGGAAAAAGTTTAAATGCAAGGAGTTCCCATCAGGCTCCACCCTGAGGCCTTTGTAAGGGCCACATACCGCTTAAAGGGACAAAGCAGGCACACACTAATTAAAACACCATCTCCCCTTTACAGCTTCCCTCCTTTCAGGACAGGAAGGGAGGCAAACATTCCAGAAGCCTGCCCCCTTACTCTGGCTTTGTTTCCAAGTTCTAGAATGAAATCCCCAAACAGGTGATTGGTTCAGCTTTGTTGAAGACAGATCTAAAAAGTATTTCAAGACTAGGTAGCCTAAGAATTCCAGTAAAATCCTATGTTCCAAGTCATGAGATCAGACGAAGAACAGGAAGGCTAAAATTACTGGTTCTCTGAGCTGGCAGCCTGGGGGTGGAGTTTGGCAAGCCTCCCAGTCCTGTGAGGCCTTGGATGGTCATTAACATTTTAAGTCAAAAGGCACTTCCAGCCTAGTTGAGGAAGAGGGCAAAGACTTTCTACTGGAAAGGAGAAGGAGGCGCTGGGCTGGCAAATTTAAGGCATTCACCCTCAGGCCGGCTCTGTGGTAAAGTGAACTCTGATCCTTGGCTGCATCACCACTAGGCCCTTCTAATTTGTCCACTTCCTGCCCCCACACTCCCTAGCATTCCTCTGGCACTGCTAGTGGTGGTGTGCTGGTCTTAATGGTTGGTAGACTTGAAAAGTAGCTGCCTCATCTCATCTCAGAGGTGGTAGACTCTCAGGTGTACGGAACAAACCAACAGCTTCCTGAGAGAGATGGACTAGCCAACAGTCAGGCTGAACTTGAACCTGGGGTAGGGGGGCTTGGTTGCAGATGCCACAGGTTTGGCCACAGAGGCAAGGCCGACTTGCTGGAGAGCTGAAGTGGCTCCGAGCCTTGAGCCTCGGTATGCACAATGCTTGGAGGACTTCTCGGACCTCAGCTTAACCCATCGTTGGAAACATGCCCTCCAGGTGGAAGCGGCGACAATCCTGAGATCTTTATTCCAGGGGAATAAGCCCGGGAAGTTAGGGAAAGAAAAGAGCCTGAGTCACAAACAGGCTCACTTTAGTCCTTTTGTGGGGTGGTTCAGGGACGTTTTCCTCATGTTGAAATCTCCTTTGTATGTTTGCTCCAGACTGTTAAGTCAACATTTGGAGACAGTTTCAAGATTGTTCTGATAACTTCTCTAGTTTGAGCAGATAAGAGACAAACTAGGGGTTAGGTCAAAAGCTGGAATTCCACAGCCCTAACCAAGGCCGGTTTTGCAACAAGAAATCAATGCAGTTTAGTTCCAGTATCTTCTTCTTAGGTCTCCTATTAGACTGTGTAAGGCAGCAGGGTTAGCCAGGAACTTGCAAACGTCATGAAAAGGGAGGGAAACAAGCTTGCATATAGGCCCCCACAATGAAAGGTCTCCCACTTTATTTTAACAGCATTACCTAGAGAGAACCCCACATCTAAAGTCCTGAGCAGCTGGCGGTCAGACCACTGTCTACACCTTCAGGGAGGCTCTTGCCAGTGTGGCAAGAGGGTGGGGTCAAAGAGCTGAACACTACCTGAGGCGAGATGAGAGACAAGAAGGAACAAAGCAGCGGCGACAAAATCCAGCTGGAAAAGGATCCAGGAAGGAAAACACGGACCTGGAGTGCAGTAGGCAGGAGCCAGAAGAACCACACACACAGGGGCATGGAGCCAGGGCGAACAGGAGCAGCCCAGTGTCCCATGGCACGTGACCTCAGTCAGGGAGCTGCAAGAGGGCACAAAGCCACCAGAAGAGCCAGCTCTTCCCGGAGACTCAGCTTTCAGAAAACATCAAACTCGAACAAACTTCTCAAAATATTCCAGAACATCAGGCTGGCAAAATGGGTCAGCATATGGGGAAATACTGGCGTCGAGAGAGGCGGCCAGTGCTGCAACATCCTTCTCCTAGGGAGGCAGCAGCTCTTGGGCTCAAGGGCAGTGGGTGGTCCTGGCACCCTGAAACCAGGAGTCAGCTCCTGGGCGGAATTCTTTCCAGTGCAGTCGCAAAGTGCCAGCCTGGAGAGGATGTGGCCAATCCCATCAGTGTTTGCTCTGCCGCTTTGCGATCTCTTCCTGGACACGCAGCTTAAGGGCGTCTCGCATGAGTGGATCCAGAGGCGTGTGCGCTGACACCTCCTCACTCACCCTTCCTGGGTCGTCGTCCTATGTGGAGAAGAGTCAGGAAGCTCAGGGCATGGCCTCTTCGTGAAAGGCGGCCAGCCCTGTGCCTAGACACACTCACAGAAGGCCCTGGGGCACACGATGTCTTGCCGACTGCTGTCACTGCCCAGGCTATCCCATCAGAGTGATTCTCACCGGGGGCCACGAGCCTTCCCTGTTTCCCCCATGAGAACCACTGTGTCCTGGGCGCGGGCCGTGCTTGGAAAGCATCACCGGGCAGTCCTGTGCTCCTGTGCGGAGCACACACTGCCCACTGGCCCTGAGAAAGCAGTGGTTCAAGACCTGGCAGTAAGGCCTACCGTGGCCCAGGCCCTCCAGGCTGCAGCGGTTTCCACCTGCGGCGTACCTGATACACAATCACTGATGTGACCTCTCCGCTGTCCGCCTCATACTCTAAGCAGAAGAGCTGATGGCCAGAAGGCTCCAGCTCAGAGCCACCACTACTGCTGCTTTCACCGGACTCCTCATAGTCAGGGTTGCTTGGGTGAGTAGAACCATCTGGAGGGATGAACCACAGTGAGAGGGAAGAGGGGGAGGCAGGTGGTGCCCCTGCCCAAAGAGATGACAACGCAGGAAGACATCCTGCAAACAAAGTCCTAATCTATTTATGGGACCAGATGTGTGTGTGTGTGTGTGTGTGTGTGAGTGTGTGTGGGAGATGTGCTGCCAGTTTTAATTACCTCTATATCCTTGCTGGGAGCCCAGCACCATCCTGTCTTATAGCAGGTGATTACAATGTTTTTTATCTAGTGAATGGAATTGAAAGGTAACTGAGGAGTGGAGAGAATAGTCTCTGGAGCCCCTGCTGGGATCAAACCCAGGTTCTGCCATGTAGCAGCTAGGAGCCAAGTTACTCCCTATGTCTCAGCGTCCTAACCCGGGAAACAAATGTAACAATCTGTTCCACCTTCTGGGGAGTAAAGACTCAATGAGATAGTGTGCTCAGAAGGAAAAGCCCTTCTGTTAAGGCTTGGCAACCCCTCGCGCTGTTCGCTGCTGGGACCCCTAGATCACAGGGCAGATGGGTGGGGCGGTGGGGAATTCCATTCCTGGGTTTGCACTTTTCCTTCACAATGGAACCCTGGTCCCTGGTAGCTGGGCCAGGGTTTCTCGCTGCTAAAGCCTGGGGAGACAGACGGCGGGCCGCGAGGGCAAACCTACACACGCCTTCCGGCCAGCTCCGGGCATTTCCCAGGGACCCTCTGTGATGGTCAGGCTGACTCTTAACCGGGGGCTACAAGCCCTCCCTGTTCCCTGGGGGCAAGAAGTAATTAGAGAAAGGGGGCCGCCGGAGTGGAAGCTCCGCGCAGGGACGCAGAGTGGTTTTTCCAGG
>NW_022111368.1:41857511-41859301 GCF_000313985.2 Echinops telfairi
TCTGTCGAATGTGGTGCACGAAGCCGTGGCTCATGTCCAGCCGCCCACCAGGCTTGCAGCAAAGCCCCTGCCCCGGGTCCGGCGCCGCGTCCATCTGGAGCCCTGCCCGCAGAGCGGCCGCGGCCGCGCTCTCAACAGGCCCAACGGCCGCGCTCTAATCCGAGGAGGCCCATCTTTCCCCGAGCCCCGCTTCCGGTTCCCGGAGCCCCGCTTCCGGCACCGCGTCGTGACTTCCGGCCCGGGGGGGCCCAGCCGGGCCGAGCGTGGCTGCGCACTGAGTGGATGCTGAGCAGGGTGGGGGTGAGAGGGGGCGCGGTGAGAGGCGAGGGACGGATTAAAAAAAATTTTTTTTAATCGTTTTATTAGGGGCTCATACAACTCTTATCACAATCCATACGTACATCAGTTGTGTAAAGCGCATTTGTACATTCATTGCCCTCATCATTCTCAAAACATCAGCTCCTCATTTTTCCCCTCCCTCCCCGCTCCCCCTTCCCTCATGAGCCCTTGATAATTTATAAATTATTATTTTGTCATCTCTTGCCCTGTCCGACGTCTCCCTTCACCCACTTTTCGGTTGTCCCTCCCCCAGGGAGGAGGTCACATGTAGATCCTTGTAATCGGTTCCCCCTTTCCAACCCATGCTCCCTCTACCCTCCCAGTATCACCACTTACACCACTGGTCCTGAAGGGGTCATCGGCCCTGTGTTTCCAGTTCCTTTCTGTACCAGTGTACATCCTCTGGTCTAGCCAGACTTGCAAGGTAGAATTGGGGCGAGGGCGGGGGGTGAAGGGGGGAAGGGAGGAAGCATTTAGGAACTAGAGGAAAGTTGTATGTTTCACCGTTGCTACATCGCACCCTGACTGGCTCAGCTACTCCCAAGACCCCTCTGTAAGGGGATTTCTACCACTCGCACCAGCCTGTTGCTTTCTTCATAACATCAATTCAACACAACTTCCGCTTACATCTGATAGACCAAAATACATCAGAAAATACACATCACCCATCACATCCCTCAGCGTTTGGTGTGCAGCCTTTCTGTCTCTTTTAATGGTGATAGGCGAGTGTGAATCTCCTTTACAGCGGCGTGACCTTAGCTTACTCTTTGGTCCTAATGAGCGACATGGTAGGACGGGGACTGTCTAGGTTGGGAGGAGGCAAACGCATTGGGAGGCCAGGACTAAGATGTTCTGCCTGCCAGACCCCAAACTTACTACCACCGAGTCGATGCTGACAGGGTAGAACTGCCTTGTGAGTTTCTGAGACTGATTCTTTATGGGACTAGAAAGCCCAGACTTTCTCTGATAGAGTGGCTAGTGCAGGGGTGCTCAATATGTTGATCGTGATCTACTAGTCGATCACAAATCGATGTAGTGTGGGTAGATTGCATGGCATTGAAAAAATAGATGTGCCCCTCCCCCAAGAATAATTTATTTCAAAGGACGGCACTGAATCTGCAGCTCCAGGAGAGGGATGTATCTGATCGGAGCACAGGGGAACAGATGACGGGTGGTGAGGAGGAGAGACTGGAGCACATCCTGGCCCACCAGGCCTTGAGGACAATGACCCCAATTAGAACAGCCAGTAACAGAGAGGACCACATGGCCATCCCCACTATGGAACATGATGGCCCTCACTGACCCATGGCCCTGCAGGGGACAACACAAGAGACACAGTGTGGGAACTGTACCCGATCAGACCCCACCACACTGAGGCAAAGCACTGGGGGAGTGCAGCGGAACAGCAAGGGAATGGAGCAGCAAGGTCCCCAGTGAATGCTAAAGGTGGA
>NW_022111368.1:41861434-41898691 GCF_000313985.2 Echinops telfairi
TCAGCCTTTTCCCACATAAAGATCATTAAGTCCAAGTACCGTTCCACCGTGACTAATGATCTTTTGGAACTGAGCTTGAGGCTGGCTGTCAGCAGCTACTGTCCGGACTATGCATCCCTGGTTCATTCCATTCAGTGCAAGTCATCAGAGTAAACTCAGGTAATGACAAAAAATGTACGTAGTTAATTGTGTTATGTTCTGCAATATGGACTCATGCAGTTATGGAAGGTACATGAAAATACTTTGTACATATAATTCTAAGGCATTTATGAATAAATGTAATAAATAAATAAAATAAATTTATGTTTTGCATTTTTGTAGTTGGTAGATCATTTTGACTTGATCATTTTATAAGTAGCTCACATGCTGAAAAAGTGTGAGCATCCCTGGGCTCAAACTTTGGAACTTGCAGTTAACAGCCCAGTGCTTAACCACTATGCCATTAGAGCTCCTATGTGATTGTTAAGCTCTTCTTAACAAAAAAAGAAAAAGGGATTAGGAATTCCTGATTAGAACAAGAGAGCAACTGTGTTATGTCCACACAATGGAATACTACAGAGCAAGCAAGAGGGATGAACTATTGATATACCAATAACATGGATGAATTCCAAAACAATCATGCTGAGTAAAAGAAACTGGGACAGAAAACAAAAGCAAAAACTCAAGAGTATTTTTATTTAAAACTCTCTCCAATTGATTCCAACGGAGCCTATGAGCACAAAGCCTCACCCTTCTCCCCAGGAGCTACTGGTGGTTTGGAACTGTTGACCTCTTGGGCAGCAGCCTAATGAGTAACTCACTACACTAACAGGACATCTGACAACTGTGGGAGGATTTCCAGAAGTCCTGGTAGTGGAGCTGGTGGTCTGCAACTGCAGACCTTGGGTCGAAGGCCAGTGGGAAACCAATTACACCTCCAGGGCTCCTTATACCTCAGTAGAGCGGTTTAAAAAAGGAACACACTAGTACAGGGGTGGGAAGGAGGTGTGAAAGTCACAGACCTTAAGCTCGAGTTTTATCAGCTTCTTGATAAATCCGCCCCCGAGCGATTACTTATTCCTTGTGGTATAACCAACCGGGATGAGAACCTCCAGGCTGCTGCATGGTGATGTCTCCTAGTTTTGTGCAGGCACCTCAGTCTCCGGTGCGTGGGAACCAGCCTCTTGGTTTTGGGACACAAAGTGTCTTGAAGAAACCTGCACCCGTCTGACAGCTTCTTTGATTCTGAAACGCGGCAGCTAATAAGAGGTTCCTGCCTCTCCCAACTGCAGATTTTGGGTAACACGGCGGTAGGCCCACAAAACTTTCTCAAGAGCGCACGCAACTTGAACGTCAATCTGCTGGGCGCGCAGCACCGCCCACTCGTCCCGCCGCGCGGTTTGACCCTCCGAGCGACCCGTAGCGCTCCTTGGGCGGGGCCACGGCTCCGCTCCTGATTGGCCGCGTGCGCCACGCTCTTGCGTGCTCCGTGCCTGCGCGGGACGGCTGCCCGGTAGTGGAGATGTCTAGCCGATCCAAGCGGGAGTCTCGAGGTTCCACCCGCGGGAAACGCGAGTCCGAGTCGCGGGGCAGCTCGAGCCGCGTCAAGCGGGAGCGGGAGCGGGAGCCCGAGGCGGCCAGTTCCCGGGCTAGCCCGGTGCGCGTGAAGCGGGAGGCGGAGCCGCTGCCCGCTCGCGAGGTGCCGGCGCCCGCCTTCTCGGCGGTGCGCGTGAAGCGGGAACGCGAGGCCGACGAGGACTCGGAGCCCGAGCGGGAGGTGCGAGGTGCGCGAGGCCGAGCTGGGCTGAGCTGGGCGCGGGGAGGGAGTCGGGGAATAGAGACGCTCAGGAGGATTCTCCTAGCGTTGGCCATGACAATTCCGGGCCACACCAGTCACCCCGGAGCTGACGGGGCCTCTCGGCGAGCTCACAGGGCAGAGTAGAGCCGTCTTCCACGGGGTTTTCTTTGGGGAGTAGCTTGCCAGGTTTTTCTTTTGAGTCACCTCTGGGTGGGTTCTAACGGCCAACGTTTAGGGAGTCGCGGAACTCCTAACGGTCTGCTCCATTCAGGAACCGCTGGTCTCAGGAACCGCAGTTGTGTAATTTTTGTTTAAGTTGGAATATTTCCTTTATTGTTGACTGCTAATATTTTAATATGAACAACAACCTCTCTATCGAATGGTTTAAGGTGGGCAGGCACCTGCTGCACTCTGTTGATTACAGGGGTTGCCTCCTTCACAGTTTTTACAGTAGACCAGAAATGTACGTTTGGCTTAGGTCAGCGTTGGGTTTTTAACAGGGTAGGCCTTGGAAACCACCAGGCGTTCTGAGAGAGAAAGATGAGGTTTCCGAGAGTTAGTCTGGAAACCCACGGGGGGCGGTTGCACCCTGTCCTATGGGGTCACTATGACTCGATGGCATTGAGTTCAGGGTTTTGTCTTGCTGAGAATTTGCATCACTATCCCAAGGTATACTAAGAGACTCGTCAAAGTGATTTCCAAATGTTTCTTATATGCACAGAAAAGATCTGATTAACATGCAGCTTATGATTTAGTGTATCTGGGGTGGAAATGAACTAGTTAAAAATGCTGGTTTTCCTTTAATACCCTGAATCAACCCCTTCAGAGGTGAGAGCCTGGGTGGACATCTGCATCTTTAGGCTGTAACATTCAGGAGAGGGGGTTCGAGTCCTACATCTGGGACTGAGTAACTGAGTTTTGGGTAGGTGGGTTTCACATTTTTGCCTGTAAAGTAGTGGAAGTGGTTGAATTCCCACTTTGCCTCCGTTTTGTGGACGCTGACCTCTAGCACTCTGTGAGAGGATGAGCTTTTGACACATGATTACCTAGCCTTGTTTCCTAACTGATGTTGTTTCCTAACTGATAGGCTCTCTGAAAAGGAGCCCTGGGGTGACATAGTGGTTACTCATTGGGCTGCTAACTGCAAGGTTAGCGGTTAGAAACCACCAGCTGCTCTGTGGGAGAAAGATGAGGCTTTCTGCTCTTGTAAAGAGTAAAATCTCAGAAACCCAGAGGCAGTTTCACCCTGCCCCATAGGGTCACTGTGAGTTGGAATCAACTCGATGGCCGTGAATTGAGCTGTTGAGTTGATGCTCTCTGGAAAAGGACATCCCATGTGGGAAGAGTAAAGGGTTATTGAAAAAGAGGAAGACCCTCAAGGAGATGGAGTGACACAGTGAATGCAACAATGGGCTCAAACATAACAATTGTTAAGATAGTGTAGGGCCAGGCAACGTTTCATTCTGTTGCACAAGAGGTCGCCATGAGTCGGAACCAAGTCACTGCATCTAACAAGAACATGCTCTCTTCCTACGTTGTTTCTGTGGAGTCCAGTACAGCTCCTAGGGACCCCATGTGTGCGAAGAGTATAGTTCCATTGGAGTGTACTGCAGCTGATCACTAGGCATGCATCCCGAGACACCGTTGGGTGAGTTCAAACCACTAGGCTACTTTCTGCCTAGTAGCTGAGTGCATAACCGTCTGTATCAACCTGGGAATCCTGTTGAATGTCCACCACTCATTCAATAGGTGCCTGCCACCTGGGCACAGTCCCTGGTCAGTGAACATGGCCAGTACTGACTTTTCACTGAAAGCTTGGTAATTCAAGTTTGTCAGAGGTGCCTCTGGAGGACCTGCATCTGAGAAGGCAGTGGAGTTGACTCGGGTGCAACTCGGACACGTGGGGTCACCAGGAGATGGTGGCAGTGTGGCAGTCCCTGGTCATCACTCGCTGACTAATCACAGCCCCCCCCCCCAACTTTGTGCTCCTGACTTTAATATCCGAAAGGGAAATTCCATTATCTTTTCATTCCATTTTCCCATGAACATGTGAAGCCCCCTCATACTGCTGTATGCTACGTTGTGGTATGAAATAGCAGATGCCTATCATTTACGTTCAGTTCTAGGGGAGGGGAGTCTCTTGCTCCTCAAGACTTTTTAAATTCTACCTTGTAGGGGAGGAGACGAGCCAGTCAGGGGTGATGTAGCAACTAAGAAAAATACAACTTTCCTCTAGTTCCTAAATGTTTCCTCCCCGCTCCCACTATCATGACACGAATTCTACCTTGCAAGTCTGGCTAGACCAGAGGATGTACACTGGTACAGATAGGAACTAGAAACACAGGGAATCCAGGGCGGATGATCCCTACAGGACCAGTGGTGTGAGTGGTGATACTGGGAGGGTAGAGGGAGAGTGGGTAGGAAAGAGGGAACTGATTACAAGGAACTATATGTGACCTCCTCCCTGGGGGACAAACAATCGAAAAGTGGGTGAAGGGAGACATCAGACAAGGTAAGATATGACAAAATAACATTTATAAGGTATCAAGGGCTCGGGAGGGAGGGGAAAATGAGGACCTAATGCTTAGGTGGCTTAAGTGGAGAGGAAATGTTTTGAGAATGATGGGGGCAACGAATGTACAAATGCGCTTTACACAATTGATGTATGTATGGATTGTGATAAGAGTTGTATGAGCCCCTAATAAAGTGATTAAAAATAAATAAATAAAATAAAAAGTAACTGCTTAAAAAAAAATTCTACCTTGTATTGGTTATTCCTTTATGGTTATACTCTAATATTAGCATTTAAATCTCTTGTTAAGAGTTCTGTTATGTTGTTGTTTCATGCACGGGGTCTTGTAATTATTTACTACTTTGTGGCATGTATGTATACTTAAGTTATCCAGTGTTTTATTTTGTTCGAGCTATCAGTGGAATCCTGCAGATGCAGCGTGTCCACAGGCCCTTTCCATTTTGCCCGTCATATACCAGGGCGTCATCCACACGAATGTTAGGGCTATCTAATCGCTCACTGGTGGTGATAAACCCAAACTGGTTCCAGTTTGGGCTTTTTCACACATTGCTGCTACAGATGTTTTAAAATACTGTCTCGTGACACATGCATGCAGAAGTTTCTCTTGAATGCAGAATTGGAAGAGAAATTGCTGAATGAAAGGGCCTGCATATTTGTAGCTTCGCTCCTGCTCGCTATTTTTCACAAGGTTGTCCCAGTGTATACCTCTATCAGCAGTTCTAGTGTACTCCTATGGCTCTACATATTCGCCAACTCTTGGATTTGTCCTCTCTGGCAGGGAGGAAGCGGTTGAGTTGAGCATCTTTTTGTCTATGTAAGCTGTCTTCTTATTTAAGAATCCCCTTTCATGACTTTGGCCCCTTTTTCTCCTGGGTTACTTGGCTTTCTTAGTGATTCACAGCATCTGTGTGTAATCAGTAAACTATTCCTTGGCCGGTTACCTTTGGTCCAACTGTAGTCTCTTAGTTTGTGCCATTTGTGGCTTTTCCACCAGTGTTGCGAGGCTGCCTGTGTAGGAGCTCATCTTGATTAGTGCATCTCATTTCTGTGTGTTCCCTTCTATTAGTACTTGACCCTGAGTACTGGGTTCCCTTTATCAAAATCTGTGGTACTTTTCCTTTCAGCCAAGAATGGCCGAGTGGATTCTGAGGACCGAAGGAGCCGCCACTGTCCATACCTGGATACCATTAACAGGTCAGTAGGGCGGGTGATGAGGGCAACAAAAAGAACAACAATCTATGTAGAAGGTACATGGGACAAGTTTTTTTATCCCTTCTAAAGCTGCCTGCCCTGAAAATTGTTCTGCTTTCTATTATACTCACTTGTCATTGAAGTGATCAGGTTTCACAGACCAGGTCACTATGTAAAATCAGCGTTAGGTAAACATGGAGGGCGACCACCCCCAATAACAAAATGGAAGATGAACACATTATGACATCACTGCCAAATGACAGATCCCTGAGAACCATGGCCTGAAGAAGTTGACAGGTAACCTTCACCATAGCAGTGTTGCTCAACCTTAACCACGAGCAGTGTTACTCTTGCCTTGCACCCCCGCCTTATTACGGCCGCATGTCAGTAATGCACACAAGAATCGAGACTTTCACTGTGACAAAGGTGAAGTGTCAGGTAATGAGATGGTAAGTGAGCAGTAGGGGCTTCCTTTACTTGAGGGGAGGCCGAGTGTATTTTGTAGAACAGAGCTAATGTTTCTGGGTGAGCCCATGTGTGAAGAGCTTGTAGTTCATCTTGAATGCGTGTTGGGATAATAGAGCTATGTGTCCCTAGAAATGGTAATAGCAAAATGGAACATTTGTTGCGTGCCCATATATGCCAGGTGCTATTCTGAGTGCTTGGGATTCAACAGGCGGAGACCCCACAGAGATAAACGTTTGTCCTAAAGCAGAAGTATTTACATATCTTTTCTTGGTCCTCTTTTTTTCCCCCGACCCAGACGGCTTAGAATGCTTTTCAGTCTACCCAGTAGAACGTTACACAAAGACAGATAGATGGTTCTAGGTAAGGCTGCTCATGTAGCTAGATATTGAGCATCTGGAAGATGGCTTGTGCGATTAAGGTACTGAATTTGACATTTGAATGCGTAAATAACCACGTGTGGTTCAAACTCCACTCACTGCCATGGAGTTGATGCTGACTCATAGCAATCCTCTAGGACAGGCCAGAACTGACCCCGTGAGTTTCTGAGACTGCCATTCTCTTTATGGGAATAGAAAGCCCCGTCTTTCTCCCGGTTGCGGCTGGTGATTTTGAATTTCTGACTATGGTTAGCAGCCCAACTCATAACCACTCCGCCACCAAGGCCTCCTTTTAGTGTGAATGGTGGCCCCTTTATAGCTAGGGCAGTGGGAAGGGACCAGTACTAACTAATGAGAGTTAGTGAGAAGAAATCCTCTTGCCACTGTGGACTCTGGAGATAATGGTCTTTGTCCCTCACCTGCCCACACTCATACTGTTACTTGCATTTAGAGCAGTAGATCTATTTGCGGGTATTCGCCTGAACTTCCCCAGGCTTTCCATTTACTCTGTGGACAACATTTTCCATTTTTTAAAGATACCTTTTTTCTTTTGAAGAGTAACAATTTTACTCAAAGTGATTTTGATGAAAGGTTATAGTCACTCTTTCTGTCCTCCTCTCAGTAGTCTTTTCATTTGGAATGCTATTGGGCCGCTCCCTTTAGTTCTCCCTTCAGAGAGAGTGACTGTGAAGGAAGGCTCATGAATAGTCGTGAGAAGCAGGTCACTGACTGGGTGTCTGCTGACACCTTGACCCTGCTGTGGACTATGGTGGGTGAGGAGGAGTTTATGCTCCCAGTTTATGAGCCTTCTTTGAAGAATGCTATTGACATTGTGGACGTAGTGTCAGTACTGCTTAGTTGTCCACTTGGACATCCACCTCTCTTCATTGTCTTTTCCATTGGTTCTTTAGGAGTGTGCTGGACTTCGACTTTGAGAAACTGTGTTCCATCTCCCTCTCCCATATTAATGCATATGCCTGCTTGGTGTGCGGCAAGTACTTTCAAGGTAAATAACATTACATATTGTTCACTTGCTAAGCATTCTGCACCAGGCACAGGTTTTCTGAGAGTCTTCTTTCTAGTTAAATTTTAAAGACAGGAAGCTACTTTCAGGAGTCTTGATCAGTAATCCTGATATTAGTCCCCAGTGACTGTTAGAAACCAGTAGACGGCTCTGGGCAGAACCTGCATAGATCTCAATGGGAGAACATTGAATCCGGGGTGGGGGTGGGGGGGTGGGGGAACTGATCACAAGGATCTACACAGAACCCCCTCCCAGGGGAGGGACAACAGAAAAGTGGGTGAAGGGAGATGTCGGTCAGTGTAAGACATGAAAAAATAATAATAATTGATAAATTATCAAGGGTTTGTGAGGGAGGGGAAAATTGAGGAGCTGATACGAAGGGCTTAAGTAGAAAGCAAAGGTTTTGAGTATGATGATGGCAACAAATGTACAAATGTGCTTGACACAATGGCTGTATGTATGGATTGTGATAAGAGTTGTATGAGCCCCCAATAAAAATATTCTTTTTAAATGGAATTAAAAGATGTTAGAATTTCCCCTTGAAAAGCAAACAAAAACAAAAAACTGAGTCCTGTGACAGGTGGTGTCAAGGAGCCCATAGATTCTGTGTTTTTTAATCTGCCCCCAAATTGGTTTCATTGCATTGAGACCAAGCAAGCTTTACGCATATAGTGTAGTGGAGGATATGAAAGAAATAGTAACTACTTGCTCACTCTTGTAAGAAGTCCAGGTGAACACCCAAAGCAGTTTGTCAACCCTGAGAGACCTTAAGATCATTGCACCCTGCGTGGCACCGAGGACTCTGAGGCAGTAAGCAGTGGAAAGAAGAAAAACTCATTGTTAGCACAAGTGTTGTCAAGTCCATGAAGGAGGTGGAGGTGGGACTTGCAGGGCATACAGGGTTTGAATGGCAAAGAGGGAGCTAGAAAGAGTGGCATCATGAACAAAGGTACTTGGGTGCAGGATTCTCCAAATTTTGGACAATTGGACATTCAGAACAAGGGATGATGGACTGTCCTCGGATAAAGGTGTGTATGCTTGTGAGCCTAAAAAAGTTCCTGGAAAAATTCCATTATCTTTTAACCAAGTTGTCAACTAATCTTTGGAAGCTCCACTGCCTATGGAATTAGTTTTCCCGGCTAATGGCTTATGCCTTCTAGGGAACAAAGTACCCGATAAGCTCTTGTTTTTCACGAAAGGTGGTGATGAGAGACTTCATTTCATGGATGGTGTAGACTTTACTGCTATTCGTGTGTTCTAGTGTTAAAAACAGAGGTAAGTCAGGCATGGTCTGTGTCTCTCTGGGCTCTGTCTGCTCTTATAGCCTCTCACCCTCCTCTGCAGGCCGGGGCTTGAAGTCACACGCCTACATTCATAGTGTCCAGTTCAGCCACCATGTCTTCCTCAATCTCCACACCCTCAAGTTCTACTGCCTCCCCGACAACTATGAGATCATCGATTCTTCCCTGGAGGACATCACGGTCTGTGTGCACGAGGGCTGGGTCGGGCTGCTCTTCTCTGGAACTTCCCAGGGAAGGCTTCATTCTCTGTGGGTAGAACCAGGGAAACCAAGTAAAGGGGGTCAGGGTTCAGAATTGAAGCCTGTAGTTTGCAACCACCTTGCAGAAATAGGGCGGCAGAAATTTGGCTGCTCTCCACATGGTGGGCCTAAATCTTTAAAAACAAACACACACCAAAATGGTAGTTTATTAATTAAAATTTGGAAGAGTTCTTGCCAGTGATTAAAGTATGTGCCTCTTAGCTATCTTATTAGCCCCTGGGGGGGTTCTTTATGGAAGCAGAAAGCCCCATCTTTCGCCCTCTGAACAGCTGTTGGTTTCAAACTGCTGACCCTGTGGATCTCAGCCCGGTGCATAACTGCTCCCCGCCCACCCCACATGGCTCCGTAGAGTCCCTTGTAGATGGGGTTGAAGGGTGTGTGGCATCCCATATCCTGGCCCGGAATTGGAGCGAGCCTGTTCTCTGAGCTTGCAGCAGGACAGCGGTTAGCAGGTCTGCGAGCCCAGCCTCGAGGTTGTGGCTCTGCTGTGTGACCTGAGCCAAGAGTTTTTTGCTCTTCGCGGTGGAGGCCATGTGAAGTCCTCTTGGGCTTTGGTTAATGTTGAGATTGTTAATGATTATTGTCCTTTTTTCAGTGAGTGAGTATATATTTATTTCTTTTAAAGGAAAGGTGTTCAGGGTTTTTGAAATACAACTTAAGCTGTGGAATGTTTCCAGGTCTGTTAATAATTGACGTTAAAATAGTGAGGAACTGTATTTACAGGAGAATTGAAAGAAAGTTTTTAAAGCAAACCACTGGTGAACTCTGCCCAGTTCAGAACCCTTTTAGATGACCCACATAGCTCCCTAGCTGGGAGGACTCTGATCCCAGTCACAGGATGTCCCCAAGAGCCTCAGTCCTGCTCTAGGGAAGGAGGCATGTTTGTGCCTTAGTGGGTAGGTGAGCTGTCTGTCAGCACACCCCAGGGTGGCCCTGCAGTTCCTGGCAGTCAGCTCTTGGTCAGGATGTTGAGCTCTGAGGGAAGATTGGGATTCAGTGATTTGGTTAAACACAGAAATCCCCTTAGCCTAGCAGTGTGGAGAAGACATGCCCCACATGACCTCTGTCTACACTGAGTGGTGGGGCTGTTTGGGGTGTGGTCAGAAGTTTGTGATCTATTTGTGTTTTGTCTCTCACAGAAGTAGCTGTTCCAGATGAATCTAGTCTGTTGAATGAATTGTGTTCACAGTACTCTAATAACAGAGTTTCCTTGTGCCTGCAGTATGTCTTGAAGCCCACTTTCACAAAGCAGCAGATTACAAACTTGGACAAGCAGGCTAAATTGTCCCGGGCATATGATGGCACCACTTACCTGCCAGGTATCGTGGGGCTGAATAACATAAAGGCCAACGACTATGCCAATGCTGTCCTTCAGGTAGGATTCCATTGGGAATGTTGAAGAGAGGGTGGCCCGGGGGCAGTAGGGGGGGGGGGGTGACCAGGAAACCACTGCCGTCTTGTAGAGAGCCGTGGAGTGGTCCCTAGGCATTGAGTCTTGCTGAGAACTCTGCCTGAGTCTTTGCTGTGCCACAAGCTACCTGTCCTCTCTCTAGCTGCTCAAGAGATTGCTACAGGGTTCATGGCTTTGGGGCTTCTTAGGGCGTGAGGGTTAGGAAAAGGCAGAAAGCCAGAGTTGTCTTTCATTTAATGAAAAGTACAAGGTTTTTAAAAATCATATAAATAATATGTGCATGTAGTTGGAAACTAAAAAATGTTGGTAAGCATAGGCATAAACGGGAGAATTGACAGGGCAGCAACTGTACAACGCTGCTGGACCTAAGTGGATTACGGACTGTTAACATCTGTAAGAGCTTCCAATAGATGATTAATTTTTTTAAAAAAGAAAAAATTGAAGCAATCCCAGGCTTTGGACAAAATTAATTGATTTTTAAAAATCGTAAACATAAGCCTAGGTTTCCTGGGGAAGCATGTTTAAAGTGAAAGCCGTGTCTTTTTCCTTCCCATAGCTCCGTCTCAGGATGGCTCACAGTGTCCAGATTCCCAACCATTTTAAAAACTAGATTCATACATTCAGGATGTTCTGTCACAGGGCAGTATCATGGTTTAGTTGGCTAGTCCCGAGATTGATAGACACAATTGAACTTGTCATTGCCTTTATTTCCCTACCTCCTGTGCTACAGTGAGTGTCCTCCAGGCAGTCTGATACTCTCTGTGGCACTGTTACGTTCTGGGTTTGCAAATGCCCACAGCTCTGTGTTGTTGGAACGTTTATGAAGTCGGATATGAATAGGACCCCTGGTGGCACACTGGTGACAGTTCTCTTCAGCTTTTTGGACTTCCAAAATGTCCTGTGCAGCCACAGGGTGCTTCAGCGTGTGACGTAAAGTGGGAGAGGCCTTAGAAGGGCCCTTGGTGGCACAGTGAGATTAAGCAGCCGCTTCCAGAAAGATTTATTGCCTCAAGCCCTCCCTGTCTTAGAGTTGCTGTGAGCTAGAATAGACTCGTTGGCAGTGGGTTTATAATATATATATGTACCTTACTATATATTTAAGTATACAATGTGAAATCAGTAAATACTCTGCAACATTAGAGAAAATTATTAATTTTTTAAAGAAAAAGTTATAACTCTTACAGATACATGAGTCTACTAGGATCATATTATGTCCCTTCTTCCACTAATTTATTTTAAAAATTTGCTTTTAGTAGAAATCTATGCAACAAAATACCAACTGTTCATTAATTTTTCCGTGTACCAGTCATTGGCAGTGGCTGCAGTCGTGTCCTCATCCTCCCCAGCTCTGCCCATGTTGTGTCACCAGTGCTAGCTTAGGCTCTGCCCCTGCTCTAGTCATCTGTAATGACCAGCGTGAAAAACGTGCTCCTCAGACCAGTCAGCTGAGTGAGACCCACGGGGCAGCATTTGCCCAGAGCATGAGAGAAGATAGGGAGGGACTAGGACTGGACCGATGGAATGGGTAACCAAGGTGGGTGGGGAGAAGGAAGGAGGAAACAAGTTCTCATCTGTGCTGTAAGGTTAGCATTGTCCATTTGTTTTTAAGTAAGGTGAATTTCCTACGGAACTATGAGACTAACCAAGTGTCTGAAGAGATGAATAAACCCTTTGGTGAGATTGCCAGTAAAATAGGCTGAGTGGGCCAGCTGTTCCCGCCTCTGGGTCTTCTCTCTCTAAGGCTGCTGCTGTGTTTTGCATTACTGCTGTTCTGTGGGGATGGGCTTTGAGGACCGGAAGGCCAGAGAGCAGCCTCGTCAGTCACACCATGTACATAACAGCATTAGGAACAACTTTCAGCCATACTTTTCTATAGAGAGTACCGTTTGGCAAGGCAACTGCTCGCTAAGGAGGAAGTCCTTGTTTCTTGGTCTGAGCTAAACTTGCTGTGGCTTCCCTGATCCCCTCTCTGGTCATAGCTCCCTGGGCCCTGCGTCGTCTTCACCAGAAACAGCAGGATTTATTATCCTTAGTAGAAACGTTTGTCTAAATGAAATACCTCACCAGAGAAGCCTGGGCTTGACGCACAGCGCTGGTGAGGACTTGTGCACCCTGAGGAAGGGATCTGTGGGGAGACTTTTCATCTAGGGTTGTTCCCGGGATTGTTTCGTACCCCAGGCTACTCGCATGTGTCCTTCCTCCAGCTGTTTGTCTTTTTCTGGACAAATGTGGTCAGATTTAATTAGGTTCTACTAAACCGACTACTTTCTGTCGTCCCCCAGTACAGTCTTTTTCATATTCAATTGTATCATTTTATGACCGCTTTATCAGCATTACATTTTAGGGAAGCACCACGTTTTTTGAAGGTGATTACAGAAGAGAGGGAGGTAAACTCTCCCCGACTAAAATAATGGTGACGAATGAGCATTGCGGTTTCTAGCCTTCAATTCCTTAATGAGTCAAGTTTAGTCAGGGGCATAATTAGAGTTAAAAAAGAAATTATTAAGTAAATTGGTCAGTGGATAGGAGCGTGAATACATCTATTAAATTCTTTTCTCGTGGCTACATTAACCAAGTGTCTGAAAAACTGAATTTTGTATGCGTATCAGTGGGCAAGGGAGTGCTGTCGGGAACGCTGGGTAGCATTCTCTGGGGTCCACTGACCTCTGACTCTTAAGGCCGCGCAGGCACACCACAGGATCTATTAAAGTAGCCTGGGTGGGAGAAGCCTGGCTCCAAGGGGTCCTCCAAAGAAGCGGTGGGCTCATGGTGAGTGCTTGACTTGTAGGCTCTGTCGAATGTCCCTCCTCTCCGGAACTACTTCCTGGAAGAAGACAATTACAAGAACATCAGGCGTCCTCCTGGGGATATCATGTTCTTGCTGGTGCAGCGTTTTGGAGAGCTGATGAGAAAGCTCTGGAACCCTCGGAATTTTAAGGCGCATGTCTCTCCCCATGAAATGCTTCAGGCTGTTGTCCTTTGCAGTAAGAAGACGTTCCAGATCACCAAGCAAGGTAAGGACAAGTTACTCACGTGTCTCTGATTTTAGGCGGTCAAGACTCGTTTGACGAACAAACTTATTTTTCCCTTCCAAAGGAGCCCCTGTCTAGTGGGAAGACGGTTGTGCAGAAAGGGGCTGCAGTGTGCTCAGTGCTGGTAGAGGAAGCAGGCTACGCTGTGGGAGCACGAGGCCAGGACCTTCAATCCAACATGTGGGGATGGGTTGGGGGCGGAGGGGCGGAAAGGGACCCCTGAGTTTTCCCTAGAGGCAGAGGTAGGTTGGTGGGGAGGAGGGCCATTCGAGATAGGGAGGGCACTGGGCAGAAGCATGGAGGTGCAGGAGAGCCGGCTCCGACGGGAAGCACTGCAAATAGCAGGGCCCCTGGGCTCCAGGGGGCGGTGTGAAGGGCTGGGCCGGAATTGGGGAGGAGGGAGGTTTCTGTAAGGAATTTGGGTTACAGCCTGACAGCAGTGGTGCAGCAGTGGAGACTGGTGTGGCATCATGGCATCTTTTAAAAAATTAATTTAATTTATTTATTTTAATCATTTTTTAGGGGCTAATACAACCTTATCATAATCCATACATAAATCAATTGTGTAAAGCACATTTGTACATTCATTGCCCTCATCATTCTCAAAACATTTGCTCTCCACTTAAGCCCCTGGCATCAGCTCATTTTTCCCCCTCCCTCCCCGAAAATTAATTTTATTGATATAAAATTCACATATCATACATTTCAGTTGTGTAGTCATCACCACAGTCAATTTTAGTACATTTTCTCCTTTCTTGTACTCGTTATTAGCTCTCTATTTCTCCCCAGCTTCCTGTGCCAACCATTAATCCAGTTACCATCTCTCTAGATTTACCTGTCCTGGATTTCACATGCAAATTAAAAAGAAACTAAATGAGCGATGATACAATAACAAAAAGCCTCAGTCAAAGGAAAGCAGTTAATGAAAGGGAGACCAGATGATAAGGTGCTACATTTTAACCTAACTTAAAAACAAAAAACCCAAACTCACTGTCATTGTGTAGATACTAACTCACAGCTACTCAGTAGGACAGGGTAGCAATGCCCCCTGTGGGTTTCTGAGACTATAACTCTACAGGAGTAGAAAGCCTTGTTTTTCTCCATGGAGTGGCTGGATTTCAAACTGCTGACCTTTAAGTTAGCAGCCCCCCCCCCCAATCTTACACCTCTTGTAGCAATCCATACATCAGTTGTATCAAGCATACTTGTACATATGTTGCCACCATCATGTTCTAAACACTTTCTGTCTACTTGAGCCCTTGGTAGCAGCTCCTCTTCTTCCCCCTCCCTCCCACCCTAGTGAACAGTGGATACTTTATAAATTCTTTTTATTTTCATACTTTATACCATCTTCTGTCTCCCTTTTCTGTTATTTGTCCCTGGGGTGGGGTATGTGGGGCAGGTTGTACACGGATCATTGCAATTGGTTCCCCCTTTCTCCCCCTTCTCCCTCCCTCCCAACCTTCCCTCTACTCTACTCCCATTACTGTTCCTGAGGGGTTTATCTGCTCTGGATTGTGTGTTGAGAGCTCTTCTGTGTACCAGTGTACATACTCTGGTCTAGCAGGATTTGGAAAGTAGAACTGGGTGGAACATTAAAGAACTAGAGGACAAACAACCATTTTGATGTGAACCAGTGGGGTTGGAATGGAGACCCAAAGCCCATCTGTAGACAATTGGACATCTCCTCACAGAGGGGTCACAAGGAAGGTATGAGCCAGCTATGGTGCAGTATAGCACCACATTCCTCTAGTTCAGTGGTTCTCAACCTTCCTAATGCCAAGACCCATTAATACAGTTCCTCATGTTGTGGTGACCCCCACCCCCACCACCATAAAATTATTTTTGTTGCTACTTCATAATTATAATTTTGCTACTGTTAAGAATTGGGCAACCCCTGGGAAAGGGTTGCAACCAACAGGTTGAGAACCGCTGCTCTAGTTCTTTAATGCTTCCTTTCCCCCACTATCATGACCCCAGTTTTATCTTACAAATTTGGCTATGCCAGAGCATGTACACTGGTACAGATAGAGCTCTCTACACAAAGTATCCAGGACAGATAAACTCCTCAGGAACAACAATGACAGTAGGGTAGGGGAAAGTGCACGAGATAGGTTGAACAATGATTCATACAAACCCCCCACCCCAGGGTGACAAACAACAGAAACGTGGGTGAAGGGAGACAGAAGATGGTGTAAAGTATGAAAATAAAAATAATTCATAAATTATCCACTGTTCACTAGGGTGGGAGGGAGGGGGAAGAAGAGGAGCTGATACCAAGGGCTCAAGTAGAAAGAAAATGTTATTGGAAATGATGATGGCAGCATGTACAAATGTGCTTGATACAATTGATGTATGGATTGTTAGAAGAACTGTCAGAGCCTCCAATAAGATGATTTATTAAAAGAATAAGAATTAAAAAAAAAAAAGAAAGACGGAGAGGAAGTTGTGTGTTTTGTCAGTGCTGTCCTGCACCCTGGCTGCCTTGTCCCTTCCTTGTGACCCTTGTGGGTACAGATGGAGCAGCCTGACTCATAACCGCTGTCCACCATCTGCAGTGACCCGGTCTCAGAGAAGTCTTTCCCAGTCCTGACCTATGGGGATTTAATGGTCTCTGGTCATTGGGGCTTAATCCATGTGGTGACCTTGCAAATGGATTTTGGGGCTTCACTGCCACCCACAGTCTTCTGCAAACTGGGTCTTTCGAGTGTAAAATGTAGTACTGTTCTTTCCTCCAGATTTGGGTATTATTATTTACAATCTTTGGGTCACAACAGCTGGCCTCTTGCTTCTGTGTGGACTTAGCTGATGCCTCACTTAAATGGCTGTTTTAAGATAGCTTTTGAAACCCCAGAAGGCATTATTTCTGATAGCTGGGCACCATCTGATCTCTTCACCACACGTTAATTACTATAGCACCAAGTCTTCCATGATCTCTTCATGAGGGTGAGTCTGGAAGAGGAACAGTGATAGCAGGTTTCTTTTTTCATAGCATATCCTGCCTGAGGGGTGAGTTAGAGGGGATGCTCAATAATGACTCCTCAGCTTTTAAGGTTCTCAGGTATCTAACTCAGGCCCTTGAGTTGTGACCCTAGCGGACACAGTAGCACTGTTCCATCGCAGCTGCTGAGCCTGTGAATGTTTTACGGAAGCAGACTGTCCTCTTTGTCTCGCAGAAGACCTGCTAGGTTTGAGCCACCAACCTTGTAGTGAGGAGCTCCTTCAGATACTTAAAGCAAGAATAGGTAGGAATCCAAGTAGGTAAGGTAAGTAGATATTAGGAGACACTTGGGATAGATAAGCTCAAGATTATGTATTCTAGGTCAGGTTTTTTTTCCTCCATAAATCCCATTTATTCCCAAATGAACAGAAACTATTAAATTATATGAACACTACTGATGGTGCTTGCAGTTTCCAAGGTGACCAGTACGATCCTAACTTGAGCCCCGCCCTCCCTCTTGTGTATGCTGTGCCCTGGAGACGGTTGGAATGCCTAACAGCAGAATGGAGATCCCGTCCAAGCAGGCATCTGTCTCACAGCCGTTCACAATGTTTGCAGCCACTGTCTCAGTCCAGCTGGTGGAGGCTCTTGCTCTTTTTCACGGACCCTGTACTTCACCAGACGCGAAGTTCTTCCCCAGGAACAGGTCCCTTCTGATACCAGGTCCAAAATACGTGAGCTGCAGCGTGACCATCCTCACTTCTTAGAGACCTTCTGGCTGTATAGCTTCTGAGACCGATCTGTTCCTTTTCCCTGGCAGCCATGTTGTGCTGAGTCTGCTACACCAGCCCCACCGTTCAAAGGCATCCGTGTTCCTGTGCCTCCCCCTTTCATGGGCTGGCTTTCACACGCACGTGCAATGGCTTGAGGCAGCTGCACCTTAGTCTTCAAAGTGACATCTTTGCCTTTGAGCACCTTAACAATGCTGTGCAGCAGATCTGCCCATTTGCCGAGTAAATGACATCCTTGATAACTTCGGAAACTTTTCTTCATAGAACCACCTAATTCCCATCAGTTAGCATGGCTAGAGTATCTTCTGTTTTTAGAAATATTTGCTGCTTTATCAATTCTCTCCTGGACACAGATTTTTGTACTCAGGCTGTGCTGCATCAGGTGTGAAGGTTTTGTTTGAGAATGAGTGTTTTTAGGCGTGGACTGATCAGCGTTGACATTTGCAGAGCTCAACAGATGATCTTGGACTTGAGGTGGGCATTGGACTGTATCTTCTTTGAGAGCATGACTGCTGGCAGAATTGCAGAAAAATCAGGGTCATCCACTCCCCAATCAATCTGCCAAGTTTCTCTGCCCACAGTGATGTACCCAGCAGTTCCTTTGTCACAATGTAGTTTTCCCCACATCTCTGAGACCTAGTGGGGTATTCTTTGCCTAGTGCTTCGTCACATAGAGAGGGTCTTGCTGTGGTAGGATAAGGCATTGTGTGAGGGGAATTAGAAGAGAGTCACGTAGAAGGGTCTTGCTGTGGTAGGATAAGGCATTGTGTGAGGGGAATTAGAAGAGTCATCGTGGCATTACGAGGCCTTTGGTGTCGAACAGGATCCTTTGGGAGGGAAGTGCGCAATTATAAAAAATAAAATAGCTGAGCACAGGACAGGGGACTCAAGAGCCTAGAGTTTATTCAACAATCAGGTTTTATAGTAATGAAGCCTGCAAGCCTCTTGTTAATACAAACACATAAAGTGGGCAGGGTGTTAATCTTGAATATCCCAAGTCCTCCAGGGAAGTATCTCAAAGGAAATACCAGGCATACAAGAGACAAAAGGTGCTAATCGCTTCTTAAGCATAAGGAACAAAGGAAGCGGGTATTTTTAGAGCTAGGCATCTGCAGGAGACAGTTGTACATTAGCCTTTGTTGGGGGAGAGGTGCTGTGGAACCTGGAATATGTGTACCGGGGCTTTTCTCATCTGGGGCTGTGGAGGCGTGCCTCATTAGAGCTGGCGTGCCAAGCCCTGTGTCATGAGGGGAGAAGACCACGTACACTTTCTTCTAGGTCCCATGCTTCCCACACTTTGGGTTTAGGGAAATAAAATTATTATCCCACGGTCTATGAGATCTTAACTGAGTGGGCAAAGAGGACGTCGGATTGAGGTAGGTGTTCAGTGAGTGAGGAAGTATCTGGGTCCTGGGCTTCTAGACAGATGCCCTCCACAGATCAGGGTGTCGTGCACATGCTGTTTCCTGGTGACTCCGGGGTTAGCATTAGTTGCCTTTTCGGCCCTGGTGCTGGGTAACAACTCCTTCCTGCCTCCGCCACTGAAGAATCCTTGTGAGCCAGAGCAGGAAGGAAGGAAGCCGGAGCTTACTTAGCAAAGAGGTCATTTTCATTTGTGGTGTCACCTCTGGGTTTGAGGTACAGGTCTGGCTGGGACTGAGTTGATTTTTTAGGTCCTTCCATGGATCAGCGCTGGGCCACCTGCAGAAGAGTCTCCATCAGGATCGGAGGAAGACTCATTGACATGCAGTGTGCACGTGACTTACCTTGCTTGTGGAGTGTGAAGAGGGCTTGAAGCACTTGCTGATGAAGATCACAGACAACCACCTTCAATATGGATTCCACCTCAACATGAAGAAAACGAAAGTCCACATAGCTGACCCTGTAAGAACTGTCGATGAGTGGAGAAAGTTTACAGTTGTCAAGGGTTTCATTGTTTCAAATATGTTAGGTTTGTGGGATAGTTTACCTCACTTCTTGCTTCACAACGCTGAAAGAATTCATGTGGCAGAAGCACTTTTGTAAACTTCTATGAGGGAAAGGGAAGTTTTGGGTACTATAATCTCCAAAAGTACACACTCTTTCTGGGAAAGCATGCAGGGCCAAGTGGCAGGGGCTGTGGGAAAGTTCAAGACTGAAAACGAGAGCGTGGGAAAACACGTGGAAGGAATGCAAAACAGGAGTTGGAGAGACTGCGTGTGGAGCCAAGAGCAGGGAAACCTAAGCGTGAGCGGGCTGCGAGTGGGCATACAGAGGTGTGCAGGCGCACGTGCGAGGGAGGAATCTCACCCTCCGCTTGCAACACGCAACATGGGAAGAGTGAAAAAAGGGGGTGGGGGTGGGGGGCTTGGCCTGCCTGTGGCTGGCTTTTGTATCTACTGGTTAGGGAGGCATAGTTGAGGGTATTGGCTGAGTTTTAGCACACCTGTGTGATGCCATGTGTCTAGGTTGTGGCCAGGCTTAGCTTCACCTGCGCCTAGGTGGCCCTAGTCTGCACACTCTCAGTTTGGATTCTTCCATAGGTGTCTAATGGGTGCCTGATTTCCCTGATCCCCTGCATTGTGGCCTTTGGCAGGCATTTGGGGGGACACCCTCCCCTCTGTCCTTATTTTGGCTACCTAGCAGAGCCTCAGTCCTTGCCCACGGAAGGAGCAGTCAGATCAAATGATGAACTACATTGGGCAGAGCTGCTGCCAAAGTCCTCTTTAAAAGGTTAAAGGCAAAGGGAACAGGTTGCGGACAAAGGCATGCCTGACCCAAGCCAGGGTTACTTTCATTCTCCATGCACGTGAGAGCGGACAGGATGAGCACTGAACTCGAACCGATGCCTTTGAACGATGGCGTTGGCAAAGTCCATCGGAAGCACCGGAGACTGCCGGAGGCGTGAACAAATCTGTCCTGGAAGAAAGACATCCAGAGTGAAGCCGGTGAGACCGCGTCTCGTGCCTGAGGAGAGATCCCTCTGGGAAGGACATCACGCTTGGTAAAGGAGAGGGTCATGGAAAGTCCTCGGAAAGATGGGCTGGCTCCGTGGCTGCAAATAGACTCAAACCTGGCAGCCTCAGGATGGGATGGACCGGCAGTGTTTGGTTCTGTTGTACATAGGGTGGATTTTGAGTCAGAGCCGACTTGACGGCACCTCACAGCAACACATAGATCTGAAAGCCCGATGAGCAAGGAGTGGAAGGCCCTGAGCCGGGTGGAGGCGACTGCCCCAGGGGCAGAGTGATGTGGCCAGAAAGGAAGGAGGACAACTGGGGCAAGGTTTGGGTAGGTCGTGCCTCCCAGCTCTGACATGTCTCACCCCTCCCTTTTTCCCCAGGGGATGGAGTCGACTTTCTGTCCTGGTTTCTGAATGCCCTGCACTCAGCCCTGGGGGGCACAAAGAAGAAGAAGAAGAGTAAGTTCCGTTCCCGGGAAGAGAACCACTTTTTGTGTGCTTCCTTTAGAAAGCACGGCGGCTCCCCATCGTTTGTACTCACCGTTCTCTTTGTGTCTGCCTGTGTGCTGTGTGTCCTGGTGGGCTGTTGGGGTGAAGGGCAGTCCTATCTGTTAAACACATGCCCAAAATGTTGCTCCTGAATTGGCCTCTCTCTACATTTTTGTTGAAATGTGGTCATGGTTTGTACTAAGTGGAAAGGGGCACATCTATGCCCTGGAAATCCTGAGCCGGTCTTAAGCAGGGGGACTGAACAGTGAGTTCTAGACTCCCAGTCTCCTGCCCTCATGATAATTCGTGTGAGGAGGACTCTGTTGGTTGTTTGCCTGGCCTTTAAGTTGAAGGCCAAACCCGGTGAAAACTTGGTTCCTCACCCTGAACCTAGACTGGGGGCAGCGCTGCTGGCCTCCCTGGCAGGTGCCCAGACGTTGAGTCTCTCAGCCCTTCAGCTATTGTGTTGATGTGGAGGTAGTGAAATGTTTTCCTTGAGTGCCACTTAGCACTACTAGCTAGTGACTACAGAGCGAGGTGGATCATCTGGGGCCCCGATTGGTTTTCTGACTTCCTAGTGACTGTTGCCCTCAGTGTCGCAGTGACGGCGTTGGTGGCTGTCTCTTGCTGTGTCCTTCCTCTGTGTGCTCCTGCCACCCCTGCCCAGTGTCTTCAGTCTGTGCTTGCCCTCAGTTCTGTGCCGGGTCCTGCCGTGCTCTCTGTCTCACTGCTTCGGGTCTGATCTGCCTGCCTGTCTGCCGCTTCCTTCTGTGTCCAGTGCAGCCTGGGCATTGTCTTCGTTCCCAGGCAGCGCGTGCTTCTGAGACCTGTTCTGCGGGGAGCCTTTTGTGACTCATGTTTCACCAGCACTTTAAACCAGCACTCATTTTTCATTCAGTGCTGCGGGTTTAAGGGAGGGGGGGGGTAGAGGTAGCGTTGAGATTTACACAGGTACAGTGATCAGGATGCCGAGGTGGCATGCAGGGGAACAGGTGCGTTTAGTGAGCTCTTTGGTTCTTGTGCTGGAAGAGGATGACTGACTTCCAAACCTTAGAAGTTGCACATGTATTTGGAAAAGCTTTTCACCCTTACAGAGTTTGATTTCTGTTTGTGCAGCAATCGTGACCGACGTATTCCAAGGGTCCATGAGGATCTTCACCAAAAAGCTCCCCCACCCTGATCTGGTGAGTGGCCGGGCCTTGCTCTGGGACTGGTTTGTTCTGGGACTGGTTTGTTCTGCCGGAGGCATTTAGGGGAGATAAGCAAAGCTTGGGGAACTGACATCCCTTGCCAAGTGAAAAGGTTCTACAAGAATCTCTGCCAAGGAGCAGGCCCCTCGGGCTCCTATACTGCTTGTGTTCTGGAGAAATTTGGAGGCTGGTTGGAGTTGGCCACTGGGTGGTGCTGGTGTGTTTTCAGAAGGCTCAGGTAACACTTTCTAGAAGTCGGGTGTGCCTCTGCGGGTCAGACCTCTGAAGATGGAAGGCACTGCCCCCTGTGTTGAACTGACGGTGCTGCTGCCACCGCAGCCGCAGGTGAAACTGCCCAGCCACGCGCTGTGGGGCTCTTCTCCCCAGCCACGTGGGCGGAAAATGAAGCGGCTGTGAATGCTGCAAGCCAGGCTTTCTTTGCGTCTGTATTGGCTCCCTGCTGCTCACCTCATCCTCATCCTCAGCCTCCATCTCCGACTCCCTAGCCTGCAGAGGAGAAGGAGCAATTGCTCCACAACGACGAGTACCAGGAGACGATGGTGGAGTCCACCTTCATGTACTTGACGCTGGACCTGCCCACCGCCCCACTCTACAAGGACGAGAAGGAGCAGCTCATCATCCCGCAGGTGCCGCTCTTCAACATCCTGGCCAAGTTCAATGGCATCACTGAGAAGGTAGCCCATTTGCCTCCTGCCCCTGCTTTTCTTTGTAGACTCGAGACCCACCACATGCGTGCCGTACGTTTCTTATAAATGCACAGTCGCTGTGGGGCCTCCTAGACCCCTGGGTATTTCCAGATGGTTGCCCCCTCCTGTAATTCTCAGACATCTCTGTTACGCTTTCTTTTTCCGGCTAGTGTAGAGAAAGGAGGAGCGAATATAGGACAGTACAAATGCAAAAAAGTAGAAAACCTTCCATCCTTAAAAATTGGCATCGACATAGAGTGGGTATGCGTTGGGCTGGGAACCCGCTACTCTGAGAGGAAATGATGAGGTCAGCTACTTGGACCGTGAAGAGTGACAGGCTCAGAAACCCCCAGGGACAGGTCTGTCTGCTCACTGTGACACGGATTGACTGAATTATGTTGAGCTGTATCAATAAGCACGATATGAAACGATTTAAGTTAATAAAATACGTTTTCCCACAATATTACCCCTTATCAAGTTAAAGCAGACTTTTAAAACTATTTTCTTAGTTTAATTTCCTCTTCTATGTTTATAAACTTAACCTGTTGTTTTTTTTGAAGAGTGTTTTGTTTTATTTGAAACCTCCTGTATTTGAAACCTTGTCTTTTCCTTCTCTATTCGTCAAGGTTCTTTTGCTTTCAAATGTCAAATTCCAATAAAAACCTACCTCAAGTAGAAGAGGCATTGTACTGGAAGGAATCTCCTGGGGCCTAAGGAAGAATGGAATCTTCCTGGCCTTGGGGAGGACACACGCTAGAGGACTGGGCTCCCACACATGGTGATCTGTGGGCATCCCTTGCATGCTGTCACTGTTATTTCAGATAATAATAATTTCCTGGCCCTTCACTATTGTTTACATTTATTTGGACTTAGTATTGCTCCATTTAGTGTAAGCATAAATGTTGGTATATGCTCCTTGGGATTACAGTTCTTCAGCAAGTTTATAGCTGTAACAAATTACACACTGCATACAAGTACAACTTGGATAACACCAGTGACCTCGATGAGCAGTGCTGCTGTCATGGCTACCCCCCATTGCTCCATGCTCTCTGAATGTGGTACTGGTCGCCCTGGAGTGAAGCTCAGATTTCCCCACCATCGAGTCTGTTGATTTCTTGGGAAGGCTTTATAAGCTAGGCTCTGCCCACATTGAGATATGAATCTGTTTCTGTCCCTTTTTGCAGTGGTCTGAGATAATTAGAATAGTGCTTCTTGAAACCAATCTGTTCTTAGGTACAAATGAAGTGAAGTCTCTTGGCATTTACTTGGTACTTAAAAGTAACAGCTTTCTGAAATACAATTCATGTCATACGGTTCACCTGTTAAAGTGTACAGCAGGGGTCCTCAAACTTTTTAAACGGGTCCAGTTCACTGTCCCTCAGACCTGTTGGAGGGCCGGACTATAGTTTAAAAAAATACTATGAGCAAATTGCTATGCACACTGCACATATCTTATTTTGAAATAGAAAAACAAATGGGGCAAAAACACCCGGCGGGCCGGATAAATGTCCTCAGCAGGCCGCATGTGGCCCGCGGGCCATAGTTTGAGGACCCCTGGTGTACAGTGTCAGTGATGTTGATGTATGTAGCCATCATCACACTCAATTTTAGAGCATTTTCATCACCTCGAAAAGAAGCCCACCACTGCCCTACTCTCTTGCGCTACCCGAAACAGCCGTTGGCCTGTTTCTGTCTCTACATTTGTCTGGTCCGAACATTTTTATATAAATGGAGTCATTTGCAAACTGGCTCTTTCGCTTAACATGTTTTCAAGGATAACCCACATTTAGAACATTTATTATTACTTCATTCTTTTTTATGGCTGATTAGAATTCCATTTTATGGATAGGAGGAGTGTCCTAGTGGTACATTGGCGAAAGTGCTTGACTGCTAACCAAAAAGGTCAGTGGTTTGAACCCACCAGCTGCTCTGAGGGGAAAGATGGGGCAGTTTGTTACCTTGAAGATTTCCAGCTTTGGAAATGCTACTGGCCCATCCTCCGTCTTGCAGGGTAGCAGTGCATTGGAATCAACTGGATGTGGCAGCTGGTCTTGTTTTGGCTGAGATGGCTTTGTCGTATTTTATTCAACTGTTCATCAGTTGGGCTATTCGGGTGCAGGAGACAGGGACAGTGACTCACTTCCTCCCTAAGCGATGGTCCGCTTGAGGGGCCGGGGGCTTGGTGAATGGAGGCAGCAGCCGCTGCTCCATCTCAGTTGATGTGGAACCTCTGTGCTGTGAGCTGGAGCTGAGATGGTTGGGGTCTTGGTAGTCTCAGCAGTCTCTTGCCCTCAGTAGAATTTCTGTCCCCTGAGTCAGGATTTGAATTTAAAAAGGAACCCTGCGTCTCATCCCCACTTGCCCAGAGTTTAACCTCAGCAGTAGGTAGCTCAGATAGATGGGACATGCTCACGGCTGCCTCTCCTGGGACACAGTCCTCTGCACAGGAGCTTGGCTGCACTTGTCTGTAGCCGAGCGTCTTAGTTTGTGGAACAGGGTGGAGGGAGGGTGTGATACAGTCGTGGTTCAAATACCACAGATTCCCACTTAAAAAAAAAAATCATTTTATTGGGGGCTCATATTATTTAAAAAAAATGTTTCTCCCAGTCTCTGGACACAGGCTCATAGTGCTCACAGTCAAGCCAGAGGTGGACTGTGCTTACTTGCTAATGCATATAGTCATCGTTGAGGATATTTAAAGTGTGTGTGTGTGTCCCAGCTCATTTTAAATGACAGGGTTTCCTTGTCACCTCCAGAACTTGGCCCTGTAGAGGGCGGGTGACGTCACTGCCCTTTTCGCGCTTGTGACGGTTGGTCTCTGACTCCCGCCTCTCTGTTTCCACGTGTCAGACTTTACAAGTTGTACTTGTGTCCAGGACAAACAGACTCCTGTTCATTGTCCACTGAGCCCCAGAGCATGTCCTGGGTTCTCACCACTGTCCTTCATGCACGCAGTGGCCATCGGGGAAAGTTGCCATTGACCAAGAGTCCTGGAATCGTGGAGTGGGAAAGAGGGTGGGAGGTTGGTCACCAGCTCTCCTAGAATCCCCTCAATGTAAGGGGCTCCTCCCTGCTTCAGCAGTACCAGATCCACGGGTGTGCTCATCTAGTGATCTGGAAGTCCTCCCTTGTTTTGAATTAAGCGGGACAACCATGGTTCTTAAGGAGCTCTAGTAGAGCTGTGGGTTAGGCATTGGACTACTCATTGAAAGGTTGGTGGTTCAAACCCACCAGCTGCTCCTCAGAACAAAGATGAGGCTGTCTCTTCCTATAAAGATTTTGTCTCAGAAAACCTATATAGGGTCCATATAAGTCAGTTGACTTGGGTGGCAATGGGCTTGGTTTTGAGTTTATCATGGTTTCCCGAGGGTTCCTGGCGGTGCCATGGCTGAGTGTCTCCAGCGTCCAGACCCACCCTGCAGAGTGGCAGTTTGCTACTGTGAAAGATCACAACTGTGGAAACCCCATGGGGCAATTCCCTGGCCTTGTTGGGTCACTATGCGTTAGATTTGGTTTGACGGCAATGAGCTTTTATAATTGTGGTTTTAATTCCACAGTTGTGGAAAATCCTTTTTTTGTTGGACAGCGGTGTTCTCCTGTCGAGGAGAGTCTCCATGTTAGTCTGGTTATTGTCCAACAGTGTGATCATGTGCCGGAGGAGGGAGTGCCATTGGTCTTAGTCAGGTGGCTCATTTTAAACCAGTGACTTCGTGTCTGGGATCAGGTGACTTCTGAATTATAAGTGCAAAGCAAAATGACAGTTAAAAAACTAAACCAAGATGAAGCAAAAAAACCCCAAAAAACCCAGCAACGTCCCTGTTCCAATTCCAGTGCAAATTTGTTACTTTTCGTTTGTCCCTTTAGGAATATAAGACTTACAAGGAGAACTTCCTGAAGCGTTTCCAGCTCACCAAGCTGCCTCCTTATCTCATCTTCTGCATTAAGAGATTCACCAAGAACAACTTCTTTGTGGAGAAGAATCCAACCATTGTCAATTTCCCCATCACGTGAGTAATACCCGGGTTTTCTTTTCTCTTACGGGGATTCAGATCTCCGAGGATTTTGTATTAGTGTTAGTTTTGGACTCTCCATTACAGATGGGAAGGAACAAATCTACCTGTACTACACTGTTAAAGGGTTTTAAATGGGAAGGATACAAGTACAGTTAATCGGTTCTAGACCCTACCGTGATAAATGAAATTCCGTGAAGTAGGATTCCTTATTGTAAATCAAATATTTTCGTAGTTAGAGCATAGAGGACATGAAAAAACACCCGTTAGTCACCATTACACTCGTATTACCCAATTTATTTAAACGAAAAAGGGAAAATGCAGTAAAACATTTTGGACGTTACAATTATCATTTATTATTTATTATATTATTTATGGCATCAAGCGTGTACAGTATGAGCCAATCAGTGGCAGTAATGACAGAGTATGTGCTGTTACGCAAAAACCGCGATAGAGTGAAGCCGCGAAGTCGAAGCACGAAGTGGCGAGGGTTCACTGTATTTCAAGGACCCCAAGGGTAGACGTTTACCTCTGGAAGCAATCTCCCTTTCGCCTTTCTGTCCTGTTGCTTGTTGGGAGCTGCAGTGTAGGAAGAACAGCTGATGAAAGAGGAGTAGAGCAGGCTTGTTGAAAGCCCCTCAAACGATAGCTCTTTTACTTTACCGTGCAAAATCTTTGTAGGCTCACAGGGTGTGTTTCCCTAAAGTTACGTAGTTAACATAGTCTCTTACCATTTATGTGACTCAGTCTATTTCCCAACTTGAAAAATTCTTCGTTTGTTGACGTCATCCTTTGTTCCGCGTGCTGTCACTCCTCTAGGTTCCCGAGTCAGTTTCCGGCCTCTCTCCACAACTAGAACTAGCAAGCTGTGGAGTGAGGGCTGGCCAAGGGAGCCCTGGGGCGCTGGGTTGGGTGTGTGGCTGCTAACTGCAAGGTGATGGCAGTGTGTGTAGGGCAGTGTCCCTCACCGCACAGCCTTTGTCTAACACCCTGGCTGCATTTCTGTCTCCACTAGAAACGTGGACCTGAGAGAATACTTGTCTGAAGAAGTGCAGGCAGTCCACAAGAACACCACCTATGACCTCATTGCCAACATTGTGCATGACGGCAAGCCCTCAGAGGGCTCCTACCGGATCCACGTGCTCCACCACGTGAGTGGCTGAGGGGCAGGAGCAGGTTCCCTTTCTTCAGACTTCTGAGGGCAGTTCCCTGCAGCTTGCCTTGGCCTGGCTTTCTCAGAGCTTTGCCTGGTCATGGCTTTCTCAGAGGTCTGCAGTGGCTTTTAGCGTTACCTGCACATTGGCCTCTCGTGGGGCGTTTCATTAAGACTGACGTTTTCAACCAGGGCAGAGGTTCGGGATGCCACTCAGCACCTGACACTGCACAGGGCAGTCTCTGAAACCTCGATAGTCAGTGTCGAGGTGAGAAGCCCTGCATGGAGCAGCGGAGGGGAGCCAGGGCTTAACCGTGGTTCAAAGTTCCCTACGAGACGGGTCTGTGCAGCCACCGCTGAGGACCATCTCTGTGACTCGGGCTTTGTCACTCAGGGTGGGACCCAGGGACCAGCAGCACGGCCTTCCTCTTGTTAGAAGTGCCGGGTTCCAGGTCCCACCCAAACCTAATAAATAAGAGTCTGTATTTTAAGAAGAGCCTCAGATAGGTCTGCAATCAGTGTTTGTGAAGCACTGGTGAAGTCCCTTTTAGCTCAGAGCCTGTTCCTGTGTTTATGGCCGGAAAACACACCTCTGAGAAGGAGTCACTGGGCCTGGGGGCCAGGACCATCGTCGGGGGGGGGTGGGGGGGGACTAAGCTCAGTTGGCATAGCATAGTCCACAAAGACAGTGTCCTAGAGCCTGCTTTGGTGGGTGTATGGATTATGGAATGGAAAACTGATCATCTGTAAGTCTCCCCCAGTTCGCAGTAAAACCACACCCACTTGTCAGTGCCATCTTCTTAGAGATGAGGCCACCTGGGCCCAGAGTGTGAGTCACTTAACCTGCAGTAGTGGGAATGGGATTGGAACCAGGTGGAGCCCATTCTCAGAAACAGTTCTTGAATCATACTACATGGTTGTGACATTTCTTGATGACATCTATGTTGGGAAATATTAGAAATCTCTGGTCATGTCTTAGAAGTTCAGGTGGGTGAGGTAGGTGAGCTTCCAGAAGTACCTCTGGCACATCGAGATGCTGCTTTCTCCGATGGGAGGCGCGGATCATGATGTGAAGAGTGTGTGTTAAATTTGTAGCCCAGAGGACAGAGCTGGGGTGATGCAGATGTCTGTCACGGACACGTTTTCTTGTGTCGCCGTCGCTTTTGTTCTCCAGAGTGGAGTCGGGGTTGTTCGTTTGTAGGCTTTCCTTCCAGGGAGTGTGTCTAGCCTGTCATTTTGAGTTTGAAGGAGGCGTCTGAAGGGAGGAGTTGAGAGGGCTTCTTAAATTCTCCTGAAAATGCATACAAGTGCTCAAGCATTGAGATCAACGCATCAGAAATTCTAAATGGAATGACACCTGCAGAGGTCGCGTACCTCTTACTCATGACTCTGGATAGTCATGGTCACCCTCGGCTCTTTTTGCAGGGGACGGGCAAATGGTACGAGTTACAAGACCTGCAGGTGACGGACATCCTTCCCCAGATGATCACGCTGTCCGAGGCTTACATCCAGGTGAGCTGGGCACTGACTTAGTGGAAGGGTGAGCACAGAATAGGCCTTAATGAGTGGTGCCTGGGGCCAGTGAGAGGGGTGCTGTGGGAGCAGACAGGAAGTGGGTGTGAGGCTGGAATGGTAGGAGGAAGTGAGGTCCTCTACCCTAGTTAGAGGGGTGGGTGGGGACCGGGTTATGTGGCCCTTGGGTGAAGCAGAGATTTTCAGAAAGAGAAGAGCAGGGGGGCAGCGAGATTTGCAGGAGCAAGGATATGTTGACAGCTGGGTGAATTTGGCAGAGGTTTGTGGTCGGATTTTAAAGCCAAAAATTATCGACCAGGCCACCTAGGAGCCATCTCTGAAGTCTTCCCTGCTCCCCAGGCAAAGTTAGCCCCCTTCTCTTGGTGACTTGACAGCACTTTCGGCAGCCGGTCTTGGCATGCTGGCTGGCTGCTCCTGGCTGTTTGTCTTCTCCATCGGATAGAGAGCCCATGGAGAACAGTGCTGTCGTTGTCTCTCTGTGACAGCCCTGCTCTCTGGGGAAAGAAGAGAGTGAGACTAAGGAAAGGCTTTATTTTAGAACGAGAGAGAGACATCTTTCTCTTCTCAGTGCCTGGCTAAGGCTTGGCAGTGACCCTTTCTAGAAAGGGTGTTAGGAATAGGAGGATTTCTTAAGAGTGAAGAAAGGTAGAAAGTACAGTTGAATGAAGGTAATTTTCTGAAAGGTTCTGCACCAGCTTCAGGAATCTTGGTAGGTACGAATTGTGTACATATAAGGGCGTAAAGGGTTACCCGTGACCTGGTACAGAGGCTATTTAATAGACTTCGGTGACTGAGTGTCTCTGGGACCAGCTCCTTATCATCTCCTACTTATTTCTTACAGATTTGGAAGAGACGAGATAATGATGAAACCAACCAGCAGGGGGCTTGAAGGATGAGCCTTGGCCAGGGCACACCAGCTGCCGTCTGTGCATCAGAGTACGGAGCTTGCCGGCTCTCTAGGGCAGCCCGGCCCTCTGGGCCCTGGCTCATCTCAGAGCATCACGGGTGCCCTCCCGGGTGGCTTTGTGCCATCACCTACAATTTAGTTAGGTTGCTACTCCATCTCCTTCTGTGTAGCTCCTTTCTAGCTGCCCAGGCCAGCACTCTCTTTCTGAGTCGCTGGAGTATCTGAAGGACATGGTAATTTCTTCCAAGCCTCAGAATCCCAGGAAGAAGAGCTTGAAGCCAGTAACATCTTTTCCATCAATGAATAGGAATATGAATTGCGTGTGGGTTTCTTGATGTGTTTTTGGAATGGAGTAAATATTTTCCTTTTTAAACTAGCCTCTTGTTTTATTCTTTGTCCTTAGGCAACCGAAGTGTAGGATTAAAAAAAAAAAATTTCCCCCCAATTTTTGGTAGCAATATGCAGAACATTATCCATGTATCCATTAGCAGTGTGTACCTCAGACGTGTATCCGTTCACGGTGTGTATTTCAGATGTGTATCCATTCACATTCACATACAGTTAGATAACACTGGCTTCATCTCATTGTATCACTATTCTCACTACCTACCCTGTTTCCCCGAAAGTAAGACATCCCCCGAAAATAAGACCTACTTACAGTTTTGCCTCTCGCTGAAATATAAGGCATCTCCCCGAAGCTACCCTGGCTCTGGACCGTGGTGGCAGGTGCCGCCGCACAGCTCACTGTTGGCCGCAGCGCAGCTGGAGCAGACAGGAAGTGCGAGTCTCTTAATAAAACAATGAACAATAAATATGTACTGTATTCTTTTTCATGGAAAAATAAGACATCCCCTGAAAAGACCTAGCACATCTTTGGGAGCAAAAATTAATATGACACTGTCTTATTTTGGGGGAAACGGTACCCATGCTGCTTTGATGACCACTCATGTAGGCTTTCTACATTAAAATAACTGGTCAGTGTGAACGCGTATAGTTGCCTGCAAGTGTACCATGCTCAACACAGATAGTAATTGGACTTAAGTAGTATAATAGGAAAAATTTTTTTCCTCTTCTAAATGGTCTACCCTGCCATCTGTGTGTCCTCTGTTGGCCATGATGCTGGTCTCTCTCTCACCTGTGGGTGGTGTGTCAGGATGCCTTTATCCTCACGCAACAGCGTGTCCGACAAGGTTGGTGCAACAGTGCAGAGGCCATACGGGAAAAGGAAAAGCCAACTTCACACCAACCCAAGACCTATCGCCACAAGGCAGGGGCCAGAGACACCTTGCTGCACCCTTTACCTATTCTGACACCCGCGGTTCCGCCCACAGCCCTCCACTACTATGCTGGGTTCGACTTCATTGCAACCGCCACGTGACACCACACTTAGGGGCATGTATTAGGGAATTCAGCAGGTTCCCACAAGTCCGGGTCAGTAACAGTAAGGTTCCAGTCACTGCTCCACAGCAGCACCTCTCCTCAGCAGCACCTCTCCTCAGCCAAGTCTGGCCCTCGGCTTCTCAACTGTGCTCCCTTGGCGTTTACCTCTGGCCCAGCACATTCTCCTGCCCTGCCTCACAGCTGCAGAGTCGCCGGGCTGCTCCTCTTGTCTACAGTCTGAGCTTTGATCTCTGGTGTTGCCGTGGCTTCCTTGCCCCATGGTCTCCGAGTCACCGCCTCTGGTGCCTGCTTTGGGCCTCTGGCTCTTCAGATGTGCTCCACTGGGGGTTCTTCCTAATGGTCCTGGGGTTTCTCTTGTTTCTGAGATGGCTTTTCAGCACAGCAGAATTTTGAAGTGTGGTTTTGTCTTTTAGCAGACCACGTCCCCAAGAAAACAAAGGGAAGTAACGTTCACACCCTAGTCTTCAAAAAACAAAACTCATTGGCATCTAGTGAAGTCCAACTTCTAGCGACCTTACAGGGCAGAGAAGAAGTGTCCCTGTGGGTTTCCCAGACTAACTGCACCGGAGGACAGAGCCTTGTTTCCTCTTGTGGAGCAGCTGGTGCTTTCAAACTGCCGACCTCGCGGTGAGCAGCCCAGCCCGTCCGTCGCTATTAGACCACCAGGGTTTCTGTGCTGGCTGCTGAGTGGAGACTTCATCCCAACGTCACACTGTCTGTTAGCATAAAGGGGTCCCTCCCAAATGGGATGACTGAGGCCAGACTTTATAATACACCCCCTAAGGGATTATGGCTGGGAAGGCCATCTTAATTGACTACATCTCAGAGTGATTATTGTCATTGCACTTGGCAGGAAGTCTGGGCGTAGGTGGTTTCCACCGGGATGCATGTTTGACGTGTGAACAACGAGGAGGAAGGAAGCTTCTGCTGCAGCTGAGTGCAGTTCTGAGATCAGCCCGGCTAATGAGCCTCCAAGCAAAACAATGGCCTCACTGTTAGCAAATTGGAAGCTGTGGGAGGTGGGAATGAAGGAGCTGTGCTCCCTCCCTAGCCCAGGTGCAGACCTGGTTCCGAGCAGGACATCCACCTGGCTGCCCCACTTTGCAGCTGGAACAACACTTGCCCTTAGTTTCACTGGAGCGCCCAGTATTTCCTCTGCAAGCTTTGTTTCCTCCATCTAGCAATTGAACTTGGGGTTGGACCCAGACTCATCCTGACATTGCAAACAAGCTGACAATAGAGTAGACCAAACACTAACAACAAGAAGCGGGAAGAGTCGAGAATACCTGAAAGTCAAACTAACGGGCCTTGGGGAGCTGAGGGGAGATGGAAAGTCGAGGCGCTCTCTCCTCGGGATGCGCTCCGTTCTGTTTATGCCTGTGGCTTCAGGGCGATGAGGTGTAAACCTTAATCCCAGGCTGCTACAAGATACTGAATTTACAGCCAGCTTCCTCCTTGATGACTTCCAGGTGCTTTAAAGTCAACTCAAAATCAGCGTTCAACACTGTGGTTTTCCCTCTTCACCTTGACCCCATCGCATCGTTTGCTGTCTGGGTGAAAGACTTCACCTTGACCTATGTTCGCTGGAGTGCTTTATTCCACCCTCACTTCCCTGGTCTGCCACCGCGTCTTGGGAATCTTACATTTTAGTCTCTCCATGGTTCAAGCCATGGCAGCTTCTGTTTGTAGTATGTCAGTGTGAGCCTGGGTCTAATCAGGAGAGAGAAACCATAGGATAATCTGAACAGGGGCAGTTTAGTTCAAGAAGTATTAAATCCAATAACAAAACTAAAAAAACCCTCACTGCCATTGAGTCAATTCTGATTCGTGGCAACCCTATAGGGCAGGCTAGACCCGCCGCTGTGGATTCCTGAGATTGTAGCTCTTTATGAGAGTAGGTAGCCTCATCTTCCTCCCTCGGAGCGGCTGGTGGCTTGGAATTGCTGCCCGACAGGTTAGTAGCCCATCATAACCACTCTGTCATGGGGGGTTGGAATAACAAGTGATGGTTTAGAACAAACTCTTAAAAATGTAAGCACAGCAGGTGTCAGGAGCAGCCACTGTCTCTTGGAGATACACATCCAAACCTGCCAGGAGTCTGCCCTGTAGTGTGCTGGGGAAAACTTGACAGAGGGCTATGTCTCTGGCCAGGGATTGCTGCAGAACTCCAGGGGCAGGGACGATAATGCTGGGTGAAGCTGCTGGGAGCCAGGCCCTGGAGAACCAGAGAGCTGCAGGAGCAGGGTGATGGAGAAAGCTGCCATGTTGCTCTCAAGAGAGTCCACTAGAAGTAGGAAGTACCACATCTCCAGCTTTCTCCACTGACAAAGCTTTCGTGCCAGTTTTGAAGCAAAACACAATGGGCCCAGACCCATTTCCACATAGCAGGCCGGAAAGGTCAATTTGGAGCTGAGCTACAATAAATATACATTGTTACCTGGTACACTTCACCCCTTTGGCAACCCAGCCTCTAGATGAGCACAAACCCAGTCAAAGGAGCCGGGAGAGCACAGTGCTAGCTGAAAGCTTGGTGATGTCAACCCCAGTGGCTCGAGGGGACAGACCTGAATGAAGCCTGTTCCTGTAAAGATGCTAGCCTACAGTCCCTATGGGGCAGTTGCCCTCCATCATACAGGGCTATTAAAGACTTGGCACACAATCCACACTCCTTTGAACTTGCATACAACAACAAGACGCTGTTTCTGCCTAACAAACAGTCCACAATAACTGGAGACCTCTACTCTTGCCCAGATGAGGAGAAGCATAGTTCCAAGAATCATTGTTGATCTAGACTCTGAATTTTCTGATACCTAAAACTCACTGTCATCCAGTCAAGTCCAACTCAGCAACCCTGTAGGACACAGTAGAACTGCCCTGTGGATTTCTAAGACTAACTCTTTACAGGAAAAGAAAGTCTCACCTTTCTCCCAAGGAGCACCTGGTCGTTTTGAACTGCCAGCCTTAAAATGAATATCCCAACATGTAACCACCAGGCTCCTTCTGACACCTGAAATCCAACTCCCTGTCACGGAGCCAGTGCTCGCTCGTAGCGACCCCCTGTGGGTTTTGGAGGCTGTAACTTCACGGGAGTCGTGAATCCAGGCTTGCTCCAGCAGAGTTGCTGCTGGTTTCAAACTGCTGACCCTGTGGATTGCAGTCCAACGCGTACCCACCACACCACCAGGGCTCCTCCTGACACCTAAAGGCATCCTGGAAAATTTTCAATTGTCTCACATTCATCGGAAGGTTGGAAGTGAAGCAGGAGGACTGAGAAAGGATGGGCACATTTGAACGAGAGCTGGAAGGCATTCCTATGGGAAGTCCCCGGGCTGCCGGAAGGGCAGATGTGTCTTGGAAGACATCCAGGCAGAGCGCGGCTCAGAGACGAGAATGGCAAGCTTTTGTCTCATGGGCTTTGGACATGTTGTCAGGAGAGACCAGTCCCTGGAGAAGGGCATCCTGCTTGGTAAAGCGGAGGGGCAGCAAACAAGAGGAAGATTAGTGACGAGATGGATTCGCCCCACGGCTGCAACAGTGGGCTCTAATGTAACGGTTGAGAGGATGGCTGGGACCAGGCAGTGTTTTGTACTGAAGGATTCGGGTCCCTTTGAGGCGACACCTTGCTTGCTTAATGTAAAAGAGTGAAGAGCACTGTCATGAAAAATTGTGCAAAAGATCCCCCAAAGCATTCAAATAAATGCAAAGCACATGGTGAATGGACATGTAGAAAGATTAGGTGGTGTGTCCTTCGTAACCACAGAAATGTAAAATAGAGTAATGAGGAAAAGTCCTGTTTCATGTTCCAGATTAGCAGAGAGACAAAAGAGGACTGCTAGTCCTCAGGGCTGGCGGGTGTGGGGCAGAGGTACTGCTACGATAGTACTAACGTACTGCTCCAGAGGGCCCAGGAGACACGTCAACCTATATGGAAAGTAAGCATATGCACACCATAGTTAATGGCTCAACAATTTTTTTGTCATGCAAGGATTTTAAGGAAATGATCAGATTAGTCATGAAAGATACATATGCAGCGTGTCTGTTCTTCACGACACTGTTACTAATAATTTTTTAAAGGAATGAGTTCATATTAGGGAAATCAGATCATGTAGCGATTAGCAATGATGATAGGTATCTATATTTTTTGACCTAGGAAGGTTATTGTTCAATGACTATAAAAGTTCCAAAGTACAAGATGTCCCCTGTGTCAGTCTGGGTGGACTAGAGAAACAAAATTTATAAAGACTCATATGTAGAAAGACCTTTATAAACAAGAGCAGCTGAATATTGAGAAACATCCAGCCTAGCCCAGATCAAGTCCATAAATCCAATATGAGCCCATAGGTTCCATACCAATCTATAAAGTCCTCTTTAGACTCGTGTAACACAGGCAATAACATTGGATGCAGGAAGATCACAGGCCAGTGAGTGGTAAGTCTTGTGGATCCAGTGGTGTTGTAAGCATCTCAGTGCTGGCAGGGGTCTCCATGTGGCTCCTCTAGCTCAGGGCACCTGCGTAGCTCCATGTGTCTTGTCAGCTGCTCTGTCTCCCAGGGAGTGAGCCTGTGTCCTGGCTCCAGCGAGCTATTTATCTCCTTAGTGCCTCCAAATGCGGTCATCAAGCTAAGACCTGCTTGACAGGCTACACTCCACCCCTTCACTCTTAAGCCTCTCAAATTGACAACAGATTATGTAACTACCACATTCCCATTGTGCAAATTGACTTTATTTTTGTACCTGTGCTCAGAAAGGTCTGGGACGATGTATAATAAAATGTTAACAGCAATTTGTCTTGGACTTAGCTAGCCAGTCATTCAGCTGGTGGACATAAAGGTCAATCATCTTTATTTCTCTATAATTGAACTCGTCTTGGCTTGCAAGCCTTCCAAACACGATCTTCCCATTTGGAGGTGACTCAGCCCCTTTGTTTGTAGCACTCAGTCTACCTGGGTGGCCAACCTCTGAGTCCTTTGTCCCTCTGCCCCAGGAATGGTTTATACTTTGCCTTGTAAGGGGAGTTGTCTGGTGACCATCTGGTGACAGGGAGCCAGGAGCTCTCACCTTCACCTGACTTCACCTTCTTGAGACAGCACTGGCTACACACGCCTGCTTTCTGTCATCTTAGGATCCAGGACCTCCTGGTTCCAGCCCAGGGTTTGCTGTTCAGAGCCACTACTGACCTGCTGGTGGGGGCCGTGGTGGTTCTGCTCCACCATGCGGAGGCCTGGCTTCCATGAGACAGCCTTCAGGCCGGCTGCCCAGGCCCCTGCAGAAGCTGTTTCTTCAACCCTTCTGATGCCCTGGCCTCTCCGAGGGATGCGCCTTCTCTCTGGAAGTGAGCTCTGGTGGTGTAGTGGGATATGTATGCCCTGTGCTGGGAACCACAGGCCAGCGGCTCAAATCCACCAGGGGAGAAAGACGAGGCTACTACTCCAGGAGAGATGCAAAGTCTCAGGAAGCCCCTGTGCTGTAGGGTCGCTGTGAGTTGGAATCAACTGGATGGCAATGCGTGCTGGAAAGTGAACAGGTGTCCCTGCCCATGTGCTGCCTGAATTCCTTACCCGGCCTTCCTCCCTCTGGGGGTGCAGGATGCTGGTGCTCCTCAGGGACCCTCCTTTCATGCTCCATCCCCACCCACTGGGTAGCTCTCCCTCTCCTACTGAGCGAGGGCTGGCCTTCCATTGCCAGGAGCTCAGGCCCACCCACGATTCTGGGAGAAGCTGCTGGATGCTTCTGTCCCTCAGGCTGGGCTTCTCCATCTTTCCAAATACACTCTTAAATTTATATATATATATATACATCTCTCTCAGAAACCTGGGTCTT